>NW_012110918.1:16083083-16098836 GCF_000951035.1 Colobus angolensis palliatus
GGCTGATTTTTTATATTTTTAGTAGAGACGAGGTGTCACCATGTTGGCCAGGCAGGTCTCAAGCTCCTGACCTCAGGTGATCCACCTGCCTGAGCCTCCCAAAGTGCTGAGATTACAGGTGTGAGCCACCACGCCCGGCCTTCCCCCATATTTTTTTCTGAACCATTTGAGAGTCTGTTGGAAAGCTTGTGCCCTTTCTGCCTGCATACTTTGGGGTAGTGTGTTTTCCCTGAGATCAAGGACAAGTTCTGACACAACAACCACAGTGCAATGACCAGAATCAGGATGTTTAATATCGATCAATACTGTCGCCTAAACCCACAGTTCAGATTCAGTTTTCTCAGTCTCCTCAATAATGCTCTTTATAACTCACTTCTCTTTCCTGTTCCAAGAGCAAAGGATCCTGCGTTCGTTCTGTGCCCTCTCCCTCTGGTCTCCTTTGTGTTGGGCAGGACCTTGGCCTCTCTCTGTGTTCCTTCACCTTGGCTTCTGAAGAATACGCATCTGGGATTTCTTCGTGATTGGATTCGGGCCTTGCGTTCTGGCGGGAAAACCACTGGAATGACACTACGGACTTCTTGGTGCAGCTTCTCAGGGTTGGGAGGTCCACGATGGCAGTCCGGCCCATCATGGGTAACGTTGGCCTTGATCCTTCCAATATGATTTTTTTTTTTTTTTTTGAGATGGAGTCTCACTCTGTGGCCCAGGCTGGAGTGCAGTGGCTAGATCTCAGCTCACTGCAAGCTCCGCCTCCCAGGTTCATGCCATTCTCCTGCCTCAGCCTCCCGAGTAGCTGGGACTACAGGCGCCCGCCACCTCGCCCAGCTAGTTTTTTTTTTTGTATTTTTTAGTAGAGACGGGGTTTCACCGTGTTAGCCAGGATGGTCTTGATCTCCTGACCTCGTGATCGGCCCGTCTCGGCCTCCCAAAGTGCTGGGATTACAGGCTTGAGCCACCGTGCCCGGCTATGATTTTTTTTTTAACTTTTATTTTAAGTTCAGGGGTACAAGTACAGGTTTGTTACGTAGGTAAACTTGTGTCATGGAGGTTTGTGGTATAGATTATTTCATCACCCAGGTATTAAACCTAGTACCCATTAGCCGTGCTTTTCTTGATCCTCTCCCTCCTCCTACCCTCCACCCTCCAAAAGTCTTCAGTGTGTGTTGTTCCCCTTTATGTGTCCACGTGCTCTCATCATTTAGCTCCCACTTGTAAGTGAGAACATGTGGTATTTGGTTTTCTGTTCCTGTGTTAGTTTGCTGAGGATAATGGTCTCCAGCTCCAAAGGACATGATCTCTTTCTTTCTTTTCTTTTTCTTTTTTTTTGAGATGGAGTCTTGCTTTGTCACCCAGGCTAGAGTACAGTGGCACAATCTTGGCTCACTGTAACCTCTGCCTCCAGGATTCAGGCGATTCTCATGCCTCAGCCTCCTGAAAAGCTGAGACTACAGGCACACACCAGCACGCCTGGCTAATTTTTTTAAGTTTAGTAGAGATAGGGTTTCATCATGTTGGCCAGGCAGATCTCGAACTCCTGGTCTCAGGTGATCCTCCCGCCTCGGCCTCTTAAAGTGTTGGGATTACAGGTGTAAGCCACCACACCTGGCCAACGTTGTTCTTTTTTATGGCTGCCCAATGCGGTGTTTTTGATTTGCACCATTTCCCAGCCTCCTCTGGGCCTTTGTGTCTTCCTCCACATCATCCTGGGCACCCCTGGTCATCCTGGGTGCTCCTCACCTGCCTCTATCTGTTTCTGTTATGAGGTTTCTCCAGTGTTTGGTCCCCGACCCTTTGGCTTCCTGACCTCTGTTTCTGTCTCTGTGTTTATCTCTGCTCTTCTCTTGGTTTCCTCTCTCCCTGCTGCCACCTCCTCCCTTGATTTTATTCCTATCTCATCCCTTTCTTATTCTCTCTCCAAAACACTGAAATGTCCATGACTGCAAGTGACACATGGATCAACCACCAGGTTAACCTACAGCTGAAGACTGCTAGGTGCACCCTCTGGCTCGCACTTCTTTCCTATGAGGAACAAAATGGAAGTGAGGAGAGTTCCCTCTGCGGAGCTGGACCTTGGAGGCCTCATACTCTACCCTAGGCGAGACTCATCCAGGAACTCATCTCCAGGCCCAGGAGAAAGGGCTGGCTTCAGGACCAAGCATTCCATAGAAAAGCTCCTCTCCCTGCCATCTGACTGCCTTCTGCCCACCCATAGGTCCTCTTGTACGGGAGGGCACACAGACCCCTACTCCCCTGTGGACCTAGAGCTGAGGTCCGCTGTGGTTTGGCTAGGGCTGAGCAAATACTGTCTGTCTGCCAAGGCAGAGCCAACTCCCAGCTCTGAGGTTAGCAGGTTTCTCACCCTTTGAAGGACTGGGCCCACAGCAGCCTTCCTCTCCACTTGGTGGTCACCAGATTGGAGGAAGACCAGACCCTCACATCTTTCCGGGTTAGGCCCCAAACCACAGTCTGGAGAATGGAAGCCAGACCACGGCCCTCTGACAACCACACTTGACCACTCACTCACTGCTTCGGCATTGAACTTTGAGTTATGTTATCATCATTCCTATTACTATACCCAATTTTATAGCTGGTAGATAGGTAAACACTGCTTCTGATTGGAACTCAGATATCCGCTTGTGGGCAAAGAATGATCTCTCTTGGATGATGTCAATAATTCACCTTGATGTTGACTTTGGTCTTTGGGGCCTCACTTTCCCCATTGTAGAACAAAGGACTTGGAATAGAAAACCCCTGGCCCCTCTCTGTTCTGAGCTTCCAGGAGCTATCACTCCACCATCAATGGGCCAACCCTTTCCTCTGGGAGGGGCAGATGACTTACACTCCCTATGGAGCTGGCTCTGTGCCGGCCCTGGTCTTGGTTATGATGATTTGGTATGTTTGTGTGTGTTTCCCTCCTGGACCAACCTCCGGGACTTTCCACCCTTCTGGTTCCTCTGCAGACATTTGTTTGCATCCTAGTCTATGGAACAAGACATCACTAAGGACCAGAGTGATGCAAAAGACAAAGGGGAGAAACATTCCTGGCCACCCTGTCTAGTTCTTCCTGCTGGGCCAGGGGCTGGGTAGCACCATTTCCAGTCTCAGGCTCTCAGTCTCAGGGCTTGCCAGGTGCAGGTTAGGGAGTCTCAGGGCTTGCCAGGTGCAGGTTAGGGAGCAGCTCAGAGGCTGCTTTTCTGTGCCTCTGCAGGTGACACAGCTCAGGGATGTCAGAACCAAAGACCTGGAGAGCTCACACTCCACCCAAGCCTCTCCTTTTGCAGATGAGAAACCCAAGGGCCAGAAAGGGGACGCAATGGCCATAGCAGCAGCAGAGCAGGGACTGAATGCCAAGGCTGATGACTTCGACTTCGGTGCTCCAGCATTTGTCTCCCCTGGATTTCTTAGCTCGCAGGCTCGATAACTCTCTTCTCTTCCCAGACTTGTTGGCAGGCAAGAGGAATAACTCATGTGAGTCAAAAGCAATTTGCAAACATAAATAATTTTCAATGCCAGGAGAGGAGACAGTGGGAAGATGCATGGAAGGTTGAGAGGAACACAGCCAGTCCCAAGTCTCCCTCGCCCTGCTGGGCACTTCCTCTCCCCTCCTGGGGAGAGTTGGAGTGCGCCATAAACAAGGCAGGAAATGGCTATCATGATGCTCGCTTCCGCCCTTCCTAGAAGGGATTCTGTTCGCCAATCTCTCCTCTCCCCACCCCCTACCATGCACAGGATTTTGTACTCCCAGCTCCTCGGGAGGCTCAGAGGAGGAGAGGGTCCTGCTGCACTGGCCCAGCCTTCCTCTACATGGCTTGTCTTTTTCCTTGTCCTCAACCCCAGACAGCAAGTATCCTAACAAAGAATGGATAGCACACTATTATTTTTGTGACATTCATCTCAGTGTCATATTCCAAAGGAGCTTGACATAATTGTCCTCTTCCTAATTTGGACACTGGTTCACGAAAGTGTGGTGACCACCGGAGGCTGTTCTCTGACTGTGTGACAGGTATTCGCTCCTTTCCACAGGGTGCTAAGGCTCACGTGGCCCTGACAGCCAGCACAGTCTCTTAGGAGGTTCCGGAGGGTGGCAGTGGGAGTGAGCGTAGAGCCGTGTCATTTTGAAGGGCTGAGAGCGTTCCACACACCTTCCCAAAGCCCACCCCAAGAGGCTGTCTAACGCGGGGAGAAACAATGAGAAACCAGATACCATGGAATTAGTGAAGAATTTCTCAGATGAAACAGGAAAGGGAGGAAATCCAGAGGGGTTTACATTACACCTGGCTCAGGTTGAAAGGATTCGGGGCCAGTTGTTGGCAATATTAAACTCCAGGCTGCGTTTGAAAGGGTCCTTCACTCGGGCAGCCAAAGCGAGGTGTTCCTGCCAGGACAGGTTGCATCGCTACAGATCTCCAGCCCTCTGTGCACACACACACGCATGCACACACATGCATCTTGGACATCTCTTGTTAACGTCAGCCCTCTGCCCCAAACTAGATTTGAAAACTTGTAGGCAATCAAGTTTTCTGGTTAAGAGAAATAATCACAGCCAACAGTTAGTAAGCTCTTATGTGTCAGGCCTTATCCAAACAGTTCACATGAAGACCAGATCCAAAAATCAAAGTGTGCTTTGTCCTCTGTGTGTTGCTGTGTGTGTGTGTGTGTGTGTGTGTGTGGTCACATGCATACCCACATCTCTGCCATCCTCAGTTGCGTGTTAAAGTTGCCTACATAAGGGTAAAGTGGTTGCCATGCTGTTAGAAACATAGAACGTGTGTCCAGGTGCGATGGCTCATGCCTGGAATCCCACCACTTTGGGAGGCTGAGGCGGGTGGATCAGTTGAGCTCAGGAGCTTGAGACTAGTCTGACCAACATGGCAAAACCTTGTCTCTACTAAAAATGCAAAAATTATCCAGGCATGGTGATGGGCGCCTGTAATCCTAGCTACTCGGGAGGCTGAGGCAGGAGAATTGCTTGAACCCGGGAGGTGGAGGTTGCAGTGAGCCAAGATCACGCATTGCACTCCAGCCTGGGCAACAAGAGTGAAACTCCGTCTCAAAAAAAAAAAGAAAGAAAAGAAAAAGAAATGTATAACATGTACCACTAGGCTAAATACAGAAATTCAACCATGAGCCTTCTGGAACTTACTCCAGGATTATCCTTAGGGTCTGTTTCCCCAAATTCAATTACTACATAATTACCTGGAGTCTCCTGAAATTCTCACAAATGGATCAGGTGGAGAGCCAGGGGGCAGCAGGACCCCAGAGCAGCTGAGTGTGCACATGTCTGCTCTGCCCATGGTGGGGAGAGAGGGAACAGCCTCTGGGCTGGGGGGAGATGAGTCTCCTGAATGCTGCAGCTCCTTGGGGCAGCCCTGGGCCCTTGGTTTGTGGGTGATGTTAATGGCTTGCAGAGCAGGAACTGGCTTCCCTGCCTGAAAGCCCCAGTCTTTCTCTCTCACAGACACACACACACACTCACACAGTTCCATACAGACACACACAAGGCATCAGATTCTGAGGTTTCTATTTAAGAACTGTGCAGGAGCTGAGGGAGTGGAGACGACACCCAAGACACACAGTTTTCCTTTCAGGAACTCCAGTCTCTGTCTAGTTGGAGAATCCAGGCCCATGCACACATGTGTGCTGCAATGTGCAATTGATTGACAATGAGTAGTGGGCGGGGGTGGGAGGCAGTAAACAGTGAATATGTCAATAATTCAGCAGAGCAGGCCCTGGTAAAGGCTGGAATAATCTAGAACAACCTCAGGGAGGGGATGGGGCCTGAACTGGCCTCTGAAGGACTCACAGAACCCTGGAAATTGGGAGCAGGACCCTGGGAGGCAGATGACGCTAGCTCTAAATCCTTCTTTCCTCATTGACCGGCTGTTTGACCTTGGGCAGGTTACTCAAGCCTCCATATTGCCACCTGTGAGATAAGGACAATGACATTCCCCACCTCACCAGATGTGAAGATTGAATGAGATAATCCCCCTAAAGTGCCTGGCACATAGTAAGCTCAATCAGTGTTAACTGTTATCATTTACTGCAACGGGAAGAGAGGAGCAGGAGGAGGGAGTTGGGGGTGTGGTGGCTGCAGGAAGTAGACACTTGTGTCCAAGAATAACAACCTTCAGTAGGATTTCCTCCGCCCAGCAGTCACCTTCTTAGAGGAGCAGCCACCAGAACACAGAACCAGAGAATACGTTTATTTGGAGAAGAAAGAAGATTTGATCTTGTACAAGTGCAGGCTTGCCAATTTGCGGCTCGTCCTAACTCTCTCCTGTCCCAATGTCACTCTTAGGGATCCAGGATAAAGTTGGGGAGGCTGAGGCTGAGGTCTCAGATCCACAGATAATCCCCCCAGCTGGAACTGAGGGAAGAAGGCAGAGAGCTTTAGAGAGGGGGAGAGGGGTCAGGAGAGTTCTTTAGAGGTAAATATGACTGTGTGTCCATACCTCAGTCAAACTAAGACTCCAGGCCAGAAATCGTTAGAAGGCATTTAGATCTGACACAAGATGTTTACTGTTCCCTGGTGAAAAGACAACCTGTGTGTTTACTTAGGGGGTTTTCCAGGAGTGCTCAAGGTTCTCTCCTGACCCAATTCATCTTCACTATCTTGGCTCACCCCTTAAGGTAACCAAGAAATGGAGTTGTGGGCAGGTAAACGTTCTCTGGTGAGGGGAGTTGGTGCATCAGCCAAGTCTCCCTTGTTTGTTCTAGAAGTTTGCTGTTTGGTGCTGGCAGGAGTGGGGGAGGAGCCTAACATGAGCCAAATGGCAGAGGGACCCATTCTGGTCTCCCCCACTTCTCTGGGTTGCATCACATGCACAGAGAACCCGAGAACCCCTACCCAGCCCCCACTAAACACCAGGTGAGGACCCTACCGTCATGCAGTCATCCAGCATGTTCTGTGCCTGACAACATGCAGTATCATAACCACAGTGGCAGGACAGGTGGCTTTCAGCTTCCTGTGCCTTCTCTCTCCTACTGGACTAGAACATCCCTGTGGCCAAGGACTGATCCTGTTGACGACACAGGACCAAAAGTGGGCTTCCAGATAAAATCCAGGATGGCCAACTAAAGTCTGAATTGTACATAAACAACACATCCCTTTTTTTAAAAAGTAGAAGTATGTCTCCAACATTTCATGGGACATACTTCCACTAAAAAATTATGCATCATGCATCTGAAATTCAAATTTCACTGGGCGCCCTAGATTTTTATTTGCTCAATCTGCCAACACTGGACCCAAAGCACCCTGGATCTGTGGATCTCCTCTCCATTGGCCCCAGTGGGATCCAGGGATGGAGCAAATGCTAAAAGGCTGAACTTGGCTCTTCTGCATATGAGCTGGGGGAGGGGCAGGCTACACCGAGACCAGAGACTGGGGCGGGGCTGGGGCAGGCAGGGCTCGCTTTTCAGGGGTGGATACACAAGTGCTCCTCTCTCTGCGCTGGGTGAACTCCAGCCTGGATGCTGGAGGCTCAGCCCCATTAGAAAGATTCATTTCGAGAAAAAATAAAGATACGTGGGCTTCCCAGTGTGCAAGGTTAAGACCTAGTGCCCTGCTTTCCTTCTCCTCCCTGAGCTTGGGCTCAAACAGAGGTTTTATTACCCTTTGCTTGTGACGTGCTGGGCACTGAGGGACATCCAGGGTTAGGAAGAGGCAGTCTACACCCAGGAGAACCGGGGCAGCTGGACTCTCCCCACCCCAAAGACCCTTTGAGGAGAAACCCTCCTGTCCCAGTGCCAGGGCCCCTGACCCCCTTGGAGCATTTCCAAACCCTTGACACCTTGGAAGGCCTGTGTCTAAGAGGCCCTGGGGCAGGTGGCCATGGGGTGTCTCCCTGCAGGTGGTGGAGCAGCCAGCTGGGCTCTAGAATCAGCATGGAACCTGGGCAGGCTGTCTGCCTATCAGGACCTCAGACTCTCCTCCCACAGGGAAGCCCAACCCCTGTGAGGACTGAATTGAACAACAGCCACAAGCCCAGTGGCACCTGGCATGTCTCAGAAGGTCAGTAAATGTCCCTTTCCTTCTAGGGACAGAGGGGGTCTTGGACACTCTAGGGACAGAAGGGGTCTTGGACCCTGTGGGGGCAGAGGAGGTCTTAGGCACTCTGCTAGGTCTGGCAGCAGGCTGATATCCCAGCAGCTCTTCCTGACCCACCCATGGCCTCTGCCCATTGTCTGCCTTCTGACCTCAGGCTTCAGGCTCTGTCCAGGACCACCCTTCTCCACTCGAGGGCTCTGCTAGCAGGCCTGGTTTTGAAGGCCTCAGGCCACCTGCAGGCCACGCCTTTCCAGGAATGGTAGTGGAAAGGTTTCCATCCCTGCTCTGCGGGAGTGCCATCCTCTACCTCCCCTCTCCCCCACCCCAGACCCAGCCAGGCAGAAGCCACCCACAGGGTGGGGCACACCACCAAGGACTAACTGTGCAGGCCTGAACAAGAGGTTTCCCTTCCCATCCTGAGTCTTCAGTTCTCCTCAGCTAGAAAAACAGGGAGACCACGTCCATGCCTGGCATGGGCCTTTGTGTACCAGCCGGTGAAGGACAGGCCCAATTCTCGTGCCCAGCAGGCAGTTTGCCAGAAGCAAGATCACCCTCCTTCCACTCCAGGGGTGGCAAAGGACATTCATTCCGTGGAGGGGGAGGGGAGTATGTAACTCACTCTAAATGGGGCTGGGGTGACGGGGGGAGTGGGAGGGACCGCTCACAAAAGCCAGGGCTAGAAACTCCTAACGGCTTTTTTTTTTAAAGAACTTCCCTTCCCCCTCCCCTCCCCCCCTGCTGGGCACCCCTCCCCCACGTCCAGCCGCTGGTGGCCTGCAGCCAACACTGGCCACACTGTCCGCATTCAGGCCTCCCCGCCCTCCTGGCCCTCATCTCTCCCCAGCCTTCCCCACACTGGCTCTCTCGCCACCTCGCCACCCCCCACCTCTCTGAACCACGTTGACCTCTTCCGCCCTGGCGCCCCGCACAGGCCCGGGCCCCCTGGTCCCAAGTGGGCAGGGGAAGGGCTTCGGAGGCCGGGAGCAGCCCCGCGCCTGCCAGGCCCCCAGCCCCGCGTTCCCCGGCCCTGTGCGGCCACCTCGACCAGGAGGAAGATCGCTGCGTCTGCAGAAAGCTGGCCACCGCCGCCGCATTCCCGGGTCGCGGCTTCCTGGCCAGCTGAGCTGCACTCCAGAGCTCGGCCCAGTCCCGTCGCCCCCTCCGGACCCTTAACCCCTTCCTCCCAAGCGACACCAAGGGCCCTGGCCTTGCCACCCCAAGGGAGAAGGGTGAGGAGTCCCAGTTCTCCTCGCTAAGGAAGTGGGGGTGGCAGGCCTCGCTCGCCCGCCCTCCTGTCCCCATCCATCTCGCAGGAAGCCCCCCGCCCCCCACCCGGCCGCGGTCGCCGCGCCTCTAGTGGGAGCCTCTGGCCTGGTGGTTTCCGGGGAGAGAGCCCGGAGAGCAAGGGCCTCGGCAGCTTCCTCGGTGGGGCGGGGCCGGCGATGCCAGCCGGGGACGCGGAGAGGCTGGGGGTCCCCGCCCCGCGGAACCTGCCCTACCGGGCGCGGTTATTAAGGAACCTCCCTGCCCCGCCAGGGCCTGCGCCTGGGTGTGTTGAGCCCCAGGGGTGGGGGCTGGAGGGGAGGAGAGCCAAAGGTCAGCCGCTGCCCGGTGGGTGCCGCGAGGGGGACTAGCCCCGCCCCCGTGTCCACGCTGCCCACCCCTGCACCCCCTCCTCCCCTACCTAGAACGCAGTGTTTGCCAGTGCAGTGGGCACCGCCGACTGGAAAGCCCTGGGGGCGGGGACGGCTCCCACACCCACCCCCCCGCAGGAATTCCCCTTTACAGTCGGGCGCCTCTCGACTTCCCAGGGAGCGGGGTCACCCTCCTGCGCCGGCGCTGCGGCCCGCAAAACCAGCCCACTTTGCTGGTGCAAAGGTTCAGCACAGGGCTTGAAGGCGGAGTTGGTGGCCAGAGGGTTCCGGCCCCTCCCTGCCTCTGATGTTCCTTTCTGAGCTCATCTCAAACAGCGAAAATGCACCTTCAACATCTCCATTTAATATTTACATTCAAGCAGGTAATAGTTGGAAGCTTATAGTTTAGACATTTCTAGTAGCAGCAGTTTCTAGAGAGCTCGTGTAGCCTTTTAACAAACTTTTTTTTTTTTTTTGCACATAGAAACAACACATCCATGTGTACAGTATCAAAAAATATATACCAAGGTTACTGGTATTGCAGTTCCTGGAACGGGAAGAGGGGAGAAAATGAAGTCAACCGAAATACTGGATGGAGGGGAAAAAAGGTCAAAAGAAAATAGTTTGTTTGATATAGAATATAACATGATCTAGAGGAAACTCCATAAATCTAGGTCTTTATATTTCAATATATAAATACCTACAAATAAATATATATATAGCAGCCCGAAGAGGGGTGGTCGGGCCTTTTGAGCTCAAACAATACATTTCAATAATAACACCACGTACAAACGGGAGTAGAGTCAGCACTTGACAAGTTAGCACGGTTAAAATATAATACTAGAACTCTGAGGCCGGGCGCAGAGCTGCCCTGTTCGTTCCGGGGGTCCATCTCCAGCAGGGAAGGGCAGGAGAGGGCGAGCCCCGCCGGCACCGCGTGGAACGGGGCCTCTGCCCGAGTCTGACAGCCGCCGCAGGGGGAACATGGTTACCTCCGCTCCGGGCGTCCTCACCCTGGGGGCCAGCCCGGGTCTCTCGCGGTTGGCGGGTTGGCGAGAGGGGAGTCCGCCCCGAGGCCCCAGGTGCTCAGCCCCCCGCCCCCCCGCGGGAATGGCGCTTCCCCTTCCGACGCCCTCCAGCTACACAGTCACGTACTCCTTGAAAGTAACGGTGAGGCAGTTCGCGGTGACGTCGGTGATAATTATATTCCCAAAGAAGGGCTTGAACTCGCTCAGCGACTCTGCAGGTTCGTCCTGGGCCTCGGCTGGAGGCTTCTCCGCCGCCGTGGTGGGCGCCGCTGCCACCGCCACGGCCGCCACGGCCGCTGACGCGGGTGTCTCAGGCTTCACCTGGAGGGAGCTGGGCGGCTCCCCGGCCTCGCTGCGCGTCTTGACGCAGCGCAAGTCTATGGGCTCATCCAGGTCTGAGTCCAGCAGGATGACCTCGGGCTGCGGGAGGGCGGCGGTTGGTGGCAGGTCGGTTGGGCGCTCGGCGGCTGGGCTGCCCCCCAGGCAGGTGGGGGTGCTGATGCTGCGCGCAGTCAGCCGCTTCTTGCAGGGCTCACGCTCACCGTGGGTCTCAGAGAGGCAGCGCTTGCGCACGTGGGAGAGATTCAGGCCGACGGTGTGGTGGTGGTGGTGGTGGTGGTGGTGGTGGTGGTGATGGGGGTGCGGGTGCGGGTGGTGGGAGGGCGGATGCGTGCTCCGGGCCGGGTCCCAGGCCAGCAGGTCGGGCTTGGTGGTGAGCTGCAGGGGCTGCTCTCCAAAGGCCTCCTTGGTCGGGGACAGCTTGCGGGAGCCGGCATCCTGGGGCTGCGGATCGCTAACCCCGGACACCTCCTCCTCCCTCCTCTTGGGCGGCGCCTCCACCTTCTTCTCCTCTGCGCCCGCCGCCTTTTTAAAAGTCCTGTCGGCAGGGGGGTGGCGCTCTTCGGCCGCCCGCTTCTTGTGGCTGGGGGAGCGAGCCTCCCCCTCGGCCACCTCGCCGGACTTGATCTTCACTGCCTGCATGCCGTTCTCCATGTATTTGCTCATCACGATCACAATGCGTCCGTTCTTGTTCTTGTTCTTGACTATCTTCATCTTGCCCCCGATCCCGTTGCCCGTCACAGCCTCTTTAGGGGCCGGCATCATTCCGTTGGGTGGGCCCTTCTCGGAGCCTTTGCCTGGAGCACCCGCCGCACCGGCCAGGGGCTTCACCGCCCCCAGGTAGCCCTTGGCCCCCGCGCCTTGCGCCCACTTGTCGGGCGGGTGGCTCTTGGCCCCCAGGTCCGGGCAGGTGGGGCTGGGCGCCTCCTTGTGGCCGCCCTGGTACTGCAGGTCGTACATTTTGGGGTCGGGCTGGTAGGGGTGGTGCTTCTTGCTGTTGAGCTGGTAGTAGTACTTGCCGCTCTTGCCCGGCGGCGGGGGCTTGCCCGCCCGCTCCTTGCTGTGTGGCTGGTACTGGTGGTGCTTCTTGCTGTTGAGCTCGTACTGATGCCCCTGGCCCTTCCCCTGCGCGCCCAGATCCAGCTTGGCACGGTTGTCAGTGGAGGAGTCCTGGAGTCCGGTCAGGACATTGGAACGACGGGCAAAGGTAGGCACCTGAGGGAACGGGTGCAGGGGTGAGAGGAGGGAGGAAGCCGGCCCCACCGCATGCCGGGAGTTTCTGCAGTGTCCCAGCCCTCACCAGGTCCGCAGCTGCCTCATGGGGGGCCGGAGGTGGGAGGTCTAGTAGAAAGGAAGCAGGGTTGGGGTGCTGGGAGGAACCACCCCCCCCATCCCCGGGCCTGGAGGCAGCTCTGGTGGACGTCAAGGGGGTGCCCGGGGGCGGCCACGTGTATTCACCTGCACCACCAGCGGTTTGGGCTTCGGCCCTCTCTTCCGATATCCCATCAGCTGCTCCTGTCGTTCCCTGGGGGGGAGGGAACAGAGGGCAGTGCTGTTAGCCTCTGGGTCACCCCCTCCCCGCTAATTCCGGAATCTTCGGTGATGGCCCCCCACTTTCAAAGAGTATCTGGTAGGGCTGGCAGGACACAGAGGAATCAAGAGCTTAGGGTGGGTCAGTCCTCAGTGCCCTCAACCTTCGAACCAACCCTCCTCTGCCCAAGAGGTCCTGGGCAAAGGGCTCCCCCACTTTGATGCCCACACCTGAATCAGCACCCCCCAAGCCCCACCTCTGTGCTCAGGAGGCAGAAGCTTAGGGCTGCACCTCTGGCACTCATGCCCGCAGCCTTGGACCTGTGGCTCTGTGCGAAGAGGGGTGGACACTGGGGTCCAGGGAAGACAAACCAGCCCAAGCGAGGTGTGCGCCGACCTCATCCCTCCCGTCAGAAGCGCGGGATGCTAATGACCTCATTAAGATTCCGATAACGAGTGCCTCCGGCAGAAGGGAGGGTTCTTTCTTAAAGGCCAGGCACTAAACAGGGGGAGGGGCTGCGCCCTTGTTTACACAGCGGCAAATGAGCCAATTAGGGGCTGGGGGCGGGGGCAGGCCACCAAGGCCAGGGTCTGGCCAGGTTTGTAGCCACCTGGTGAACCCTGGGCTCCTCCCAGCTGAGCAGGTGGGCGTGGCCAGAGCAGCTAGGAGAAGCACCACCTCCTCCTTGGAGTCTGGCTCCTGGCTGCCTCCATTTCCAAATTATTAATAAAGCCCATGGGCGGAGGCACCGGTCACTACAGCCACCAGGCTCCTGCCTTCAGGCCAGCCTAAGGGTGATCTACAGTTGGGGGCTGGATCTTCCCAGGCACTACCCAGCCCTCCACAGAAGAGTGGGATGCCTCTCTAGTGTTTGCCAAAGTTGCAGCCCATTCCTGGGCCAGAAAAGGGTTCTTCACAGACTCTAGCCACCACCCCCATGCCCCTTTGGACTAACCCTGGGGAGTTCTGACATGCCCCAGGGTGGGGGCCAGGGCCTGACTCTGAAGTTGCGTGGCATTGCAACAGCCTGTGTTTTAATTCTTCAGGGGCCCATTATGCAACGTGGCATCAGCTGCTGACATGGTTACAGGGTGGTGAACTCCCAGGTGGAATGGGGCAGGATCCCGGCTCTGGGCCCCCCTGCATTGCAGGAGGGCAACTTCCCTGCCGGGCCGGTGGCTAGCTCAGAGGGTCTACAGTTTACAGTTTGAGCGCCAAACGCGCCACAGGAAATAGTGCAAAATAAAAGGGGGAGGAGAGATGGAAGGCAGCGGGGTGGCCGAGCTCCAAGGGCCCCGGCTGCTCCTCCCCTCCTCGCCCTTCCCCCTTCTACCCTCTCCGAAACAGAGAACCACAGCCACCAGCAAGGAACCCAGCTGCAGCAGCTGCGGCGTGACAAGCAACCGTGCGCGCGAGGGTGAGTCCCCAGAAGCAGCCACCCTCCGCCACCGGGCAGGGCCCAGCCTAGGCTCTTGGGTCAAGAGCCCTTGCCTTGAGGGTGGGTGGCCCTGCCCTGCCAAACAGCCCAGTGGGGTCAGGGTGGGGGGCAACCCAGCACCCTATAGAATCTACTCCTGACCAAGCTTCAATTCCCTGGGGTGTGTGGGTGCACTTTGAAGGCCATGTCAACTTTTCTCCAGCCGCCAACAGGTTCAGTTCAGTTCCATGACGTCCGGGCGGTTTCACAACGCCAGCTCCCTCAGAGCTGCACCGCGAGGTGCTGGTGCCAAGCAGCCAGTGGCTGCAGGACAGCAACACCGAGGCTCCGGGGGTGGGGCTCCCAGGTTGCAACAGGAGGGGCCCCTGGGGAACCAGGCACAGCCCCAAGTTCTCCGGGCAGCTGCAGGGCCACCCACACACACCCTTCCCAAAGTTCCCCCAAAACCCAAGCCTGGCCTTCCCTGGCCCTGCCCCGCCCCCACCCCAAGCTGCAGCAACCGCCAAGGACGCTGGTTAGAGGAGCTGGGGCCGCAGCGTGCCCATCCAGGCCGGTTAGGGAGGAGGCTCCCACCAACTCCCTACCCGCCCCTTTCCTATTGCTGCGTCGCCCCCTTTGCCATTCCCATATACGGTCACGGGTGGCAGGCGGTGGCTGCGTGGGGGACGCTCACCTGTTCTGGAAGGCGATCAGCAGCCTGGGGTCCAGGATGTTCTCCTCCGGTTCCCACGTGTTATATCTTGCAAGGGAAAAGGGAGGGGGACACGGTGTGTAAAAAAAAAAAAAAAAAAAAAAAAAGCCAGCTTTGCTGAGGCCTCCAGGTGGGGAGTGACATAGACATAAGGCCCTACTCTGTCTTTATGAACATTTAGCTGTGGATGTGGAGGGTAGATTTCTGCAGGCCTGACATAATCCCTGATACACTGTCCCCCTCAAATAAACACGCAAGGGTAGGAAAAAAGGGGAGGGGTAAGGAAAATGAAACTAGCAGTTTATTTTGCAGTTGTCAAGAATTTTAAGCATGTTACTGCGACATGTTCCAAAGCCACTTTGCTAACCAGGAACCCTGCGTGCAAAGCAGCCGAAATGCAAAGTCGCAGTCCCCCTCCTCTCCCCAGCCCCGAGTCCCCGCGAGGGCTTCAGTCGTTCTCCATTTGACCCCTAATCCGATCACCAACAGCCAAGCTCCCCCCCACACCCCCTCGTGGCCCAGGAGCCTGCTGTCACGGGCAAGCAAACCCCAAATACTCAGCAACACAAAAATATGCCTCCGTGTGTGTGTGTGTGAGTGTGCGTGTGCCTGCGCGTCTATCTCCATCCGGTGCCTTCGCATTTCAAATTAAAGAAAAAAAATTCTCCACCAAAAGCGCTGCAGTGACAGTTCCCAACATTTTCTGCCTTTCTTCTTCCCCTCCCTGCACCACTAGGAGGGAGAAGGCACACAATTGCATTTTCGTCGCTTTTTAATTTTTTTTTTTTTTTTGGTTTTGCAATATGGAGCCGTTCGGTGGAGGGAAAGGGGAAAGGAGCCATTTTCTGCTGCACATCAGTCAGTGCCTGAGCCCTCCCTCCCTCCGCCGGCCTCCCCGGCTCGGCCCCGCGTCTCTCCAGCTCCTCCGGCTCCTTTTAGTGCATAAATTAGTGATGGCATTTCCCGGAGAGCGGAGCACAACACAGGGCGCCGGGCTCGGGCTCGGCGGCTCGGCTTCCCCAGTGCCTGCCACCGACTTCCCCAC
>NW_012110918.1:16099606-16104087 GCF_000951035.1 Colobus angolensis palliatus
GCGCCGGGGAGGTGCAGGGGGAGGGATCGGCGAGCCTGGGAGAGGGAGGCTGCAGAGAGGGAGCGGGACCGGGAAGGAGAGGTGTGTCCGCCGGGGCGGAGGCGGGTGGAGAGCTTGACAGCCCGGGAGGGTCTCGGCAGCGACCCCTCGCCCGCAGCCTGGTGCCTGGGCCTCCCCCTCGCGGCGCGTTCTCAGTGTTCACGGCCCCGGGATCCCTGCTGGGGGCCACGGAAGCACCCGCCGCCGCTCCCAGTTGCACCGAATTGCGTCACCAGCGGCCCGGGACGCGCGGGCCCCGCCAGCAGGGGGCGGAATGGGGCAGGGGCAGCTCGCGCCCTCCTGCGGGCCCCGCCTCGCCTCCAGGCTCCGGGCATTTCGGAGCGCGAGGAGGGAAAGGACAGGGCGGGGAGAAGGCCGAGGACTGGGTGCCAAGGAGAGCTTGAAGAACGCACGAGGAACGGGACCGAGGAGCAGCCAGCTCCGGGACCCTGGCGCCCAGGAACCTCAGCAGAAAGGACTCCAAATACGATCCCACCTCGATCCTCAACGGCTCCGAATTTACACTTGGTCCTCTTTATTGACGGGGCGAGATGTCCTATTTCTATCTGTCTCCAGAGTCAAGCTAGGCGAGAGGCACAGGAGGCAGAGAGAACGGGCGCGGGAGGCCGAGGTCGGCTTGGGGGCCCGAGGGGACTTCGTGGGGTCCAGGGAAAGGCCTGGAAAGAGGGACCTCGGAGGGCCGGGAAGAGATTGAGGCTGAACGGGGGACGAACGGGCAGCGCAAAGGGGAGATGAACGGAATGGCCGAGGAGCCACGCATTCGCCATGTGTCCGCGGACCCTTGCTCCCGACAGGCGGCCAAGCCAAGGCCCTCTGGACTGACGCGGCCCGAGCAGCCGCGAGTGTGAAGTTTGGCACCTCCGGCGGCGAGACGGCGCGTTCCTGCGCACGGCTCCTGCGTCCGGCTGGTGGAGCTGCTGCGCCCCATGCGGCCTGCCGAGGGCGCCGCCGAGGGCCCGCGAGCTCCGTGGGGTTGGGGTGGGGGGATCTGGGAGGGGACAGGGCGGCCCGAGGGGCAGCGGCAGGGGCGCGCCTGACCTGGGGTGTGTCTGGGCCCCGGCTACGGGCTCTTGAAGGACCGTGAGCAGGAAGCTTGCGCAATCCCTTGGCTGAGCGTCCACGGAGAAAGGAAAAGAGCAAAAGCCGAGCGAGTGTGGAGCGAGGGGTGGGGGCGGGCAAAGAGCCATCCGGGTCTCCACCACCGCCCTGACACACGACCCGGCTGTCTGTTGGGGACCGAGCGGAGGCTTGGGCGAGCAGGGGAGGGAGGAACCTGCGCGGGGCTCATGTTCGCCCAGGAATCCCTGAGAAGCCTGAAGACGGTCTGGTGTTGAACGCACACGTGGACTCCAGTTCATTATCACCTTGCAGCTCTTGCACCACTGAGGCTGCTGCTGCCCGGCGGCTCCTGCCCACGGAGACCCACGTGGCCTCTCCCCAGGGGTGCAGGGGTGAAGGTTGTCTTCTGGTGGCTGCAGAAGTGTTGGGTTTGCGACTGATCTCTAACGAGCTTGAAGTGCAAACCTAGGATTCCCTGAGTGTTGGGGTGCGGGGGGAGCAAGCAAGGTGGCACGACGCCTGCCTGGTTGCCCTAACTGGTTGCAGGGGGTGGGGGCCGGCTCTCAGGGTTTATAAAAGCTGGGTGGGTGTACAGGAAAATATTTTTCTCCCGCCATGTTTGGCTTTTTCCTGGCATTCTTGCCCAGGGCGAAGAACTGTCGGGCGGGACAGCTCCACTGTGGAAGGCGAGGGGTCGCGAGGCTGGCGCGAGAAGCGCTGTAGGTGGCAGTCACCCGTCCACGCCGCACCGGCCGTCTGAGCCGTCGGACCATCGGGAGGTCTGCAGCAACTTTGTCCCGGCCAGTCCCCTTGTCCGGGAAGGGGCTGAGCTTCCCGACACTCTACCCTCCCCCTCTTGAAAATCCCCTGGAAAATCTGTTTGCAATGGGTGTTTCCGCGGCTTCCAGGTCGGGGGTGTCGGGGAAGGCCGAGTGGCTGCTGCAGCCTCCCTGCTGCCAGGGGCGTCGGACTCCGCTTCGCTCACTACGCCCAGGCCCCTCGGGGGCCCATGCTCAGGACTTCCGGGCCACACAGCAGGACCCGCTGCCCCGACAACGTGTTTGCGCAGGACCCGGGCTGGACCAGCCGCGGAGCTGGGGAGGAAGAGGGGGGTCGGTACAGCGGATCTTTCCTGGAGCTGCTTGTGCGGCGGCGGGAAGCATCTTCAGGCTCCCCAAGACTGCCGGAGGGGCCGCCCAAGCACTTCAGAAGCCCAAGGAGCCCGCGGCCACCCCGGTTCCTGGCCTTTTTGCCTACGACTTTGAAAGTGAAATTCACAAGCACCAGCAATTGACTTCCCTTCCGTGGTTATTTATTTTGTCTTAGTGGATGGTGGGCAGATGGGGAGAGAGGCCGCTATCTAACCTGGGTGGCTGGTCCCTAGAGCAACCCTGCCAGCGGGTGTAGGGAGGAGCTCAGGTCCGCGGGAGAGCGAATGGGCGCCAGGAGGTGGGACAGAATCCTGGGAAGGTACAGTGGGCGCCCCTGGAAGCTCCCCTGATGCCCCAAAGAGCCCTTCCTGGGAAGCCTCCCACGGGGGTGCCCTTACCATCCCACCCGGCTGGCTTGGCCCCTCCAAGGGAGCCGCAGGAGAGACTAGCCTTACACCTGGGATTCCCAGAGCCTTCTGCTGGGGCTGCTGCCCCCGACTTCGGATAACCAGAGACCCACAGGCCCCCGAGAAAGTCCGCTGACCTGCTCATTTGATACTGCCCCTCCCAGACAGGGGCTCGTCGAGCCCCTGGTTCTGCTACCAGACTGAAGCCTTCCAGATGCCACCGCAGTTTGGGCCCCCAGGGCCCTCAGGGGCCCCTGGAGAGGAGAGCTGCTATGTAGCTCAGCCACAGGCTCGCTCCTGGTAGGGACAATGTTGAAGGAGTGGACCCTGGAGTGGTTGGGAACCTTTTAACAGCCGTGGGCTGGAGGGTGGCTACTAAGTGTCCGGTCTGGGAAAGGGCATGACCTGCGCCATCCCGGGGAAATAAACGACTTCTTAAAGGAATCCTCTCGCTGAGTGGGTGCTCTGGGCAAGGAGATTGCCACTGCCTGCCCACGGAACCCAGATTTGGGCTCTGCCTTGAGGGGGCCGCCTGTGGCTTCCCGGGTCGCTCCCCCGACTCAGAAAGCTCTCAAGTTGGTGTCGTTTTCCCGGCCCTCGGAGGTGGATTGCAGATCATCGAGAGGGGTTTACCAGTAACCACTACAAAATCTACCTGGACTTTAACAAGCACTCATTTCTCTCCCTTGTCCTTAGAAAAACTTCGCGCTGGCGTTGATCATATCGTACTTGCAGCGGCGGCTTAGGGGCAGCGGAACTGGTGGGGTTGTGCGTGCAGGGGGAGGCTGTGAGGGAGCCCTGCACTCCACCCCTCTACCCTCCTGGAAGGGTGGTTTTCTTTCTAAGGGTTCCCCTCCAACCTCCGGGTCCCCACTCCAATGTTTCTGCTCTTTGTCACACCGCCCGTGAAAGGGCTGCTTTCATTTGGGCGGCGAAGCCTTCGACGCCCCCGAGTCCCACCCTAGCGTGCCGCGCGGCACTGCAGCCGGGGGTTCCTGCGGATTGGCCCGACAGGGTGCGCGGACGCGGACGCGGGCTCGGAGTTACCGCGACGCCAGGGCCCTTTGACAGGGCCCAGGCACCCCTTGGGGCCACACCGCCGCCCGCAGGGCCGCACCTCCGCATTGCGGCACGCTGGGGTGGCAGGCGCCGAAGCGGGACCGCTATTTTCTACGACGTCCGTCCCTCCCAACGTCAGGGCAGCCACTTCAGGCCCTCCCGGAGAAGCCCATCCGGCCCCCAGCCCCTACTCAGTCGCGAGGCCCCGCCGGCCCGGAGATCTGCGCCCCCAGGATCCATATTTCAAATATGATCTTTGGAACCGCTTCCACCACCCGCCGCCGCCGCAGCCGCCGCGCTCACAACGGCCTCGGCGCACTGTGTTTTTATTTGGGTTTCGTTTGCTCAAGGTCGCCCCGAGGCTCTCTGGTGCCCCTTAGGTTCACCCCTTCACTCCCGCCCCTGTGTTTTCCTCTCGGGTGTCCCCGTCGCGCCCCCAAACCCAGCGGGGCCCACACACAGGGCAGATTTCTTTCTTCCTTTTTCCAACCAAGAGCTGCTGCAGCAAGCCAGGGAATGAAATAAAAATCGCTAGGCGGACCCCGAAGTGGTCGTCAGCCGAAGCGCAACTGCCCCCCTCCAACTCGCTCCCCTGCGCCCCTCCCCCTCGGCTACCCCCCTCCCAGCTCCCAGCCTCGCGGCACGCCGAGGGTTAAGCACGCGCGCGAGGTGGGGGTATTTGGCTTGGGAGGGGGGCGAGAAAAGGGGGCGCCGAGCGCCGCTGGCGGAGAAGCTGGGCTCGCTC
>NW_012110918.1:16104301-16119636 GCF_000951035.1 Colobus angolensis palliatus
GGGAGGGGGCGGAGGCTCCGGAGCCGCGGCCGCGCGTTGCCCGCCAGCCGATCGATCCCCAAAGGCGGGAGCGCGGTGAACCCCGCCGGACACCTGGGGGGCCCCGATGTCTCTGCAGGACTGAGGGGCGAACCGAGAGGGGCTCAGGGATCCTGTGGCTGTGGGATGGCGGCCGGGAGGGCCCAGCCAGACCGCAGCTTGGCCTGCACTGCAGGGCGGGTGGTAACACCTCGGGCACCCCCAAAATTCCATATTGTCTGCATGGGGCCCAGGCTTTGGACACTTCCGGAGCCCAGTCCGGTCGCAGTGTAACTTCATCCCTACCTGTCCAGCCCCCAACCCCACCCGCATCCCCGATGACGAGGTCGTGGGACGCGGTCACCCCAGTCCATCTGGTCGCTCTGCCCTCCTGAATCCTGGTAGAAATGTGCGGGTGTCCCCTCGACCCCACCTCCGGGAAGATACCCCAGGTGTGCCCTAGAAGTCCCCCTTCCCAGCTTCTTCCAGAGGCCGTTTCCAGAAGTGGTCCCTGGGGATGGTCCATGAGGACCTCTCCCCGCCCCCCGGCCCCCTACCCCCAGGGATTGCCCTTGGCTCCTCGCCTGCCAGTCCGGAGCGCCCAGGAGGGGCCCAGGCAGGGGCGCAGAGGAGCTTGCACTCGCCACGCCCTCCCCTAGGGGGCGGGCTCCCCCCGGCCGGCCCGGCAGCCCCTCCGCGCCTCTACCGCAGAGGGGAAGGAGGACGCGGGCAAAGCGGGGGTCTAGCTGCAATGAGAGATGGACGGAAAAGCCCCGCACACCCCGCCTCCTGCACACTCTGTCCCCTCCCCCTCCCCACGGCGGCCAGGCTGCTGCTTTCGCAGCCAGAAACAACCCGCTCCAGGGGACTTTGAACCTTGGGAGCCCCTGCGCCCTGAGCACGGAACAGGCCCCAGGGGTGCGGGCCATTGTCCCCGACGCGGGCCCGTCCTCGGGGCCCTTCCACTCCCAGCGGGAAGTCCACACGAGCAGCACACGTATCTATTTATTTGAGAGTTTAAAAGGAAATCTGAGGTCCAGAGGATCACAGAGCCTCTTGTTCTGCTATCAAAGGGCCAATAAGAAGCAAACTGATACTACAGGGCAAATGTTTCCAGGCAGACCAGCCTGCTCCTCTTAGGAATGAGTGTCCCGGGAGGGAGAGAGCCTGGAACCAAAGCCCCGCGAGGAACTGCTTCCCCTAAACCGAGGTTCACTGAAAAAAATGTTCCCTTGGCTGATCAATGCCGCCTCTTAACAGAGCCCAGGCACTTCTGTGCTTTCCCTGGGTTGCTAACTGAGGACACTAAAGCCCTAAGAGACGCCTTAGGTCGGGGGAAGGGGCCCCAAGACCTAGACCCCTGGTGGAGACCATGGCCTTGAGAGGATGGGAGCTGGGTTGGAACACGAGATTATTTATCATCGCTGGATGAAGGTCCAGATAGAGCTCAGTATTTCCTCTTTTTCTGGGCTCAGACAGACACAGACTGGAAGGAATCCTGTGGGTGTGGCTGTGGGAGTGTTCGGTTGATAAACGGCATGTGTGGTGCAGGGGTGGAGCCAGCCCCGTCTCTCCTGGGTGGGGCCCTTCTCCATCAGGCCCAGGAGGGTCTGTGCAGGGCCCATGAAAATGTTCTAATAAAAAAAATTGTTTATTTTAAAAATTGTGGTAAAATACATATAACATAAAATGAACCATTTTACCCATTTTTCAGGCTCAATACAGTGGCATTTGCACATTCATGTTGTAGTGGGACCATCACCACCGTCCAATGCTAGAACTTTTTCATCTTCCCAAACTGCAACTCTGTCTTCATTAAACACCAGTTCCCTCTCTTAGACCCCGGTAACCTCCATTCTACCTTCTGTATCTATGAATTTGACTACTCTAGGGACCTCATATAAGTGGAATCCCACAGAATTTGTCCATTGAGACTGGCTTATTTCACTCAGCACAATGTTCTCAAGGTTCATCCATGCTGTAGCAGGCGTCAGAATTTCCATCCTTTTTCTTTTCCTTTTGTTTTCTTTTCTATCTTTTTTTTTTTTTTTTTTTGAGATAGAGTTTCACTCTTGTTGCCCAGGCTGGAGTGCAATGGTGTGATCTCAGCTCACTGAAATCTCCGCCTCCCGGGTTCAAGCGATTCTCCTGCCTCAGCCTCTTGGGTAGCTGGGATTAGAGGCATGTGCTACCACGCCCAGCTAATTTTGAATTTTTAGTAGAGACGGAGTTTCTCCATGTTGGTCAGACTGGTCTTGAACTCCCAACCTCAGGTGATCGCCCACCTCGGCCTCCCAAAGTGCTGGGATTACAGGCATGAGCCACCATGCCTGGCCCACCCATCCTTTTTCTTTAAGCCAATATCTCCAGGGAATTTCCATTCTTTTAAAGGCTGAATAATATTCCATTGTGTGTATATATAATTTATTTTAAAATCAGAAGAAACTAGCTGGACGTAGTGGCTCATGCCTTTAATCCCAGCACTTTGGGACACCAAAGCCGGCTGATCGCTTGAGCTCATCCATGAGTTGAACTCATCCTTGAGTTCAAGGTCAGCCTGGGCAACATCAGGAGACCCCATCTCTAAACAAAATATGGAAATTAGCTGGGCATGGTGGTTCACACCTGTAGTCCCAGTTACTTTGAGAGGCTAAGGTGGAAGGATCTCTTGAGCCCAAGAGGTGGAGGTTGCAGGGAGCCGAAATCATGCCACTGAACTCCAGGCTGGTGACAGGACAGGACCCTGTCTCAAAAAAACAGACTATTTTATTTTGTTTTTTAAATTTTTATTTATTTGTTTTTGAGATGGAGTCTCGCTTTGTCACCCGGGCTGGAGTGCAGTGGCATAATCTCTCCTCTCTGCAACCTCCCCCTCCTAGGTTCAAGCGATTCTCCTGCCTCAGCCTCCCAAGTAGCTGGGACTACAGGCATGTGCCACTACGCCCAGCTAATTTTTGTATTTTTAGTAGAGACAGAATTTCACCATGTTGGCCAGGCTGGTCTTGAACTCCTGACCTCAGGTGATCTGCTTGTCTTGGCCTCCCAAAGTGCTAGGATTACAGGTGTGAGCCACCGCGCCCAGCCAAAACCCAAAATATTTTAGTATATAATATTAATGTGTTCATTCCAACAAAGCTATAAAGTGTAATTCTACTTATTTTATTTTATTTTATTTTGTTTGGGCACGGACTTTCATTCTTGTCACCCAGGCTGGAGTGCAATAGCGCAGTCTTGGCTCACTGCAACCTCTGCCTCCCAGACTCAAGCAATTCTCCTACCTCAGCCTCCCAAGTAGCTGGGATTACAGGTGCCTGCTACCACACTCAGCTAATTTTTTTTTTTTTGTCTTTTCAGTGGAGACACGGTTTCGCCATGTTGGCCAGGCTGGTCTCCAGCTCCTGACCTCAGGTGGTTCCTGCAGCCTCCCAAAGTGCTGGTACTACAGGTGTGAGCCACCGCACCCAGCCTATAAAATGTGATTTTAAATAACTTTCTATGGAGGAAGGGGCCATGAAAGTGAGGGTGTAGTCCCGCTTCTGGGGGAAGTTTCGAGAATGGCACCTTTGAGGAGAACTCATGAATCGGGACCACCAGCTTCCTGTGTGGATGCCCTCAGTGAAATCAACTGTTGGCCCTAGACAGATGGCCCTGGTGGCCCGCAGTCCACCTGCCCGGGTGCTCTGGAACACGAGGACAACCTTGGGCCACTTCTCCTCCCTACTGAATGCTGGCTTCTGTTTATTTGCTTAAACAAAAAGCATGTCAAAGGAACAGGGAAAGGGGAAAGAAACACAAGCTTGCCTTTCTCTCGTGGTTTTATTCCCAGTTAATTCGTGGGGCTCTGCACCAGTTCCGGCACTATGGATTTCTCCCGGATGTCGGTCTGGCCTGTGTCAGGGAGTTGATTGCCCTGTGATTTGACAGTAATGATGATAATGGGGTGATTTTGTATTCTTTGACTCATTCAGATCGGAAGGTTCAGAAATAGACCCATGTCCTCCACCCCCAACCCCTTGCTTGAAACTAGCGTTTTGATTCTAAGGAGATGGCAGGATCTCATGGAAGAAGAGCCACAGAGAAAGGATCCTTCTCTTTTTGAAGCTATTGGGGATGACTGCGGTTTTTATCTTTTTAGCCTGGAGACCAAGAACTAGTACCATAGAAGCCAATAACTATTGCACAAAACCAGAGAAAATATTGCCACAGAAGCTATGTGGGAGAGAAGGCTTTCTCGGAATTTTGAAAAACAGCCACAGCTGTATGTACATGGAGCGATCTGAGGATAGCTCACTCCCACACTCTGTCGATGCCACTTTTTCATCTTTTTCTTGGTTACCCACGGGCAAAGATACGTTCTCATTTGCACTAAGCCTGACTTCTGCCTTCTTTCCCCAGATAGGCCCTGGCAGACAGGCAGACAGACAGATGGGTGCAGACACAATGCTAGAACCGTTAAGCAATTGGACCAAGGGCAACTTGGCCCCTGACAATTTCTCACTTGCTTCTCAGCCTGACCCAGGGGAGCCACATCTGTCTTCTGATGTGCACATCGCGGGAACTACCAAGTGTTCTGCTGTGGCACCTGTGTGTGTCCTGGAGGACAAGTCCCAGCTCTGGGGCAGCCCTGGTTTTCCAGAAAGGAAAGGTCGGTGTTGATGGACGCAGCCTGCCGAGCTGGCGCAGGCTGCTCCTGGGCGACATAGATTGTGCTGCCTTCATTTTTCATGTCACTCATTAGCAGTCTGATTAGGGGCAATGCATGTCCGTGATTTCCCCTCAGCTCAGACCCTCCAATCCTGCAGAGGTGTCGCTGGACCTGAGGATTTGTATATCCCACCCTCCAGAGCAGGCTAGGGGTGAAATACATCATCTACCTCTGCAACCCCTGCCCCAGGAAAACGAGCTTTATTGTGAAGTCCTGGGACTGAGGGTGGGGCACGGAGGTGTAGACCCCTCCCTGCAGAGTGGCAGTGGGGCTGAGAGTTGGGTAGGGAGGAGTCCCTGCACCTTCTGCTGGTGCATGTATGGTCTGGTCCCTTCGTCGGGGTCATGCACAGTCTGGGAGAGGGTGGAGATGTGCCTTTAAGACCAAAGGGACGCCAGGAGGTAGAATCACTCACGGAGGAGCCAGGCTCCAGGTTGCCAAGGTGAACTTGTCAATAGAGTATTGAACAGGCTGGTCCGACTGGCGATAATTGTCTATTTCAAAACAGCCAGGCTCTGGTCCTCCTCGCATGGCCCAGAGGCCCACAGGCAGGACCCTTGCTGGGCAGAAATATCTGGGAGAATGAGCACTGGGCTCCCAGGACAGAACCCACCAGCACCTCTGCCCATCCCTTGGGCCCATGGGTCTGAAACCTAAGAAATCTAAGAAAGGTTTCTTTCCTCCCTCACTCCTACCCTGGCTTGTGACTTGAGGTGACACAAAGAATATCTCAGCTCCCCGGAACCTGTCCCTTTTTTATCCAGAGGACTCTGCCTAGAGGGACCCCCTTTAAGACTTTCCCGATTCCCTGCCAGCCCCAGACAAGGGTGGTGGGGCCATTCATTTCACAGGACAAAATGAAAATGTGGGGCTCCTTGTTTAATAATTATTAACGATTTCAAGGTGTTGGACCATACCACCCACCTGGGGCCATTCTGGTCTCAGGGCCCCATGGGTCTCTGCAGGTCCCATGAAACCGGCCCTGTCCCCTCCTCTGGCAGCTCACTGTCCTTGTCTCTGCTGGCTTTCCGTGGCTGTGATTCGGCTCCTGTCTGGTCTCTGCTTCCCTCTGGGTCCTTTGGCTTCCAGTGTCCCCTCCCCCAACAGACCAGCTCATTCCAGCAACCAGAGTCCTCCCAGGCTGAGAGCTGTCCTGTTAATCCTCGTCATCCCTGTTGGGGGAAACTAGTGGTGGCCCCCGGGTCAGGTGTCCAGCTGTGGTCAGGATGAGCAGGCTCACGTGGCTGAGGGGGGAGGAGGAGGGGCCTGGAGCAGGCTTTCTGAGCTGAGGCCTCGTCAGTCCCCAAGCCTGCTGAGGTGCCCCAGTAGTGGTGTTTGCACACTCGGTCACTCTCCTCCCAGCTACACTACATGCGCCTTTCCTTTTCCTTTTTTTTTTTTTTTTGAGATGGAGTCTCCCTCTGTCACTCAGACTGGAGTGCAGTGGCACAGTCTTGGCTCACTGCAACCTCCGCCTCCCAGATTCAAGCAATTCTCCTGCCTTAGCCTCCTGAGTAGCTGAGATTACAAACGTGCACCACATGCCCAGCTTTTTTTTTTTTTTTTTGTATTTTTAGTAGAGAAGGGGTTTCATCATGTTGCCCAGGCTGGTCTCGAACTCCTGGCCTCAGGTGATCTGCCCGCCTTGGCCTCCCAGAGTGCTGGGATTATAGGCATGAGCCACCACACCCAGCCCCTTTTCCTCTTTACCCCATTAAGGTTGCACCTCCCCAGGTCACCGGCAGCTGAGCAACTTACTCATGTGGCAGGAATGCCCCTGAAAGTGGGGTGCACCCCAGTGTCTTGCACGTCAGACTAGATGTGACTCATCTACTTGTCCTAGACAGCCTTGTCTTCAGCTTCGTGTGGGAGTCTCCTAGGGCCTTGGGTCCTAATACCTGGTAGAGTCTCTGTTCCTCCCAGCTCCCGTGAGCCATCCAGGCAGAGGTCCAGATCCACGGGGACTGACCTGAGGGAACTCTTGGCCAAGGCCAGTTAGGACTGTTGAGACAGGTAGGAGCTGGGTTGCTGTACACCTGATAACTGTCCCTCTGCCATGTGGAAGCACGAGCATGGCATGGTGAGAGCCAGACCGACCCGGGCTTCTCCCAGCTCTCCTGCCGGCCACCAGCGTGACTCTGGGCACCAGTGTATTCTTCTGCAAAGGGGAGAGGAGACTTTCTTGGTTCAACACCCTACGAAGTCCGCTGACATCCAAGGCCCTGCCTCATATGTCCCCGTCACCTCCTGGCTTTCTTTTCTACCACTCTCTCCCTTGCACACTGTGTTCTGGGCACACGGGCTCCTCCACTAATCCTCAAACACTGACTTGGTGTTGCCTCAGGGCCTTTGAACTGACTGTAGCCACCGCTTGGAATGTTCTTTCTCCAATATCTGCATGGTTCTTTTTCACTCAAGTCTTTACTCAAACGTCATCTTAGTAATGAGTTGGCCCTGACCACCTGATCACTACCGTCCCAGCCCTGTCCCCACCCACACTCCCAATCTCCTTATTCCTGCTTCCATAGCACCCTCACCTCCTAACAAACAGTATCCTCTGGATGTTGATGGCATCTCCGGCCTGCGTCTCCTGCTGGAACATAAGAGCTGCAAGGGTCGGGGCAGCTCCACACCCTTGTCTGACGTGTCCCCGGCATCTAGCACAGCACCCAGCACATACCTGTCGGATGAATGTTGAATCGACAGGATTTTTGGGAGGGCCAAGTGAGCTCACACAGCCAGGTGAAGCTGGTCCACCCATACGGGCTGGCAAGAGCCATTGGTCACATTGTCAGACATTCCGTGAACCCATTGTTGAACACAGCCATGATTACAAATTAAATGATTTACATTCACAATTAAATGATGTAAAGAACAACGATAAGAAATGCTCACAACTGACTCCTTCTTAATGATTTCCTCAGATTCCCACATTCCCGGGTTCTTTGTGTCCCCTGTGTGTGTGCTGGAAAATGCACGCAGGGGCGGCTGCTGCACATCTCAGCCCAGTTCTGCTTTCAGCGCTGTCCTATTGGTAGCTTGAAGCCAGCCATGGCTGGAGCTTTTACTCAACAGAAATTGGTAAACATGACAAATCATGACTTGAGTTTTTGTTTTGTTGATTGTCTAGACTTTAGAAAGTGATAGAAAAAATGTTAATGATGCAGATTAAACTTAAAACTGTGTCCTGTTGGCCGGGCGCGACGGCTCACGCCTATAATCCCAGCACTTTGGGAGGCCAAGGTGGGCAGATCACTTGAGATCAGGAGTTTGAGATCAGCCTGGCCAACATGGTGAAGCCCCATCTCTACTAAAAATACAAAAATTAGCCGGGTGTGGTAGCAGGTGCCTGTAATCACAGCTACTCAGGAGGCTGAGGGAGGAGAATCACTTGAACCCAGGAGGTGGACGTTGCAGTGAGCCCAGATTGCACCACTGAACTCCAGCAGACCCCATCTCAGAAAACAAAAAACGAAAGTGTGTCCTGTTTATAGCCATTATGTTCTTTTGTTCCTTCTTGTTTTTCTTTTTTCTTTTTCTTTCTTTTTTTTTTTTTTTTTTTTTCTTTTTTTTTTTTTTTTTTTTTGAGACAGGGTCTCACTGTGTCACCCAGGCTGGAGTGCAGTGGCACAATTTCGGCTCACTGCACCTCTTGGGCTCAAGCCATCCTCCCACCTCAGCCTCCCAATTAGCTGGGACTACAGGCGTGCACTTCCATGCCTGGCTAATATTTTTGCATTTTTTAGTAGAGACGAGTTTTTGCTATGTTGTCCAGGCTGGTCTCAAACTTCAGGGCTCAAGTGATCCACTGACCTCGGCCTCCCAAAGTGGTGGGACTACAGGCGTGAGCTGCCACACCCGGCCCATTATGATCTGAAGAGCACAGAAATGGAGGAAGTAGTATTAAAAAACTATTACCTGATTTATGAAAGAAGTTACTGACATCATTACGAAAGAGAAGTTTGACCTATTCCTTCGTTGTTTCACTTTCATTTTACTGGTTGACTTAAATGAAAATACCTACAGCCATTCAAGTCAGAACCACACTCATTTATCAAAGGCAAGCCTGGGCTGGCAACTGATCCCAGAGTTTGGCAAAAAAGCAACAAAAATGTTATGTGAATCAATCGGTATATGGAGCTTACAATGAAGAGTATTTTCTATTTATTTATTTATTTTTATTTATTTATTTTTTTTTGAGATGGAGTTTCACTCTTGTTGCCCAGGCTGGAGTGCAGGGACACGATCTCAGCTCACTGCAACCTCTGCCTGCTGGGTTCGAGTGATTCTCCTGTCTCAGCCTCCTGAATAGCTGGGATTACAGGCATGTGCCACCATGCCCGGATAATTTTGTATTTTTAGTAGAGACGGGGTTTCTCTGTGTTGGTCAGGCTGGTCTTGAACTCCTGACCTCAGGTGATCTGTCCACCTCGGCCTCCCAAAGTGATGGGATTACAGATGTAAGCCACCACGTCTGGACTATTTTATTATTTGTGAATGGTGTGCTATGCATCCTTTATATCAGTAATATTTATTTATTTATGAAAACAATTTTTTTTAGGACGGAGTCTCACTCTGTTGCCCAGGCTGGAGTACAGTAGTGTGATCTTTGTTCATGGCAACCTCCACCTCCTGGGTTCAAGCGATTCTCCTGTTTCGGCCTCCCATTAGCTGGAATTACAGGCACGCACCACCATGCCCGGCTCAGTTTTTGTATTTTTAGTAGAGACAGGGTTTCACCATTTTGGCGAGGCTGGTCTCAAACTCCTGACCTTAAGTAGTCCTCCCACCTCGGCCTCCCAAAGTGCTGGGATTACAGGTGTGAACCACTGCACCCTGCCTATTAGTGATATTTACAATAAATAATTAAATGTGTATGCATACATACATTTCTTTTTTTCAGAGAACCAATTGCTATTGCTAAACATTCACTAGCATTTCATACAGAACCAGCCCAGAGGAGGCATTTAGATTATTGTAAATAAATGAGAGATGTTTAATTAGGCAGGGCTGAGGGGATTAATTCAACTCCATAGATAGCCAACCCCAAAGAAGGCCAGGAGACAGGAGGCCTGACCAGGCCAAGGGCACAGGTGGTAAGAACTGGGTGTCAGTAGGGCAGGGGCCACAGTGTATTCAACAGGGTCATGATGAGAGGTGCAACCCAGTCCTGAGGATGGTGACCTCGGCCTTTTGAGAAAGTATCTTTAGCTCATACTCCTGGGACAAGGTGTTCCTTCCTGTGGGTTGCACACATGCCCAGAACTCCAAGTCCCTATGCATTGTCCAGAAGGCTGAGGGCTGCATGCCCCTGGACGCATGCCCCATTATCCTTGGCGTTGCCAGATGCTGCTGCCTGCTCTCTGTCCTCCCGGCTGTTTAGGGACTGACCATGTCTACTCTGCCACCATCTATATCTGTTCAACCCAAGGAGGGGCTGATCTAACCCCGGCCCTGACTCTCCTCTTGCTGTTGGGAAAGAATTATCCTTGTTTTGGTTTGTTTTTGAAGTGAGTTTGCAGAAAGTATGCTTCAGCTTGGGTGCTCAGGGAAGGCTCACTGAGGAAGGAGTGTGTGGCTTGTCATCTCTAGGTTGGGGAGGAGCTGGGATAGCAGGTGCCAAGGCCCTAAGGCAGGCATTTCCTGAGTGTGTTTGAGGACCAGCAGTAAGGCAGGAGCAGCAGGCAGCATGAACTGGGGGAGAGGGGTCAGAGGGCAGGCTGCAGAAGGAGGAAGGCAGTTTGCCTGAGTGTCTGTAACTCGGAGTTTGAACATGAGTCTCATTGCTATGGCAAAGCTTTGGAGGTTTTAAGCAAGGAAGTGGGGGGACCAGATAACAGGGTCAGGCCCAGACCCTGGGGCCACAGGACAATTCCTGGGTCTGGAGGAGGAGCTGTGGGATCAGCAGGGGCTGGGAGTAGAGAGTCACCATGCCACTGCCCTCCCCGGAGGGCTTTCTCCTGCAACAGGTCAGAGTCTCTGAGGCAACACAGAAGCAACATGTCTCCCTCGAAGGAGTATGACTTTAAAGACTCAAAGGCCGAAGAAGGAGATGCCAGTAGCCAGGTTGCATAGCTCTGTGTTCCGGCTGGGTCATGTATTCACTCTTTGACCTTGAGCAACTGATTTCACTCCCCTGTGCCTTAGTTTCTCCATCCTGAAATCGAGGCTCTTGATGAAGTGGTTGGTGGTCATGGAGGTTAACTGGGTTAATAGGCAAAGCACTTAGAACTGCATCCAGCAAGAGCGAGCGTGCAACACATGGAAGCTATTACTGTTATTTTTATTGTTGTTATTATTGCTATTAGGGCAGAGAAATACCCGGGGCAGCCAAGCCCAGGCCAGGATGCCTGACTACACCGCCCTGTTGGCAGAGCGGGTGGGGAGCCTGTGATCAAGGCTCATGGGTCGGAGCCTGTCAGGGTAAATCCTCTCCAAGGCCTGGCTCTGCTCCCCGCCGGCTGCCCTGAGCTGCACACCCTGCCGCATCTCTGGGGCAGTAGGTATCACGTGTAGTCCAGCCAAAGGCTCCAGAGCTGGAGAAGCAGGACATCTGGGGCCACAGAGCCCTGGGGAACCTTGGGACTTGGGGCCCCAGAGCTGCCACTGCTATCCCATTGGTGCCCCTTACTCCCCGCCAGCCTGGGGTACAGGCGTTGGAAGGCTTTGGTCCTTAGTTTGGGGTTGACCCTCTGCTGGGTCTGTTTATTCCTAGGAAGTCCTCAGTGCAGACAGAAAGGCTGGGCTTGGTGAAGGCACCAGGATTGGAGCTGAGCACAAACACTGCTGGAGGCAGGGCCCCCTCTGAGAAGCAGAGTCAGGATGTGGGAGTGTGTGCTGTGTATTTGGGGCCTTTGGCTCACTGCATGTGAAGAGGAGATTTTAACGTTCAGCCCCACGCCAGCTTTGGACACACAGCTTGGGAGGTTCAGCTGGGCAGTTCTGGGCAGCAAGGTGAGGGGTCAAGGGGACCACAAGAGAGGAACCAGGGCTGGCTTGTGTCAACGACTGGAAACCCACCTGGGCCATGGGGTCAGGATGGCAGCGTGTTGTGATCACACAGCTTGTACCTCATTTTGAGAGGAGCATCTTATCCCCCCACTTCACAGGGGGAAACTGAAGCTTTGACTTTTGTGCAAAGTGGCAGCAGAGCTCGGACTCAAACCCAGGGTTGCCAGCCCTGGGCACGTGCTCTGGGCCCTCTCACTTGGAGCTGGACAGCAGCTCCCCATCTTCTCTTCCATTCCCTGACCCTGATGAGTCCTCAGGTGGGGTGGGGGGAGTGCAGTGCGATTTGCAGTGAATTAAACAGACACAAGTCCCCATTGTCTCAGTATTTACTCTGTGTGTGTGTGTGTGTGTGTGTGTGTGTGTGTGTGTGTGTGTATTTTTTCTACAGACGGGTCTCACCATGTTGTCCAGGCTGGTCTCAAACTCCTGGCCTCAAGCGATCCTCCTGCCTCTGCCTCTCAAAGCTCTGGAATTGCAGATGTGAGCCACTGTGCCTGGTCTGAGGGTTTGTGGTTTTAGAAAGTGGAACCTGGTGGAGGTAGTGTGGGCTGAGGACTGCCTGAAGGCGGCTCGTTCACCAAACACTAGGCTGAGCTGAGCGCCTGTCTTATCCCCACAAACACTGGTGAGGTTGTCCTAATTATCCTTGGCTTTGCAGAGGAAAGTGAGGCCCAGAGAGCTGAGCAATGAGCAAGAGGGCACGAGGGGTGGATATTTTGTAAAGAGCGGGACAGTGTGGACTTTGGGGAGCTACAGGGTGAAATGTAATGCATTGACTATTTGCCTCCCCCAAATATTTGTCTACCTGGAACGTCAGAATGTGACTTATTTGGAATAAGGGTCTTTGTAGATGTAATTAAGGTGCGGATCTTTTTTTTTTTTTTTTTGAGACGGAGTCTTGCTCTGTCGCCCGGGCTGGAGTGCAGTAGCCGGATCTCAGCTCACTGCAAGCTCCGCCTCCCGGGTTTATACTATTCTCCTGCCTCAGCCTCCCGAGTAGCTGGGACTACAGGCGCCCACCACCTCGCCTGGCTAGTTTTTTGTATTTTTTTAGTGGAGACGGGGTTTCACCATGTTAGCCAGGATGGAAGGTGCGGATCTTGAGATGAGATCGTCCTGGATTGGAGTGGGTCCTGAATCCAATGGCAGAAGAGACTGAAGAGGGGAGGACACGCAGGGACATTCTCCTGGCATCTGTAGCAGAAGCTGGGGAAGACGGTGGCGGAGGATGGAGCGATGCAGCCACAGGCCCAGAAACGCCAGGTGGGAGTCCCTCCTGGGGACTCTGCAGGGAGCACAGCCCTGAGGACACCTTGATTTAGGACTTCTGGCATTCAGAACCGGCAGAGAATCCATCTCGGTTGTTTGAAGCTGTCCAGGTTGGGGTGGAGCCAGGGCTGCCCCGAGGCCTCTTCTCTTCATGCCCCTGTGCAGCTCGGCTGCCTGCCCAGCCTGGATCCTGGCGTAAAAGTCCCGCATCCTTTTCTTTTTTTTTGAGACAGAGTCTCACTCTGTCGCCCAAGCTGGAGTGCAGTGGCTCCATCTTGGCTGACTGCAACCTCCACCTCCCAGCTTCAAGCAATTCTCCTGCCCCAGCCTCCTGAGTAGCTGGGATTATAGGTGCCCTCCACCAGGCCTGGCTAATTTTTGTATTTTTAGTAGAGACAGGGTTTCACCATGTTGGCCAGACTGGTCTTGAACTCCTGACCTCAGGTGATCCACCCGCCTTGGCCTCCCAAAGTGCCGGGATTACAGGCGTGAGCCACCACACCTGGCCTAGCATTCTTTTCTTATTATCTCCTGAGCGCCTACTATGGGCCAGGTGCTGTGACGTTTCCTCATTTAATTTCCGTTCAATGTGAAATCGTCACTGTTATCCATGTTATAGATGAAGGAACACCTCACACGTGGCCCTAACCTGGCCCTGAGAATGTGGGGAGGATACACAGAAGGGGGAGCTCCTCTCCCAGGAGCTGCTGTTGGCCTCTGCTGTAGCTCGCCCAGGGCTCTCTGGAAAATCAGACCCAATAGGATACATGGAGGTTTATAAGAGGGGACCCCCGTGGGAAGTCGCTCACACACTATGGAGGCTGAGAGGTTGCAGGGCCGGCCATCTGCAAGCTGGGGAACCAGGGAAGCCAGCCATGATGCTCGGTCTGAGTCTGAAGGCCCTAGAAGCAGGAGCTCTTATGTCTGAGGGCAGCTGGAGGTAGATGATCCAGGTCAAGCAGACCCAGTGCAGTAGCCTCTGCTCCCGGCCTTCCTGTTCTAACCAGGCCCTCGGGGTTTGGCTAATGTCGCCTACATTGGTGAGGCGCAGTCTACATATCCAAGTGGGAACCTCTTTCGGAAACACGTTTGCAGACTCACCAAAAAGAATGTCTCCCCGCGATCCAGGCACCCCTTAGGCCTGTCAAGCTGACACATGAAATTAACCATCTCATCACCAAAATGCCCCTGAACATGCATTTTGGAAATGGGGAAACAAAATCACTCAATGGACCCAGCATGGTGCCATTAAAATCCCTGCAATTCACTGCGCACAGTGGCTCACGCCTGTAATCCCAGCACTTTGGGAGGCTGAGGTGGGAGGATCGCTTGAGCCCAGGAGTTTGAGACCAGCCTGGGCAACATAAGGAGACCCCTGTTTCTAAAACGAAGTAACATAAAAACTCTCCACTGGGCAGAGTGGCTCACATCTGTAATCCAAGCACTTTGGGAGGCCAAGGTGGGCGGATCACTTGAGGTCAGGAGTTCAAGACCAGCCTGGCCAACATGCTGAAACCCCGTCTCTACTAAAAATACACAAATTAGCCAGGTGTGGTGGTGGGCACTTGTAATCCCAGCAACTTGGGAGGCAGAGGCAGGAGAATCACTTGAACCCGGGAAATGGAGGTTGCAGTGAGTCTAGATGGGGTAATTGCACACCGGCCTGGGTGACAGAGCAAGACTCTGCCTCAAAATAAATAAATAAAACTCTCATAGTCCCCACTAAACATACATGAAATTTCTGGAAGGATAAAGCTCTTCGGCTGTTCCCAGTCCTGCCCTGGGTCCAGCCACCATCTCTGAGTGTCTGGGTGGGGTGGGTGCCACAGCTGTACCTTTCCTCCACTAACCTGCCCCACCTTATCGCTCATTCCCTCTCAAGCTGTGCGGTTCCCTTGTCTGAGCACCAGAGACCTTCTCCTGGCACCTGCCTTCGCCTGGGACTTCCTCTTCAGCTTCATGTCTGTTCCCTGTTTCCCTGCTCCCCTCAGAGAAGCTCCATTGCAGCTGAGCCGCCTCCCAGCAACCCCCGTTAGGGGTCCTGGCCTGCTCAGGTGGTGCCCCTGCCCTTTCAGGGGAGGGAGTGAGGGGAGGACCTCTACAGAGCTCAACTGCATCCCAGGTAGGGCTTGAGGCCCTTTACCTGCACCCTGGCTCTTCCCAGGAGCCCTCACGTTTCTTTCCTGAGACAGAGTCTTGCTCTTTTCTCCCAGGCTGGAGTGCAACAGTGTGATAGCTCACTGCAGCCTCGACCCCCTTGGCTCAAGCCATCCTCCCACCTCAGCATTAGCTGGGCATGGGGGCAGGTGCCTGCAATCCCAGATACTCAGGA
>NW_012110918.1:16120480-16125143 GCF_000951035.1 Colobus angolensis palliatus
TCCTCTGGGCTTTGGCCGGTTAGAACTTTACGGTATGTCCCTCACAGTCGTAGGGGCCTGAGGCAGCATCGGTGGCTGGACCTGGTATCAGTGGTCATGTGGTCATTTCTGTGCCCGGTGTGGCCAGCCTGGCACCAGACGTGGCAAGGGGGCTTCATCTGGGCCCAAAAAAGTGCAGACAGTGTGGTCTCCAGCCTGCCTCCCGGGGAGGCCTCCCCAGGTGGACTTAGAAACGGAGGTCAGAGGCGGGATGGGAGGGGGCCTTTGCAGGCACCTGGAGGGGCTGTGGAGTTGGGTCCCTGGATCTGGAAGGTCACATCAATAATGTGTCATCTGCTAGTCAGGGGCCACTGCAAAGGCTCCCATCCCGGGAGACGGCAGTTTAGCGCCGGCCTGGAGGCGGGCTGGCTGGCAGGCGCGGCTGGGGCTGGGGTTTCCTCTGGGGGAGGCTGCTTCTTCCCTCGTGCCTGTCCACGCTTTGGTTACAGGCAGTGAAGCCGCTGATGTCAGCGGGACCGCGGCCGCCCCTCCGAGGTGTCTGTGGCCTGCCACCAGAGCAGCGGGCGGGGCGGCCTCCCTCCCGCCTGAGCCTGTTTATCGTTTAAGTGGATACCATGCTCTGGCGGCTGAGGGTAATTACGGGGCTGCGTCCTTGAGGACGGGTCTGCGCATGTGCGTCTCGCGGAACTGGTGGCCCAGCCGGGGCGGCCTCGGCGCCGTCAGCTGCTCGGTGAGATGTGAAAAGCCGGGACTCCCCCCGAGTGGGGCCTTCCGTGCTGCAGCAGAGGCCTGGAATTGGAATGCAAAAATCCCTCCGAGGTGGAGACAGGGGCCGGTGGGGCTCAGGCCATCTGCAGGGACGCCCTGGTGGCTCTGACCTCCTGCCGCCAAACACAGACTCTGTTGCAGGGTGTCCACCCACCCTAGCCGTCCCTCCTCTTGTCTGCATCCCTCTGTCCCTCTCTTCCTTCTCTTCCTCCTCCCTTCGGTGATGTTTAGCAAGTCCCACTCCCCGGCCCCAGCGTCCGGATCCTCCCATCCCTTGGCTTTGCTGGGGCTTTTCCAGGCTGCTCCTGCATGCCTTGTCATTTTGTTGCTGGGATGGTGCTGGGAGGTTGAATAGGGTGCCCCTACCCCCACATTCGTGTCCACCCAGGACCTCAGAATGTGACCTTGTTTAGAAGCAGGGTCTTTGCAGATGTAAAATCAAATTGAGATTAGGTCATACGGGATTAGGGTAGGCCCTTAATTCAATAAAACTGATGTCTTTTTTTTTTTTTGAGACGGAGTCTCACTCTGTCACCCGGGCTGGAGTGCAATGGCCGGATCTCAGCTCACTGCAAGCTCCGCCTCCCGGGTTCACGCCATTCTCCTGCCTCAGCCTCCCAAGTAGCTGGGACTACAGGCGCCCACCACCTCGCCCGGCTACTTTGTTGTATTTTTTAGTAGAGATGGGGTTTCACCGTGTTAGCCACGATGGTCTCGATCTCCTGACCTCGTGATCCGCCCGTCTCGGCCTCCCAAAGTGCTGGGATTACAGGCTTGAGCCACCGCGCCCGGCCGTCTTTTTTTTTTTTTTGAGACCGAGTCTTACTCTGTCACCCAGGCTGGAGTGCAGTGGCGCGATCCCAGCTCACTGCAGCCTCCACCTCCCAGGTTCAAGCAATTCTCGTGCCTCAGCCTCCCGAGTAGCTGGCACTACAGGTGCACACCACCACACCCAGCTAATTTTCGTATTTTTAGTAGAGACAGGGTTTCACCATGTTGGCCGGGCTAGTCTCGAACTCCTGACCTCAGGTGATCCACCTGCCTTGGTCTCCCAAAGTGTTGGGATTACAGGTGTGAGCCACCACGCCTGGCCAAAACTAGTGTCCTTACAAAAAGAGAAAAACTTGGACAGAGAAAGGGATGGGGGGGACGTGGCCACGGCTGAGGTGCACCACGGGTTGCCAGCAGCCACTGGAGGCCGAAGAGGCAGGAAGGATTTGACCCTAGATCCTCAAGGCGAGCCTGGCCCTGCTGCCACCTGGACTTTGGACTCTGGCGTCCAGGAGCCCAAGAGAATAAATTTCCATTGTTGAAACCACCTCGTTTTGGTTACTTGTGACGGCAGCTCCAGGAACTCATACAGCTCCCTCCCCTGGGCCCGGCCCCGGGAGCAACAGGAGACTCCCCCCAGCTGACCCTGCTCTTGGGGCACCTTCAAGCCTCAGCAGGCTGTTCCTGAAATCCAGCTGTGCGGCCGGAATCCCTGAGCACACACACATTTTCGGGGATGATGGTCTTCAGAATTCCAAAGGATTTATTTGAGCTTGCCCGACGTGGATCATAGCCGAGCTGAAACCTACACTTGACAAGTGATGCAATCAGTGCTCGACTCTTGCCAGTGTTTTCGGGAGATGAGGCGGCAGCAGGGACTGGGGTGGACAGCAGCACGCAGACGGGAGCAGGCCATTGCAGCAGCATCAACACCTGAGCGGACGTGATAACGTGGCGAGCAGCCACAGACCCTGGGAGCCAGCTGGGGAGCGGAGCGTGCCCAGCAGAAGGAGGTGACGCTGGCTGAGCAGAAAGGTCACCAGGTGGGGTTGTAGTGGCCTGGACAGCCAGGAGGATGCTCTGTGGGCGGCCAGCCGTGGCCAGAGGGGAAGGCTGTGAATGGGGTGATTAGAAGCCACCTGCACTGGAGTCCTGGCCACAGTAGGGGGTGGTCCTGGATCCCAGGCTTCTCTCTGTAGAGGCAGCCTTACGTTGCCCACCTCCAGAACCCGAGGAGGCTGAGTCTGGGGAGGACAGTAAACCCTTGGACTTCCTGTTGCTGCTTGGTGCTGTTGTTAGGAGTCTGGAATGCGCTGGAGCTGTAGATTGGGTCACTCTCTGCAAAAAGCAGAGGAAGGGGGCACAGAAGGTCAGGGGCAGTTCCCGGGGGAATATCCGAGGAAGGGCAGCCGTGGAAGAGATGGATGGAGGCCAGGGAGACGGTCCCAGAGGCCATAACAAACACAGGCTTAAGGAGGAACGGAGGGTCAGGGAGACCCAAGGGTGGGTCGGAGACAGGCCCCAGGGACTGAGGAGGGGAACTTGGACAGAGAAGTTTCATAGGCAGAAAAGAGCAGACAAGAAGTTACGGAGGGTTGGGGTCGGATTCATGCACACACACACACACATATGCCCATATAAATACACACACACCAGCACACACACATATGCACATGGGCACACACATGAATACACACATGCACACATATATGCACAGGCAGCAAGACTGACTCTTGGCCATGTCACGCAGGCTGTCAGAGAGGAGAGGTGAGTGAAGGGCTGGGCGGGAGGGCGGCAGGGGTCAAGCAGAGGCGTGTGTATTTCAGGACAGAAGAGACAAGAGTTGGAATAAAAAGAATTGAAGATGACAGGGAACAGGGGGTGCGAGGAGTTTGCATGCGGGGGCGTCTACCTTGGAAAGGTGCAGAGGCTGGCAGGAAGATCAGGCACCTTGCTCTGGAGTGCTGGGAGGAGAAGGGGGTCTCAGGGGGTGCTCACCCTGGCTGTGGTCTTTTCAGAAAAGCCGAACACAAGGTCATTTTGCAGTGTTTCTAGGGGAGGCTGGGGCTGCACGCAGGGTCAGCTGGAGATTAGGGAGGAATGGCTGCTCAGCAGGGAAGCTCGGCCAGCCAGGGCAGACCCTGCAGAGACTGAGGCTGCCCCATGCTGACCCTGTTCCTGGTGAAGACCTGCAAGCAGCCACCGGGGGCACAAAGTAGTGGCTCAGGACAAGGGCCTGGCCTGGCTGGTGTCCAGGGGCTGAGAGCCTGCTGTTCATTCAGATGGGCTGGAAGTGGCCCAACTCCCCTTCTCCTCTCCCTGCCTGTTTGGAGTCCCAGGATGCCGACAGAGAGGTTTGAGCTGAGTGTGCCGGGGAGGGTGGTCCGTCAGACTCTGGAAGGTGTGAGTTTGCACAGAGGCGTGTGGAGGCATGCTCACTGCATTGTCATCACCTCTGGGCAGTGGCGTCTGATGAGTTTTGAGTTTTATTTTCTTCCTTTGCTCTTTTGTGGTTTATTTTATTTTATTTTATTTTATTTTATTTTATTTTTTTATTTATTGATGTGAGACAGAGTCTCACTCTGTCATCCAGGCTGGAGTGCAGTGGTGTGACCTCGGCTCACTGCAACCTCTGCCTCCCGGGTTCAAGCGATTCTCGTGCCTCAGCCTCCCGAGTAGCTGGATTACAGGTGCCCGCCACCATGCCTGGCTGATTTTTGTATTTTTAGTAGAGACGAGGTTTTACTATGTTGGCCAGGCTGGTCTCGAACTCCTGACCTCAGGTGATCTGCCTGCCTCGGCCTCCCAAAGTGCTGGAATTACAGGCATGAGCCACTGTGCCTGGCCTCTTTTGTGATTTTAAATTTAGTTTATTGGCAGGGTGCGGTGGCTCACGCCTATAATTCCAGTACTTTGGGAGGCTGAGGTGGGTGAATCAATTGAGGTCAGGAGTTTGAGACCAGCCTGACCAATATGGTGAAACCCCGTCTCTACTAAAAATGCAAAAAAAAAAATTACCCAGGTGTGGGGGCGTGTGCCTATAATCCCGGCTACTTGGGAGGCTGAGGCAGGAGAATCGCTTGAACCCAGGAGGCGGAGGTTGCAGTGAACCGAGATTGTGCCA
>NW_012110918.1:16125663-16127612 GCF_000951035.1 Colobus angolensis palliatus
CTCAGGAGGCTGTGCCAGGAGAATTGCTTGAACCCGGGAGATGGAGGTTGCAGTGAGCTGAGATTACACTGTTGCCCTCCAACCTGGGCAACAGAGCAAGACTCCATCTCAAGAAAAAGAAAAAGAAAACGATAGGTGTCCTGGTGAGGACTCCTGTACTTTCCCTGCTAGCCTGCCTTGCTCTGCCCTGCCTCCTCCCTCCTCCTGCTGTGGCCTCTGGAGCTCCTGTCTCCTGGCTCACTCGGGGACATCAGCCTTGCCTCTTCTCTCTGCACCTCCCAGGCAAAGGACTTTCCACTCACAAGCAAACATGTGCTGGCAGGTCTCCTCCTGTGACCCCTCCACCCTCTACAGCTACTGCCCTGATCCCTCTGCTTCCTCCAGCTTCTTCGTCAATTCACCTCAGGTGGGGTCTGCGCTTTTGGGATGTGATTAGCGCTCCCCAGGCGATCCTCATGTGTAGCTAGTGGGGACAGCCACCAAGTCACAGCCTTCCAGAAATTTCATCCATCCTATTGCCTTAACCAATGGCAAGCTGGTAAATGTTTAATAGCTCTGGGGTGTGGGGACAAAAAGCCCTGATTTGTATCATTATGCAGTTCCTATGACGTGGATATTTCCACCATGACCAATTTTAGGCTGCCAACAGGAAGAGTACTGGCTGTCAAAATTCCTGCAAATTTTACAACCCAGGACAATTCCCTCTGTGGGTGGCATCTCCCTGGGGCCTGGGTCTACTCTCTGAGCTGGGGCTCACCTGTCCCTCTGGAACCTGGTTAGGCTATGGATGGAAATCAGCTTCAATGCCCATTGCAGAAGGAAGGAAAGGATGCTTGCATTGAGTGACTGCTGGGACAGCAGGGGCTTCCCCGTGTTACAGTTTTACAAAGCACTGCAATTATCTCATGTAAGACTCAAGTCTAAAGTGGCGTGGCCAAGACCACACAGCAAGCAGGTTCTAGAGCCAGCCTCAGGCCATCCCCACCGTGAGTCCCCGGTGCGAGTGTCTCTTGAAGGAGGTTTTCTAACAGGTGAGTGGTCTGATTCTGTCTCTGTCCTGTGGGATGGATGGGCTGGCACTTGACAGCTCTCCTTCCCTCTTACCCACTGTGGAGAAGGCTGGAAGGTGCATTTCTCGGACTTCCTTGCCTGGGAAGTGGGAAGTGATGCAGAGGGTCCCAATGTCTCCTCGGCAGGCTTGGTGGTGGACGTGCTGGGCCATGTTCCGGGGACCGATCGCTGGCTCCGTGGGTGTTGAGAAGAAGGGTGAGAGCTGTCTAATTTTGGGCCAGGATGAATCCAGCAGGTGTGGTAGGTCCTGGCCTCCTGCTGACCCATGGGTCAACCGGGTGCTCTGGAGCTAACGGTCCCCAGATGCCCCACAGTCCTGATGTGGCAGAGGCATGGCATCTTGGTAGGCCAGTTTGGTGGCATCCTGGGAAACATTTTGGAGGCTCGAGGTGCAACCTGCTTCTCCAGCTTTTCCAGTGATTTTTGTGAACTTCTCATTTCATTTCTGCCACAAGGAGCCAGAGTGCCTCTGTTTTCTGCACCTGAGCCCTGACTGATACATCTTTTTACCTTGGTCACCTCCAGTCCTTTTGTTGTGTGACCTTCATTCAAGTTCCAGGCCTCCAGTTCCATGGGGTGTGTCGGTTTTTTGTTTTTTCTTGAGACGGAGACTCCGTCTATCGCCCAGGCTGGAGTGTAGTGTGATCTCGGCTCACTTCAAGCTCTGCCTCCTGAGTTCACGCCATTCTCCTGCCTTAGCCTCCCGAGTAGCTGGGACTACAGGTGCCCGCCACCACGCCCTGCTAATTTTTTGTATTTTCAGTACAGACGGGGTTTCACCGTGTTGGCCAGGATGGTCTCAATCTCCTGACCTCAGGATCTGCCCGTTTCAGCCTCCCAAAGTGCTGGGATTACAGGCGTGAGTCATGGCACCCAGA
>NW_012110918.1:16128907-16130111 GCF_000951035.1 Colobus angolensis palliatus
CCCGGCTCAGCCTCCTAAGTAGCTGGGACTACAGGCGCTCACCACCACGCCTGGCTAATTTTTTTTTATTTTAGTAGAGATGGGGTTTCACCATGTTGGCCAGGATGGTCTCAATCTCCTGACCTCATGATCCACCCGCCTCGGCCTCCCAAAGTGCTGAAATTATAGGTGTGAGCCACTGTGCCTGGCTTAATTTGTGTATTTTCAGTAGAGACGGAGTTTCTCCATGTTGGTCAGGTTTGTCTCAAACTCCTGATCTCAGGTGACTCGTCCACTCCAGCCTCCCAAAGTTCTGGGATTACAGGAGTGAGCCCCTTCTCCCAGCCCCACATACAATCTTAAGAACCACATGGCCTTTTTAGTGGTTCACGGAGGATGAGAAGGGAGCTGTAGAAGTGAGCATGGCTGTTAGGGGCAGGCATACAGATAGCAGGGAGTCAGGACAGTTGACAGTGAGGAGGAAACTGAAAGGTATTAAAACAAAACCAAGTGCAGGAACTCAAAAGCATAACCTAGGTGGGGCTGGGTCCGGAAGCACAGTGGGGGCTCTCCCCGTTCCCAAGGTCCTGAAGTCACCACCACCCGGGCTCAGTCCTGAGGCACTATTGAAGCCGGTGCCTCAGATGTACCAGAGAAAGGATAACTGTGGGTGCAGCTGGGGAAGCTGCCCTCCTGGGGCCCTGCAAGGGCAGGAGGCGAGGCCTGAGGCTTTCCTTGGTTCACTTGGCCACTCCTGAACAGTGCAACCACATTTTCACAAGACTCTCCATGTTAGTGATTGTTTTGATTTTTTTTTTTTAAGATAAGGTCTTGCCCTGTCACCCAGGTTGGAGTGCTGTGGCATGATCTCGGCTTACTGCAGCCTCCACCTCCCAGGCTCAAATGATCTTCCCACTGAGTAGCTGTGACTACAGATACACGTCACTATGCCTGGCTAATTTTTTTTTTTTTTTCCGTTGAGACTTGGTTTCACCATGTTGCCCAGGCTGCTCAAACTCCTGAGCTCAAGTGATTCAATCACCTTGGCCTCCCAAAGTGCTGGGATTACAGGTGTGAGCCACTGCGCCAGACCCCTAGTGATTGGATTTTAAATGTATTTTTCATCACAAAGAAATACATATTTACTGGAAAATGTTGGGAAATTCAAAAAGGAAGGAAGGGAGAGAGAAAGGGGAAGAAGGAAGAAAGGAAGGAAGAAAGGAAG
>NW_012110918.1:16130619-16154302 GCF_000951035.1 Colobus angolensis palliatus
AAAAAAGAAAGAGAAAGAAAGAAAGAAAGAAAAAGAGAGAGAGAAAGGCCAGTTGCCTATAATCTTATGACACAGAGATAGACACTGTTAACCTTCAGGGATTTCCTTCCAGTCTTTCTTCTGTCCTTCTCTCAGGCTTAGTTGGTGTCTATATCTGGGTCATTCTCTCTATGTGAATACACTAAATACGTTAAATTTTAAAAACAAGTAATGAGGCCCCTTGCAGTGGCTCACACCTGTAATCCTCGCACTTTGGGAGGCCAAGGCAGATGGATCACTTGAGCTCAGGAGTTTGAGACCAGCCCGGGCAACATGGTAAAACCCTGTCTCTATCAAAAAATACAAAAAATTAGCCATGCATGGTGGCACACGTCTGTGGTCTCAGCTACTAGGAAGGCTGAGGTGGGAGAATCGCTTGAGCGTGGGAGGCAGAGGTTGCAGTAAGCCAAGATGGCACCACTGCACTACAGCCTGGGTGACAGAGTGAGACTTCTTCTCAAAAACAAAACAAAAAACAAATAATGATATTCTGCCTTTCACTTAACTTTGTATTTTTATTTTTTGACTCCTCTCATCAGGAGATTTGAAAAAACAAAACCCATGGTGCAGTGGCTCACACCTGTAATGTCAGCACTTTGGGAGGACGAGGTGGGAGGATGACTTAAGCCTAGGAGTTTAAGACCAGCCTGGGCAACAAAGTGAGACTCCATCTCTACAAAAAATAAAAAAATTAGCTGGACATGGTGGTGTGCACCTGTGGTCCCAGCTCCATGGGAGGCTGAGGCAGGAGGATCACTTGAGCCCAGGAGATCGAGGCTGCAGTGAGCTGTGTTCACGCCATTGTCCTGCAACCTGGACTCTTGTCTCAAAAAAAAAAAAAAAAGAAAAAAAAAGAAAAGAAAAAGAAAAAGAAAGAAAAGAAAAAGAAAAGAAAGAAAAACCAAAACCCCAACTCAAACTCCAGTTCCTTAGCATCTTTCAGTGAAGATTTCTAGATTTTGCAAATAAAAATATAAAACACTCATTTAAATTTGAATTTCAGATAACACCCTCCCATGCAAATCTGAGACAGACTTCTTATACTACAAGACGATTTGCTGTGTGTCTGACATTCAGATGTAACCGGCCTGTGTTTTGCCTGACGATGCTCCCCTCTGGTGCTGAGCGGCTTTGGATCCTGGGAGGCTGCTGGACCTGGGCTGCCAGCTCACACCTGGAGGGCTGAGTCTGGGCTCACGCCTTTCCTTCCTCAGTCAGGGATCGGTATCCAGTGACTCCTGGCTGGAGCCCTGTGTCCCTCCTACCAGGCCTGGTGTTTTGTCGTCATTGTCCGTTTCACTCTCACGAGAACTGCGACCCCATTTTGCAGAAAAGGAAGAGGAGCTTCAGGCTGAACAACTGTCCAGGATTTCTGAGCCAGGAAGAGGTTTGGGGTCCAGATCTGCCTGACTGGGGTCCCCTTGGCTTGGATGGGAGAGAATTAGAAGGACGCTAAGCCAGGTCAGCAAGTGGGGCTGGAGAGGCTGTGACCACACACCCTCCCCAGAGAGCCCCCTCCCTGGGATGCCCCCTCCCTAGAGGCCCCTCCCCGACTTAACAGGCCTGTGCCTCTGGACCCCACTGTAGCTGATGAAAAGCCCCTGACTGCCCTTGGGGTTCCGGGCTTTTGAATTGCTGGCAACAGCAGCTTCTGAGCCCTCAGGGCTTATTTAAAAGGAGTTAAAGTGCCCCAGTCCCTGGTGGGAGAGGTTAAGTAGCAGGGGTGGAGGATTAAGTGCTGGCTTGGGAATGGGGCGGGGCCTTTGGAAGGCTCTGGAATTGGTTGCTCAGTCTCCCAGCTCTCCTGCCTCCCGTAGACCACCCCACCCGCACTACCCTTTTCCCTCTGGTCCTCAGCTAGGTTTTTTGTTTTGTTTTCTTTGTTTGTTTGTTTTGAGATGGAGTCTCACTCTGTCACCCAGGCTGGAGTGCAGTGGCATGATCTCAGCTCACCACAACCTTTGCTTCCTGGGTTCAAGCAATTCTCCTGCCTCAGCCTCTGGAGTAGCTGGGATTACAGGTGTGCCCCAGGACACCTGTAATTGTTTTTTACATTTTTAGTAGAGACAGGGTTTCGCCATATTGGCTAAGGCTGGTCTGGAACTCCTAACCTCAAGTGATCTTCCTGTCTTGGCCTCCCAAAGTGCTGAGATTACAGGCATGAGCCACCATGTCTGGCCTCAGCAAGGTTCTTAGACAGAGATGTGCCCACAGATGCCTGGCAGAGATGTAGATACTGAGTGGGTGAGAAAGGCCCGGGGCTTTGCATTCAAATAGGCACTTGGAGATTCCAAGGCTGAAAGCCTGCTCCTGACACTTCCCCTGAAGCGCTGGTTTCTGAGACCCCATCACGTGGATCCCCCTGGGAAAGGTGGCAGAGAGGTGACCCCTAAACCTCCTCCACCTGCCCTTCCTCCTCCCACTTCCCCTCCTTTTTCCCTCCCTCACCCCCTCCTTCCGGGAGGCGCCCGTCCCTTTCCTAGGGTTGGAGGTCTCGGGAGAAATAATGACTGGGTGGGCCCCTCCCAAGGGCCTGGCAGCATCTGGAGGCCAAGCCTCCTCCTCCTTCCCCAGCAGCTCCTGAAGAGGCAGGTGGAGGGGTCAACTCCGTCAGCCCCTGCCTGTCCCACCCTCTCCCCTTGGGCACAGGCCCGGGGCCCCCGGGGAGTCTCAGCCTTGGGGGCCCAGGGCAGGAAGGGCCTTCATTAGCCTGGGAGACAGAGTAGCCACATAGTTCAGCTCCAGCCAGGGGCCAGCCTGGGACACAGGGGACTGGGCCCTGTCATCTGGGGCCACACATCTTGGACGGGCTGCAGCAGCCCAGGGTTTTTAATCCAGGGACCTGAATTGAGCTGTGTCCTGCCGTGACGGGTTTGCTAAGTGCTCGGAGCCAGACCCCGTTGGCTGCTCTGCTGGGAAAGGGGTGCTTGGGGTGAGTGAGGAGCGGGAGACCAGCCAAGCCAGCGCTGCAGCGGCCCACAGGCCAGGCGTGAGAGGCCAGGACAGGAGGGCTCCGGGGGCAGGCAGCACCGTTGCTTCGGGCCTGAGCAGTGGGCCGGAGGTGGATTCAGGCTGAGCTGGGGAGGCCGGGAAGGGCTCAGACCCAAGGTGCTGTAGGAGGGAAGAGAATGTGCCCACATCTGCCACGGCAGACAGAGTAGAGGCCCCACTGCAGCAAGAGGGATCTGGGTAGGATTAGGAGGAGGCCTTGCTTCCTGGACCACATGTTTCTAGAAGTCTCCTTGCAGACCGATGGGGTCGAAGTGAGTTCAGAAGCAGCTCCGCTTTGTCCCACTCAGGCTGAAGAAGGAGGGACATGCAGGCTCAGACAAGTGCCACTTATGACGGCAGCGTGGGCCTGGAGACACGCCTGCTTGGATGACTCGCTTGGTCTTCGGGAAGGGGCTGGTGGGCAGCTCACTCCTGAAGGAGTGAGGCTTCCTGCAAGCTGGTGAGCTGGGCCCCGGCGGCCTCCATCCCTCCGGCCTGGTGCAGGCCTTGCCTTGGTTCCATTCTCTGCTATTGCTGTCCTGACGCCCTCCACACGTTTTGAACCAGGGGTCCCTCACTCTCCTTTCGCACTGGGCCCTGCAGATTCTGCCTGCTGGGCCGGCCCCGGGGAGGCACCTGTTTCACAGACTTGCAGAGGCAGTGTGCGCCATGCAGGTGCCGCATCTCATGGAGGGAGGGGCTGAGTCACAGAGGCTCCTTCCTCCAAGCTCACCAGTCCCACCACCAGCTGGAGCAGGGAAGGCTGCCCACTGAAAGGAAAGAGGGGTTGGGGCACGGACACTCCCCACACCAACTGAGCCTGCAGCCATTGGGGAGGAGGCAGAGAGAGCCCAGGGGGACCAGGAGCCTGGAGGAGGGGTGGGAGAGGAAGTGGAACCCCACTGGACTTGGTGATCCCCGCTTTTTACCTTGTGAGCCCCCTTCATACCCAGGCCTCCCTTTATTGCATTTTCTCCCACTTCACAGGAGGAGAAGCAGACACTCGGAGCGTTAACGGTTGGGAACCCCCCAAAATGGGTATGTGACTGGCTGGCTTAACACCTGGTGTCTGGTTAGAATAGAAACACCAGGATGCTGCTTCCAGGGAGCCCTTCTTCAATAGGCCTGGGTGGTATCTCAGACTCATATTTCTAAAAACTCCTCAGATTTGGGGACTTCTATGTGAAGTCTTTGCCCAAAGCCACAGCCTGGAAAATGCAGGAAGGACGAAAACGTGCCCCTCTGGTTCTGGCTTTCGGTTCCAGCCCCACCGCAGCACAGCTGCCTTCGAAAACACAGGGGAGGAACTTTCTGCGGCAGTGGCCAGTGGGACAGACAGATGGACGGACAAACACACAGGCTGCAGAACTGGAGGAGAGGGCAGTCAGGAGGCAGTTTTGGTTTGGCTTGGTTTCTTTCTTTTCTGTTTTTAAAACACCAGCTTGGAAGCTTGAACTAGATTTTGTTTATTTATTTATTTGAGACAGAGTCTTGCTGTGTCACTCAGGCTGGAGTGCAGTGGCGTGATCATGGCTCACTGCATAACCTCCCAGACTCAAGCGATCCTACTCAGCCTCCCGAGTAGCTGGGACCACAGGCACACGCCATCATGCCCAGCTAATCCCTCCCCTCCCCTCTCCTCCCTTACCCTCCCCCTCCCTCCCCTCCCATCCCCTTGCCTCCCGTCTCCTCTCCTCTCTCTTTTCGATACTGGGTCTCACTTTGTTGCCCAGGTTGGTTTCAAACTCTTGGGCTCAAGCAATCTGCTCACCTCGGCCTCCCAAAGTGCTGAGTAGGTTTTGTTTATGTTTTAAATTAACATTTTAATATTGAGATAATTATTTATTTACATGTTGTTGTTGTAAGAAATAATACAGAAGGATCTGTGTCCCCTACCCGGAGTCCCACCCATGGTGGTGTCTTGTGAGACCAGAGTACAATGTTACAGCCAAGACATGGATATGGTTCCCGTGAACCAGTCTTACTCACCTTTCCCTTTCGCTTGTACCCATTTGTGTGCATTTCCTTTCTGTGACCTGCGTAGCTTCCTGTATCCACCACCGCAGTCATGATGCTGAATGCTGCGACACCGTAAGGACCCCCTGGGTCACTCTTTTACAACAGGACCGGCCTCCTTCATCCTCCTAATCTGCCTCCATGTCTCCAAGTCTGTTATGTCAAGAATCTTATATGAATAGAATCATACACCTTGTAACCTTTTGGGAGTGGCTTTTTCCCTCAAAATCATTCCCAGAGATTCCTACAAGGTCTTGTGTGGCCCGGTCCGGGATTCTGTTTCCTGATCCATGATGTGGAGGTACCATAGCCTGTTTAGCATTCGCCCATTGAAGGTCATCTAGGAGGTGTTTCTGGTTTTTGGCTATTATGCATAAGCTGCTATGAACACTTGTATACAGGTTATTTTATTTTTTATTTTTATTTATTTTATTTTATTTGAGACAGAGTCTCGCTCTGTCGCCCAGTCTGGAGTGCAGTGGCGCAATCTCGGCTCACTGCAAGCTCCGCCCGCCGGGTTCACGCCATTCTCCTGCCTCAGCCTCCCAAGTAGCTGGGACTACAGGCACCCGCCACCACGCCTGGCTAGTATTTTTTTTTTGTATTTTTAGTAGAGATGGGGTTTCACTGTGTTAGCTAGAATGGTCTCTATCTCCTGACCTTGTGATCCACCCGCCTTGGCCTCCCAAAGTGCTGGGTGTATTACAGGCATGAGCCACTGCACCGGCCTATTTTTATTTTTTAGAGACAGGGTCTTGCTGTGTCACCCTGGCTGGAGTGCAGTGGCGCAATCATAGCTCACTGTAGCCTCAAACTCCCAGGCTCAAGCGATCCTCTCCACTCAGCCTCCTGAGTAGCTGGGACTACAAGTGTGCACCACCATGCCCTGCTAATTTTTCAAGATTTTATAGAGACAGGGTCTTGCTATGTTGCCCAGACAGATCACAAACTCCTGGCTAAGTAATTCTTCTTCCTTGGCCTCCCAGGGTGTTGGGACTATAGGTGTAATCCTCCAGCCTTGTGTATAGATGTTGATGTGAACAAAAGCTTCCATTTCTCTGGGATAAATGGCCAAGAGCATAGTTGCTGGATCTTATGACAATCGTGTGTTTAGTTTTATAAGAAACTGCCAAATTGTTTTCCTGAGGAGCTGTACCATGTAGTAGTTTTTCTTTGTCTTGTTCTTTTCTTTTCTTTTTTTTTTTTTGAGATGGAGTTTTGCTCTGTCGCCCAGGCTGGAGTGCAATGGTGCAATCTCGGCTCACTGCAACCTGTGCCTCCTCAGTTCAAGCGATTCTCCTGCCTCAGCCTCCCGAGTAGCTGGGATTACAGGCACCTGCCATCATGCCCAGCTAATTTTTGTAGAGATGGGGTTTCACCATGTTGGCCAGGCTGGTTTCGAACTCCTGACCTCAAGTGATCCACCCGCGTTGGCCTCCCAAAGTGCTGGGATTACAGGCGTGAGCCACCGTGCCCGGCTCCCGGTAACATTTTCTGAGTGATCCTATTTCTCTGCATCGCCCCCAGCATTTGGCGTTGCCACTGTTTTTAATTTCTGACAGGTGTTTGTGGTATCTCACCGTGGTTCTAATTTGCGTTCCCCCAGTGGCTCGTGGTGTTGGACAGCTTTTCTTGTGCTCACTGCCATCTGTATATTCTCTTTGGTGAAATGTCACCATTGAATTTGAAGCGAGTTTCTTGTAAACAGTGTATGGTTGGGTTATTTTTCAAAAAACTGGACTGCCAATCTCCTGCTTTTTACTTGGTGTATTTCATTTACCTTTAAGGTAAATTATCAGTATGTTAGGACTTAGGTCTGCCGTTGAAGGATTTGTTTTCTCTGTGTATGTTTTCTTGCTTCTCTGTGGATTCCTTGCGCATTAGGATTGTGGTTCCATCTTGGTTGATTCATAGTGATCTAGAGAGCGTTTATTTGTATCACTTCCCTAGTGGTCGCTCTGGATATTACAACGTACACAGGTAACATTGTACCACCTGCAGGGCGTGTGGAAGCCTTCCTTCCATGTAGGTTCTTTAACTTGTCCCCCTTTTGTTTTCGTTTTATGTTATTTTTGAGACAGGGTCTCACTTTGTTGCCCAGGCTGGAGTGCAGTGGCACCATCACGGCTCACTGCAGCCTCGATCTCCTGGGCTCAAGTGATCCTCTTGCCTCAGCTGCCTGAGGAACCAGGACTACAGGCACATGCCACCACGCCCGGTCAATTTATTTATTTATTTATTTATTTATTGTAGAGATGGAGTTTCACTATGTTGCCTAGGCTGGTCTTGAACACCTGGGCTCAAAGGATCCTCATGCTTCAACCTCCCAAAGCGCTGGGATTACAGACGTGAGCCACTGCACCCCCCACCGCACCTTTTTAAATATCATTGTCGTGAGTATCGGATGGTGTTATAATTTTTGCTTCAATCCTTAAATTTGATTTATAAAGCTCATGAGAAGGATCATCTACTGTAGATTCCCATACACTTGTTCTTTCCATTATTTTTTTCCTTCCTAATGCTCCAAGATTCCATTTTGTTTTATTTTATTTATTACTATGATGATTTGAAACGGAGTCTCTCTCCGTCAGCCAGACTGGAGGACAGTGGCGTGATCTCCGCTCACTGCAGCCTCCACCTCCTGGGTTCCAGCACTTCTCCTGCCTCAGCCTCCCAAGTAGCTGGGATGACAGGCATGTGCCACCATGCTCGGCTAATTTTTGTATTTTTGGTAGAGACAGGGTTTCACCATGTTGGCCAGGCTGGTCTTGAACTCCTGACCTCAGCTGATCCAGCCACCTCAGCACCCCAAAGTGCTAGGATTACAGGCATGAGCCACCATGCCCACCCCATTTTATTTTTAAAATCATTTTATTTCTGTTTGAAAAACTTCCTTTAGCTGTTCTTTAAGGGCAGGTCTGCTAGCAACAAATTTGTTCAGAAAAAAAAATAGATTTTCTATTTTTTTCATTTGTTTCAAGAGAACTTGTAATTGCCACTGAAATATTTTTAAGCCACTTTAAAATCTGAGAATGTCTTTATTTCCGCTTCATTCCTGAAGGATGGTTATGCCAGACATGATTCATTGCTGGCAATTCTTTCTTTGCAGCACTTGCAAACTGCCACCTTCACCTGGCCGCCATGGTTTCTGATAAGTCATCTATCATTTGAGTCGGTGCTCCTCTACAGGGAATGTATCATTTTGTTCTGGTTGCTTTCAATATTTTTTTTTTTCTTTAGTTTTCAGAAGTTTAATTATCAGGTGTTTCAGCATGGATGTCTTTGGGTAACTGTTTGGGATTTGCTCAGCTTCTTGAATGTGTAGATTTGTCGTCTGGCAAATTTGGGAAGTTTTAAGCCACTCGTTCTTTTAATACTCTTTCAGCCTCATTTTTTTTTTTTTTTTTTGAGTTGGATTCTCACTCTGTCATGCTGGAGCACAGTGGCGCCATCTCAGCTCACCGCAAGCTCTGCCTCCTGGTTTCAAGTGATTCTCTTGCCTTAGCCTCTGAGTAGCTGGGATTACAGGTGCCTGCCACCTCACCCGGCTAATTTTTGTATTTTTAGTAGAGATGGGTTTTCATCGTGTTGGCCAGGCTGGTCTAGAACGCCTGACCTCAGGTGATCCACCTGCCTCAGCCTCCCAAAGTGCTGGGATTACAAGCATGAGCCAGCATACCCAGCCTCAGCCTCTTTCTTTTTCTCCTCTATTTCTGGGTAACTCCAATAATATATATGTTGGATCTTTTGTTCTATTGTTCCATACATACCTGAGGCACTGTTCTTTCCCCACCACACACACCAGTATACTTTCTGTTGTTCAGTTTGGGTAAATTGTGTCCATTTGTTCTGAAGTTCACTGATTCTGTCCTTTGCGATCCCATTCTCCCATGGAGACTGTTCATTTCTGTTATTGTATTTTTTGGTGTTGTAATTTATATCCTGTTCTTGCTGATAACTATTTGCTGAGATTTTCTATTTGTTCATGTTTCAAGATCACTTGGAATTGCTTGCCAAAGCATTTTTATGCTGCTCTGAAGTCCTGGCCAGATTTTTCCTGCATCTGATTTGTCCCGGTGTTGGCATTGGTTGGTTGCCTTTTCTCATTCAACCTGTGGCCTCCTCAGGGCCTTGGTATGACGGGCGAGTTTTTTTTGTTTTTTTTTTTATTGTGTCCTGGACATTTAAGTTGTTACATTTGGAGGCTCTAGGCTCTTGTCAAATCTTTTGGCCAGCACAGTGGCTCACACTTGTAATCTAAGCACTTTGGGAGGCTGAGGCAGAAGGATCGCTTGAGCCCAGGAGTTCAAGGCTAGTCTGGGCAACACAGTGAGACTCCTGTCTCTACAAAAATTTAAATAATTGGCCAGGTGTGGTGGCATATATTTGTAGTCCCAGCTACTCAGGAGGCTGAGGTGGGAGGATCACTTGAGGCTGGGAGGTCGAGGCTGCAGTGAGCTGTGATCATGCCACTGCACTCCAGCCTGGGCCACAGAGCGAGACCCTATCTCTAAAATAATAATAATAAAATAAATAAAATAAAATAAATCTGTCATTTTAGTAGGCAGCCACTCTGCTTAGGCTTAGCATGCGGGTCCTGCCCTACTGTTATGGGCTCTGGTTTCCATGACAACCTAATTAGCAGAACCTTTCGGTGTTAGTTTGGTCGGCTTGGTTAATCTGGTGCCATTGGCACTGCTGCTGGTCCTGCTGGTTCTGCTTAAGGTGGCAGGAGCGTCTGTGGGTCAGGCCATCTGGTGCTTCTAGGTGGGCGAAGGGAGCCGCGGCCCACAGGGACAAAGAAGACAAAGGTTCCTCCTGCAGGTGACCCCTGCCCCAGAGTCTCTTGGTGGAGGAGGGGAGGCTGCTCTGGCCAAGCCTCAGTAGCGGGGTGATGGGGCCCCTGCTTGTTCCCTTGCTGGTGCCACCAGCTTACCACGTGTTGTGGGCAGGACTCCCATTTAATCTGGTGACAGAGAGGAGCCTATCTGGCTTGTCTGTTTTTGCTGGGCCTGGGTTCCCTTCCTCCACGAGGTGGAGGGCCGTGGTGCTCTGCCTCACTGGGGCTCCTCCAGTCCGGGGACACTCACCAGTCGACTGTCTTCCATCCACCTCTGCATTCTCCTTGGGTTGTCTCTTGTGTTATTTCCAGGGCTTATGGTTGTGCTTTGAAGTGGGAGGAGCAGGAAGAAAGGAGCCTAAATCATCTTGTCTGGAATGCAAGTTCTGTTTTATTTTTTAAGAGGGGCCATATGGGACTAAGTTTGGAAACCAGTGGGAAGGACCTGGTGGAAGGAAGGCTGAAGGTGTAGCCAGAGAGGAGAAACTGAGGACATAATGCTGTCCCGTGGCCAGGGCTGGGCTCGCTGCTCTGTCACCAGCAGCTCCTACGGTGCCTACAGGAGCTGCGTATGTGGTTCCGGAGTGGAACTGACCCTGAGCTTGCGGGGAGACATTCCTCCTATGAGGACATGGGAGGGAAGGAGAGTGGGTTTGATGATGGTTGTGGGGAGGAGGATGGGGAAGGTCTCCTGATGGCTGACACACCCTGATGCTGACAAAGGCATGAGAAGTGAGGGGTGCTGGGCGTGGCGAACTTTGTGAACACAGGGGATTTAAATGACACAGTGAATCCAGGCACAGAATGGTGCTCATACCCACCCCAATGTCATTGCCTGGAACTGACATCACCTGCACCTGCCAGGCTGACACCAGCGCTCCCCAACCCCAGGGCCTCCTGTAATCAAGGCCTTAGGAGTGGAGCCTCAGAAGGAGGAAGAGAAATCAATTTCCCTTCCATGTGCCAAAAGCTGCTCATTCAAAACACCCCAGACATCAGGTGGGAGGCACCTGCACTGAGGCTCCTAGAAGCTACTCCGGCAGGAAGTGGGAGCAAAGCCTGGCTCCATTTGCCCTCATGGGTGGGGAGGGTGGAGATCAGGGTGCTGGCCAGGGATTCCAGGGCATGGGGTGCAGGGGCCCCTGGGTTTCCTCATACGGGTGTCAGGAGTGGAAGAGAATGTCATAGCAGGCCAAGTGGGGTCCAGCCCTTTCCAAAGTCTGGATCAGCTGCGCTGTGTACCCACAGCCCTCTCTGCCTTCTGCTCCTCACTTACCCCTCCAGGCCCTGATCTTCCTGCTGGACTGTGCCCGGGAACATGCCCTTCTCTCCGTGTGGATGTGTGTGTGAGAGAAAGATGCACATTATTTGGGTATATACATGATGTGTGAGGCATGTATATGTGTGTATCATGTTTAATTTTTTTAATATTCAAAAAGCCCACAAATTTCACAAGAAACAGATAAACAACAGAAAAATAGGCATAAATATAAACAAGTAATTCATAGAAAAGGAAATTCACATAGTCACTTGGACTGAAAACATATGCAAGCCCTAGTAAAATATAACGTATTTAAAGGTACAGATAGGATTACCAACGTTGGTTCTAGTGAGCAAATATGAAACAATGTTTGGCCTCACCAAAAGGAAAATGCAAATTAAGGCCATGAAGTGATACATTGTTCGCCCTTTAGGTTGCTAAAATTTAATAAAAGCTCTAAGATTCACTGAGGCAAAAAACCTAGGGGAAATAGACACGGACATGCTTGGTGGAAATGTGAATTGCAATTACTTCCTGGGAAAGTACTCTGGCAATATCTACTAAAATGAAAATAATACGCATAAGCTTTGACCCAATGATTCCACTCTGGGGAACCTCTTTAGAAAAAACAATGGGGTATGAAAATAGATGTAAAAGAAGAATTGCTTTTCTGCTGAGCATGGTGGCTCACGCCTGTAATCCCAGCATTTTGGGAGGCCGAGGGGGGGTGGATCATCTGAGGTTAGGAGTTCGAGACCAGTTAGGCCAACATGGTGAAACCCTGTCTCTACTAAAAATACAAAAATTAGCTGGGTGTGGTGGCGTGCACCTGTAATCCCAGCTACTCGGGAGACTGAGGCAGGAGAATCACTTGAGCCCAGGAGGCAGAGGTTACGGTGAGCTGATATCGCCCCACTGCATGCCAGCCTGGGCAACAGAGTGAGACTCCATCTTAAAAAAAAAAAAAAAAGAAAAGAAAATCAATCATTGTAATTCACCATGTTAACAGGGTGAAACCTAAGCAAAACAAAAAATAAAGAAATTGGAAGTAATTTCTGAATGCATATCTTTATAAGTATATAATTGTAGCATATTTAGGCTGGCCACAGTGGCTTACACCTGTAATCCCAGCACTTTGGGAGGCCGAGGCAGAATGATTGCTTGAGCCCAGAAGTTCAAGACAAGCTTGGGCAACATAGTAAGATCCCATCTCTACAAATAATTTTAAAAATTAGCCAGCCTTTGGCCAGGCATGGTGGCTCATGTCTGTAATCCCAGCACTTTAGGAGGTCAAGGAGGGTGGATCACCTGAGGCCAGGAGTTCGAGACTCGCCTGGCCAATGTGGTGAAACCCCTTCTCTACCAAAAATACAAAAATCAGCTGGGCATGGTGGCCCGTGCCTGTAATCCTAGCTACTCGGGACACTGAGGCAGGAGAATCGTTTGAACTAGGGAAGTGGAGGTTGAACCAAGATTATGTTGCTGCATTCTAGCCTGGGTGATAGAGCAAGACTTTGTCAAAAAACAAACAAACAAACAACAACAACAACAAAAACATTAGCCAGGAATGGGGGCATAATCCCAGCTACTAGGGAGGCTGAGGCAGGAGGATTGCCTGAGCCCAGTAGGTTGAGGATGCAGTGAGCTGTGATAGCATTGCTGCACTCTAGCCTGGGTGACAGAGCAAAATGCTCTCAACCGCCCACAGTCCCTGCTCTCCCTGCACACAAATTGTAGCATATTTACACATGGCAGCCTTGAAATGGAATGAGTTAAATCTATGTCAATTACCAAGAAAGGAGATGTCCATCAAATATGTGATAAAGAGAGGGGAATACCAAATAGACACTGATGGTATGATCTCCATTTTTTAATATGAAGCAATAAATAATCCTGCTACCCTCCACTTGAATGCCTTGGAGAAGTGAGATCAGAGGGCAGGTGGGAAAATGGTGAATGTTTCTTCATCATTGCATGGTTTCACTTGCTAAAGCAGGGAGGTGTTACTTTTTTTTTTTGAGATGGAGTCTCTCTCTGTCGCCCAGACTGGAGTGCAGTGGTGCGATCTCAGCTCACTCAACCTCCTCCCAGGTTCAAGCGATTCTCCTGCCTCAGCCTACTGAGTAGCTGGGACTACAGGCACCCCCCACCACATCCAGCTAACTTCTGTATTTTTAGTAGAAACGGGGTTTCACCATATTGTCCAGGATGATCTCGATCTCTTGACCTTGTAATCCACCCGCCTCGGCCTCCCAAAGTGCTGGGATTACATGTGTGAGCCACCGCGCCCGGCCAGTAAGCCACTGCTGCCAGCCAAGGTGTTATTTTTTAAAAACAGCTCTACTGATGGAGTCTCGAGTTCTGTCGCCAAGGCTGGAGTGCAGTGGCATGATCTAGACTCACTGCAACCTCCGCCTCCCGGGTTCAAGCGATTCTTGTGCCTCAGTCTCACTGGTAGCTGAGATTACAGGCTAGTAGAGATGGAGTTTCACCATGTTGGCCAGGCTGGTCTTGAACTCCTGACCTCAGATGATCTGCCTGCCTTGGCCTCCCAAGTGCTGGGATTACAGGTATGAGCCACCACACCAGGCTCTGATGTATAATTGAGATAACAAAAACTCACAAATTTAAAACGTATACTTTGATAAGTTTTGACATGTATACACCCATCAAACTATTACCCCAATCAGTTAGTAAACCCATCCATCACTCCCCAGATTTCTTCTCCCTCCATCCCTCCCTGCTTCCACGTCCCCCAGTCCTGACCCCTGGCAACCACACTCTGTTTCCCATCACCATAGATTATTTATATTTTGCAGAGTTTTGTATAATGGAATCACACAGTATGTACTCTTTTTCATCTGGTCTCCTTCACTTGGAAAATTATACTGAGATTCATTCATGCTCTTGGCTTTATGAATAGATCATTTATTTTTGTTGTACAGTAGTGTTCAATTGTATGCAAATAACATAATTTGTTAATCCATTTATCTGTTGATGAGTTGTTTCCAGTCTTCAGCTATTACAAATAAAGCTGCTATGAACATGTGTGTACCAGTCTTTGTATGGGCTTTCATTTCATACATTCAGGCAATCATACATTTCATTTCCTACATTTCATACATTCAGGAAATGTATTCTTTCATTTAAATACCTAAGGATAAAATGGCTGGGCCACACAATAGTTGTATCTTTGACTTTTTAAGAAACCACCAACCGTTTCCAAATTCATTTTACCATTTTGCATTCCCAGCAGCAGTACATGAGAATTTCTGTTTCAGCCACATCTTCACCAAACATTTGATTTCATCAATCTTTTTACTTTAGGCATCTTAATTGGTGGGTAGTGGTATCATGTTGTGGTTTTAATCTGCATCTCTCTAATAACTAATGATATTCAATATCTTTTTATCTTCTTATTTGCCAAATATACATATATATATATATAACTTCTTTGATGAAGTGTCTATTCAAATGTGATGCCTAGTTTTTGTTTTTGTTTTTTTTTTTTGGCAGGTGGGGGGTTGTTTGTTTTCTTATGATTGAGTTATGATAGTTCTTTATATATATATATATATATGTATTTTTTTTTTTTTTTTTTTTTTTGAGAGGGAGTCTTACTGCCGAACCGATCTCGGCTCACTGCAAGCTCCGCCTCCCGGGTTCACGCCATTCTCCTGCCTCAGCCTCCTGAGTAGCTGGGACTACAGGCACCTGCCACCTTGCCCGGCTAAGCTTTTGTATTTTTAGTAGAGACAGGGTTTCACTGTATTAGCCAGGATGGTCTGAATCTCCTGACCTCATGATCCACCTGCCTTGGCCTCCCAAAGTGCTGGGATTACAGGTGTGAGCTACCGCACCTGGCCTAGAATACAATTAATTTTTACATATTGATATTTGTTTATTTATTTGAGACAGAGTCTCACTCTGTGCAGAGGCAGGATCTCGGCTCATTGCAGTCTCCACCTCCTGGGTTCAAATGATTGTCCCGCCTCAGCCTCCTGAGTAGCTGGGATTACAGATGTGCACTGCCACGCCTGGCTAATTTTTGTGTTTTTAGTAGAGACAGGGTTTTGCCATGTTGGCCAGGCTGCTCTCGAACTCCTGACCTCAAGTGATCTGCCCACCTTGGCCTCCCAAAGTGCTGAGATTACAGTCGTGAGCCACTGCACCCGGCCATATCGATATTTATCCTGAAAGCTTGCTAAACCCACTTATTAGTTCTAGCAATTTCTTTGTAGGTTCTGTTTCATTCTCAACATAGATGATATTGTCCACAGATAATATCATTTCTTTCCAATTGGGATGCTTTTTTTTCTTTTTTCACAGGCTAGAACCCCCAGTACCATGTTCAACAGAAAGTGAGAGCAGGCATTGTTGCATTGGTTCTAATCTTTGGGGGAAGCATTTAGTTTTCCCCGTTTATTATGATGTTTGCTGTGCATTTTTCGCACATGCCCTTTATCACATTGAGAAAGTTCCCTTCTCTTCCTAGTTTGCTGGGAGTTCATTTTTGTTATGAATGGATGTTAGATTTTGTCAAATGCTTATTTCTGGCCAGGCACGGTGGTTCATGCCTATAATCTCAGCACTTTGGGAGGCCAAGGCAGGTGGATCACCTGAGGTCAGGAGTTCGAGACCAGCCTGGCTCACATCATGAAACCCCATCTCTCCTAAAAATACAAAATTAACCAGGTATGGCGGCACGCACTTGTAATCCCAGCTACTCAGGAGGCTGAGGCAGGAGAATCGCTTGAACCCAGGAGGCACAGGTTGCAGTGAGTGGAGATCGTGTCACTGCACTCCAGCCTGGGCGACAGAGTGAGATTCTGTCTCAAAAAAAAAATAAAATAAAATAAAATAAAGGTAATGCGTGCTTACAGATTTTCTAAAATAGTGCAATAACTTCCTTGGCTTCCTTTTCCCTCTTCTGAACCTGTTCTCCAGAGACAGCTGCTCTTCAGGGCCCTCAGCTCTTTCTGGCCTTAGTTCTGACCATTGCCTCCAAGCTTCAGATGGCAAACGCATGCAGTCCCCCATTTGATGGATATTGACCGAGGGCCTCCTGTGTGCCAGCCACTGTCCCAGGCCCTTGTGAAACTCCAGAAACAACACAGGCAAAGACCCCTCCCCTCCAGGAGCTGACACAGGGGACCGACCTCATCCTGGAGCAGACATATTTCCTGCAGGGGCAGATGGACGACAACTGATAAACACTTATGGTGGGTTTTCGACCCGTGAGCGGGGTGCAGCTGAGAATGCAGGCAGCGCTTTGGAAAAAAAATAGCACAGGGTAAGGGGGGAACCAGGAGTACCAGGAAGAGGGGGTGCAAGCTAAAGTAGGCTGGCCAGGGAACACTGAGCTGAGGGGACGTTTGAGCCAAGGCTTATAGGAGAGGAGGGGCTAGCTACGTGGAGGTGTGGGGGGACAGGAGGGGGTGTTCCAGGCAGAGGCCCCAAGGCAGGAGTGTGCCTGTGTGTTCAGGAATAGCAAGGAGGCTGGTGGGCTGGAGGGGACCCTGGAGTCAGAAATGAGATTAGAAGAGGAATGGGGAGAGGCACCCCATCACTTAGGGCCTTGGAGGCAATTGTAAGGACTTCAGATTTTTTTTTTTTTAATCTGAGGAAAATGAGAAGCGCTTGCTAGATTCTGAGCAGAGAAGTGGCCTGTGCTGACTTGGGCTTTTAGAGGACCCTCCGGCTCCTCTGTTGAGGATCATTCTGGGGCAGAAGTAGGGACACTGGTTAGGAGACCAGTGCCTTAATCCAGGCAAGAGATGGCAGCTGCCTGGGACCAATGGAGGGGAGTAAGAAGGGAGGGTTCTGGATCATGGAGCAATACTGAGGGTAGAGGCAACAGCACTTGTTGATAGATTGGATGTGGAAAGTGAAAGAGAGAATCAAAGACACTCCAAGTTTTATTTGCTGGAACAACTGGAAGGACGGAGTTGTCAAAAATTAGGGTGGAGCAGCTGCAGGGGAAGGTCAGATGTCCAGTCTGCGGTGTGTGGAGGGGGTCGCCCCCTCAATGGTCTAGCTGGGATGTCGTCCATTTTAATTGGATGTAAATCCACTGGGAGCATTGTTTGGGCTAGAAGTGTGACCTTAAGAGCTGATGACAGGAAGATGCTACTTAATGCCATGGGACTGAGTGCGATCACCACTCATCTCTTATCTCTGCATCCGTATGGACACGTTATCTCTTCCTGCTGTGATGGCTGAGCTGCAAACCCAGTCCCATCCTGCTCCTTCCAATACGGGAGGACCATGACTTTTATTTATTTATTTTATTTTTTTAACTTTTTTTTCCCCCCCGAAACAGGGTCTCACTCTGCTGCCCAGGGTGGAGTGCAGTGGCACAATCACAGCTCACTACAGCCTCTACTGCTGGGACTCAAATGGTCCTCCTGCCTCAGCCTCCCAAGTAGCTGGGACCACAAGTGCACACCACCCTGCCTGGCTAATTTATTCATTTTTTGTAGAGGTGGGATCGCACTTGGTGGCCCAGCCTGGTCTCAAACTCCTGAGCTCAAGTGATCCACCCACCTCAGCCTCCCGAAGTGCTGGGATTGCAAGTGTGAACCACCACGCCCAGCTGGGTGGACCAGGACTTATAGCTGCTGGTTGCTTCATGAAACTTTGTTACACCCCCACCTCCGAAGCCATAGAAGACGCTGTCCCAGCATCTTTCAGCTGACTCTCCTCTGGGCTGTGAGGATATGAGGGTCCCTGCCCAGCCCCTCGGGGCTTCCCTCTGCTCCACTCTCGCCCTCTGCAGCTCTGCTTCTCTAGCCTGCTGCCGAGACTGGAGCCGGAGGCTCCTCTGTGACCAGCCATCCTCCAGGCCTTTTTCACAGGCTGGTCCTAAAAGTGGGAGACTGATGGTGGTTACGTGACTATGACACGGCCCATGAAGATTCAGGGCGTAGGTGAGTGGCACTGTGATCATGGCTGTGGGTTTGCTCTGAGTCTCAGCCTGCCCCCCTCTCTGTTTGCAGCGTCTGCCTCTGTCACACCCCGGGCCCTTCTGACTTGGCCGTGATAGATAAACGCCTCTGAGATGCCCTGTGGGGCTGATTCTGCTGTCAGCTTGACTGGAGGAAGCTTCAGTGATCTCTGAGCCTGTCCCTCTTCTGCTGAAAGGGAAACCCTGGGGTCTGGCCTTTGGTTAGAATATTGGGATGCCCAGCTGTGTCTGTGAGGGCATTTCTGGGGGAGATTGCTGTGTGGGTTGGGAGACCAAGTGGCAAAGACCCACCCTCCATGTGTGTGGGCACACCCAGGGCCGGGGTCCCAAATGGAACAAGGAGGCAGAGAAAGCATGAATTCTGGCTCTCTCCCGAAGCCAGTTCACCTCTGTCCTGGATGCCAGGACTCCAGGCTCTCTGGCTTTGAACTCCAGGACTCGCGCCCATGGCCTCCTGGGTTCTCAGGTCTCTGGCCTCAAACTGAGAGTGATGCCAGCAGCTTCCCTGGCTCTGAAGCCTTTGGACCAGGACTGAGTCACAGCCCAGGCTCCCTGGGTCTCCAGCTTGCAGACGGCCTGTCATGGAACTTGGCCTCCATAACTGAGTTAACAATTCCCTTCCAAACTCCCTTCTCACCCCTCTCTCTCCCTGCTATGGATTCTGTCTTCCTGGAGAACTCTGACTGAAACAACTCCTTTGTGGGAGAAGCCCCGGCCCTTTGGGAGCCCCTGCCCCTGCTCCAGCTGGAGGTGGCTTGGAGCTGCTGCTCAGCAGGTGTCCAGGGACAGGGGTTCCCTTCATGCCCTTCCTGGGGCGGAGCCAAAGATTCCCATGACCCATTGCTACTGCTGCTGCTACCACTGTTACTATGAGTACTACTGCTGCTGCTACCAGCAGCATCACCACCAGTACTACTGTTACCATTATTACTAGGAGTACCGTTGGGACCACCAGCATTGCTACCACTGTTACCACAAGTATTACTGCTACCACCAGCACCACTACCAGAGCACTACTGCTACCACTATTACTCCTATACCACCGCCACCACCGTTACTCCTACACTCCCACCACCACCGTTACTCCTGTACTACGGCTACCACCGTTACTGTGAGTACTGCTGTGACCACTGGCACTGATACTACTACTACTGTGATCACTGCAAGTACTGCTGTTACCGTCTGCACCACCACTCCCAGTGCTGCTGCTACCACCATTACTATGAGTACTACTGCCACCACAGCACCACCAGGACTGCCTCCATCAGCACTGCTATTCCTTCTTCTTCTAAATTGAGGTGAAATTCACACAACAGGAAGTTAACCATTTAAAAGTATACAACTCAGTGGCATTTAGACATTCACAATGTTGTCAAACCCCTATCTCTATTTTTATTGTTGTCATTGTTTTGATTTTTGAGATAGAGCCTCACTCTGTTGCCCAGGCTTGAGTGCAGTGGCGTCATCTCCGCTCACTGTAACCTCTGACTCCTGGGTGGAAGCGATTCTCCTGCCTCAGCCTCCCGAGTAGCTAGGATTACAGATGTGTGCCACATGCCTAATTTTTTGTATTTTTGGTAGAGACAGGGTTTCGCCATGCTGTCCAGGCTGTTCTCAAACTCCTGACCTCAGGTGATCCACATGCCTCAGCCTCCCAAGTGCTGGGATTACAAGCATGAGCCACCGCGCCCGGCCCCCTATCTGTAGTTCCAGAACATTTTCATCAACCCATGGAAATGGAAACCACGCACCCTCTAAGCAGTCACTCCGCATCTCCCTGCTCCCCCAAGCTCCTGGCAGTGATGAGCCTGTTTCCTGTCCCTAGGGAGTGCCTGTTCCAGGCGTTTCATGGAACTGGAATCACACAGGCACGTGCCTTCCGCGTCTGGCTTCTGTCAGCACAGCATCTTCCGCGTTCATCCCTGCTGTGCACCCACCAGCATCATGCTCCTTTTTGTGGCTGAATGCTGTCCCCTGCACGGATAGACCACATTTTGTTTGTCTGTTCATCCATGGATGGAGACACGTGGCTTCCACCCTTTCCGATTGTGGATAATGCTGCTGTGAACACATGCGTACTTGTATTCATTTGGGTCCCTGTTTTCAATTCCTTAGGGTCTATATCCACAAGGGGAATTGGTGGGTCTGTGGACCTTCTGCGGTAGCTGTTGGAAGAAGCCCTGTTGCTTCTTGGTGCTCCCTGCTGAGCATATCCAAAGGAACTTTCCAGGAAGGATCTGTGGGAGCCAGACTTCCTGAGACCTGGCCTGTACCCCCCTCCATCACAGCTGGCCTGGAAGCTGCTCCTCTCTGTCCCTGCCAAAACCTAGAGGACTCTTCTGTAAGAAAGTGGACGCCCTCACCAGGGGATGCTAGGATGCAAAGCACAGTCCTGCATCGGTGTTCCTAGGTCCCATCCCTGTCAAGATTCCCTTGCCCGTAGCTAATAGGAAAGCCAACTGCACAGCACCGCTCAAGGGCTAGTCATGTCCTGACCTCACTTTATTTGCAGGACTGGCCAAGTGCAAGTCCCTGTGGGATGGAGGAGGAAACGGGGCTCAGGGAGGCAGAGCTCCTGCTCCAGGCTCAGAGGGAGTTAAGACAGAGCCTGGAGCCCTCACTCTGTGACCCCATGTCAGGGCTCCCTGCCTAAGGGTAAGGGACCCTGGATGAGGTCCAGGTTCAGCAATCCCTGGCCAGCATAACTCTGGGCAGGCGTCTTAGCCCGGGGGATTGTGGGGGCCAGGATAGGGGAGGTAGGGGGGCCTGGGCCAGCACAAGGGGAAAACCTAACTCTGGGGTGGGGAGGGAGGTCAGGGAAGGCTCCCTGGAGGAGGAGGTTCTGGGGGCCTAGTCCTAAGGATGCAAAGCAGATAGTCAGGAGGAAGGGGGCTGTTGGAAGGAGGGTGATTCCGGCAGTCATAAAGCTTGGGTGAGGTGGGAGAGTGGGGGCAGCGATTAAAGATGAAACAGGTGAAACTGAGTGGACAGGAAGGGCCCTCCCAGGAAGGAGCTTGACTGCCAGTGCAAATGTTTACATTTTATCTTGAAGGCCTTGGGAGGCCCTGGACAGCTCTGAGCAAGAGGAGCTGTGGGATGGGAGGTCTGATCCCATCTGGAAATCTTGTTCTGGATCAGAGGGGTGAGCTGAGGGAGGGACGCCACCACCCAGACCTCTGCCTTGCAGGGCTGGGGTGACTGTCAACAAGCTAACCAGTGAGACAGGCAGGAGCCCACCCTCAGGGACTCGGGGTTCCCTGGAAGCCTCATCCACTCCCCATCTCACCCAAGCTTTCCTGCAAGCCTGGAACACCTCGTTTCCCCAGGCCCCTTCCTCCTGAAGGGGCCCCACGCGCCCTTAAGCTCATACACCAACTTTCCCACAAAGCAGAATCACGTGGCATTCGGAACTTAGTGTACGTGTGAAATGTAAAAGTCCTAAACTGCATCAGATGTCAGCTTTCACACGTGCAGCAATCATTTCTCTGCACCGCATCCCCCAAGGACCAGAGCTGACATTCAACTTGACAGGTGTGGGGACAGCTCACGACGGGGCTGTACCTGGCTCCCTGGGGACAGGACAGCAGTGGCTGCCAGGCTGCTGGTGGGCAGTTCAGGGCCAGCAGGTGTGCAGATCCCACCCCACCTCCCCTCCAAGCCCTCACTGGGGCTGTGGCCCCCTGGGCTTTATTCCTTCATTGCTTAAAAGCTGGTTGGCAGTTTGTTCTCAGCCTGGCTTTGAGTCTGGGGACCCCAGGACAGGTCTGGTCCCTGCTTTCCTGGAGTGAATGTGGCTTGGAAACAGTGGTAAAGATGCCCAGCAGCAGGCAGGGACCTGTGGAGGGTCCACAGGGGTGTGAGGGAGCCCTGCTCTGTCAGCCATGTCACCAGACAGGGCTGGACTGGTTGCCTCAGCTCTTGAGACCTCAGGATGAAACATGGCATGTTCTAGAAGCATTCGTGACCAGGAAAGCTAGAGACTTTCCTGAGGGTCTCAACCAAGCCTTGTGGGGCTTCTTGGGGCCCCAGCCCTCAGAGGGTCCTGCTGGTGGAGGAGGGGCTAAGATCAGGAATTCTGTCTTTCTCCCCAACTGGAGACCTTGACCAGAGTGGCACTGGGAGAGTGAATTCTCCCCTTTCTCCTGCCCCATGAGCATGACCCCGAATGGTTCTCTGTCCATTCCGGACCTCATCCTCTCCATCGTAAATGAGTAGACTGGATCAGACCACAGAAGTTTCCCATAGCTCTGGCCTGCATTCTGTAACTCTAGACAAGCTAGACCATCACGGCTCCTCCTCCAGGACAGATGAGGAGCAGAAATAGAGGGTGTCTTTCTCTAGATTACACAACAGAGGGATACCTGAGTGGAGGACAGAGAGAAGTTTCTGAGCCACCGCCTAAGGTTCCTACCGGCAGCAAACCAAGAAGTCTGGCAGGTGCAGGGCGGTGCATAAGAGAGTGTGCGGGTGCAGAGCAGTGCATGAGAGAGTGTGTGCGGGTGCAGGGTGGTGCATGTATGCTTGCACATAGGCATGAGACAGTGTGTGCACACGTGTGAGTGTGTGTTTGGAGGAGTGGGCTGAGCCCACTCAAACCTCTCCCCAACCCCCAGCACTTTGTCCAAACAGTTCCAGGCAGCCTGGGTAGGCTGGGGCATGATCTCTTTTTCTGGCCTCTTGACCTCCCCTGGAGGCTGGGAGACCTCCCCTTCTCCTCACCCCCAGGTATTTTTAGGCCATCGCCTTGCAGGCAAGATCCCCAGAGACCATGGTGCAGGCAAGTGTCTGCAGCTGTCACCTGGAAAGCTACTTTCAGGCCAGCAGCGGTGGGGGCAGGGTGTGCAGAATGAAGTGGCCAGTGATGCGTCTAGACTTCAGTTTTCTCAGTGGCAAAATGGGGAGGATAAAATCGGTGGTTGGTGGGAGGTGACGTGAGCTGATGCATGGAGGGTGCTTGGCACGGATCCTGGCATTCCACAGAAGTTCAACAAACGTCAGTGTGGCCCCACGTCCCAGGTACATGTGCCCCCATGTCTGCCGTAGGTGCTACAGTTCACAAAGTGCGCTTGCAGACTTCCTTCCGTCTCATCCTCACAACTGCCCTGGGGGCAAAGGCTGCCCTTGTTAGCCTCCTTTCTCTTTGTGCTCCACACCCTGCTTGGTTCCAGGAATCAGGAGAGGAATGTGGCTCCCCCAGCCCTTAGTTTGTCAATCCTGGCAGGGAGGTGACTGGAGTGGGAGAGGTCTGGGGGACCCTCTGCGAGGCTGGCCTATCGATCTTCCTGGGCACAGTGGTGCAGAGCTCAGGGTGGGATTGGGTAGAAAGGGCTGGATTAACAAAGTCACAGGGAGCACGAAGAGCATGGAACACCCAGCTGGCAGCACACCACAGGCACTCAGTAAATTGTCATCACCATCACCATCACCACTACCATCACCATCACCATCACCACTACCGTCACCATCACCACTACCACCACCATCACCGTCACCACCACCATCACCGTCACCACTACCATCACCATCACCACTACCACCACCATCACCGTCACCACCACCATCACCATCA
>NW_012110918.1:16154692-16159824 GCF_000951035.1 Colobus angolensis palliatus
CGTCACCACACTACCACCACCATCACCACTACCATCACCATCACCGTCACCACTACCACCACCATCACCACTACCACCACCATCACCGTCACCACTACCACCACCATCACCACTACCACCACCATCACCGTCACCACTACCATCACCGTCACCACTACCACCACCATCACAGTCATCACTACCACCACCATCACCACTACCACTACCGTCACCATCACCACTACTGTCACCATCACCACTACCACCACCATCACCGTCACCACTACCACCACCATCACCACTACCGCTACCGTCACCGTCACCACTACCGTCACCATCACCACTACCACCACCATCACCGTCACCACTACCACCACCATCACCGTCACCACTACCATCACCATCACCATCACCACTACCGTCACCATCACCACTACCACCACCATCACCATCACCACCTTCCTCTTCATCACGTTGTTGTGGGCGTCCCCCTCCTCACCAGCACCTCCATCATCATAATCGATCACCATCATGAGCCTTCCTCTCCTCTTCCTCATCCCTATCAGCAGCATCACCCTCATCAAAATCATCATCATGGCCATCATCGTCACCACCATCACTCTCATTATCATTCTGGGATTGGGAAGATAGGAGGGAGTGGGCAGGATCTCATCCCTTTCCTGACATTTTGCCTGCCAATGTCAACCCAGAGTTGCCTGGGGCCCACGACCCCCATCTCTGTGTTCATTCTAGTCTCAATACTACAGACTGCCTTCCAAACCTTGAACCCTTGAACCCTCTTATTCTTCCACCCCCAATGCAGATTATGGGCTACCTAAGGAATAGAAGTCAAGGATGTCAATCTGAATGCTCCTCGGGGAACTCTGCTGGGGCATATTTCAGAGGTCTGACTCTTCACAGCCCATCGGTTCTATGTTGAGATTGATCCTCGTGGTGGCTGATCATTAATTTATCTGCTGCTTTCACAGATATCAGTGAAGGACACAGTCCTGGCCCTGACCCATGCTCGAGGGCTCTGGAGAGACCCACAGGGTAGCAGATGGGGTACAGGATGTGAGTCATGAGATGAGGTGCACCCTTGTGAGGGGCACCTAACCTGGACCTGACTTTGTTGTCAATGTTTTTTAGAAGATATTCCCTCCCTTCCTCCCTCTTTCTTCCTTCCATTCGAATTGAAATTGCTTTCGAATAGGTCACACAATCACTTGCTTCAAAATTCAAAATATGCCAAAGGTTTGAAGTCATCTTTCCATCCCTGTGCAGGGCCTGCCAGGGCCCATGCAAAATGAAAACGTGGGCCCTTTGTTAAAAAATCACTAAGAGTCATTAGGAAAATGCAAATGAAAACTACGATCAGGGCCAAGCACGGTGGCTCAAGCCTGTAATCCCAGCACTTTGGGAGGCTGAGGCAGGAGGATCTCTTGACTTCAGGAGTTTGAGACCAGCCTGGGCAACATGGTGAGACTCCATCTCTCCAAAAAGTTTTAAAAATTAGCCAGGTATGGTGGCATGTGCTTGTAGTCCCAGCTACTCAGGAGGCTGAGCTGGGAGGATCCCTTGAGCCCAAGTTCAAGTTTGCAGTGAGCAGTGACCATGCCGCTGCACACCAGCCTGTGTGACAGAACAAGAGCCTGTCTCACATAAAAACAAAAACAAAAAACTACAATTAGATACCACCTCAAACCTGTTGAAACGACTACTATTAAAACAAAACGACAACAGAAAATATTACAAGTGTCAGATGGTGAGGACATGGAGAAGCTGGAACTCTCTTGCACTGTTGGTGGGAATAGCAAAATGGTGCAGCCGCTGTGGAAAACACGATGGTGGTTCCTCAAAAAATTAAAGATAGAGGGGCCGGGCGCGGTGGCTCAAGCCTGTAATCCCAGCACTTTGGGAGGCCGAGACGGGCGGATCACGAGGGCAGGAGATCGAGAGCATCCTGGCTAACACGGTGAAACCCCGTCTCTACTAAAAAAAAAAAAAAATACAAAAACTAGCCAGGTGAGGTGGCGGACGCCTGTAGTCCCAGCTCCTCAGGAGGCTGAGGCAGGAGAATGGCGTGAACCCGGGAGGCGGAGCTTGCAGTGAGCTGAGATCCAGCCACTGCACTCCAGTCCAGGCGACACAGCGAGACTCTGCCTCAAAAAAAAAAAAAAAAAAAAAAAAAATTAAAGATAGAATGACCATATGATCCAGCAATTTCACTTCTAGGAATCTACTTCCTGTGATGTCGATGATGGGATCCCTTCCAAAATTTATGGTGAAACTCAATCCCCAATGCACCAATATTAAGAAGTGTGGCTTTTGGGAGATGGTTCAATCGTGAGGGCAGATCCTTCGTGAATGGGATTTGCATCATTATAAAAGGTGTGGAGGTGGAAGGCAGTGCTGTCTTGCCCTTCCACCTTCTGCCATGTGGGGACTCAGCAACAGGGTGCCATTTTAAAGGCAGAGAGCAGGCAGATAGCAGTCCTCACCAGACACCAACGCCAGTGCTTGATCTTGTGCTTCCCAGTCTCCAAAACTATAGGAAATACATGTATGTTCTTTATAAATTACCCACTCTAAGGTATTTTGTTATAGCAGCAGAAATGGACTAAGACAATATTCAAAAGAATTAAAAGCAGAGTCGTGTTTTTTGTTTGTTTGTTTGTTTTTTGAGACAAGGTCTCACTCTGTTGCCCAGGCTGGAGTGCAGTGGGGTGATTGAAGCTCACTGCAACCTCTGTCTCCCAGGTTCAAGCAACTCTCATGCCTCAGTCTCCCGAGTAGCTGGGACTATAGGCACTCACCACCACGCCTGGCTAGTTTTTGTATTTTAATAAAGGCAGGGTTTCACCATGATGCCCAGGCTGGTCTCGCACTCCTGATCTCAAGTGATCCTCCTACCCTGGCCTCCCAAAGTGCTGGGATTACGGGTGTGATCCACTTTGCCCTGCTCTTTTATCAATGTGCTGCCTTATAACATTCTATGTCATCTACTTTGCTTACTTTTTTTTTTTTTTTTTTTGAGATAGAGTCTCACTCTGTCACCCAGTCTGGAGTGCAGTGGTGCTATCATAGCTGTCTGCAGCCTTGACCTCCTGGGCTCAGGTGATCCTCCCACCTCAGCCTCCCAAGCAGCTGGGACCACAGGTGTGTGCCACCATGCCTGGCTAATTTTTTTTGTATATTTTGTAGACGGGGTTTTACCATGTTGCCCAGGCTGATCTCAAACTCCTGGACTCAAGCAATCTATATGCCTCGGCTTCCCAAAGTGTTGGGATTAGAGCTACTCTGGCCAAAAGCAGAGTCTTAAAGAGATGTTTGTACACCCATGTACATAGCACTATTCATAGTAGCTAAAACATGGAAACAAGGCAAGTGTCCATGGACAGATAAATGGATCAGCAAATGCTCTTATCCAGACAGTGGAATATGATTCAGCTTCAAAGAGGAAGGAAAACCTGACAAATGCCACAACATGGATGAACCTCATGGATGTTCACATGCTAAGTGAAGTAAGCCAGACACAAAGGAAATACTGTACAATACTTTTTCGAAGTACCTAGAATAATCAAGCTCATAGGGACAGAAAGTAGAAGGGAGGGTGCCAGGGACTGGTGAGGGAGAATGAGAAGTCAGTGTTTCATGAAGACAGAGTTTCAGTTTTGGAAAGATTAAAAGAGTTCTGGGCCAGGCACGGTGACTCATGCCTGTAATCCCAGCACTTGGGGAGGCTAAGTGGGTGGATCACCTGAGGTCTGGAGTTCGAGAGCCTGACCAACATGGTGAAACCCTGTCTGTACTAAAAATACAAAATTAGCAGGGCATGGTGGCGGGCTCCTGCCATCCCAGTTACTCGAGAGGCTGAGGCAGGAGAATGGCTTGAACCCAGGAGGTGGAGGTTGCAGTGAGCTGAGATCACACCATTGCACTTTGCACTCCAGCCTGGGTCATAAGAGTGAAACTCTGTCTCAAAAAAAAAAAAAAATTCTGGAGGTGTATGGGGGTGTTTGCACAACCATATGAATGTACTTAATGCCACTGAACTGCACACTTAAAAATGGTTAAAATAGTACACTTTAAGTTATGCATATTTTAACACAATAAAAAATTAGAAAAAAAAATCAGGAATTTCAAGACGGTGACAGAAGAGCATTAAACCATGTACGGGGCCCCTGAAGCCAGGCCTTGTGGCTTTGCAGGTGTCATGCTCGTGAAGCTGAACCTGTCTGTCCCTCACCACCTTGGGGCTTCTCCAGGAGCAGCCAGTACTGCCTCTTCTGTCCCTGTTCACAGATATCCCATGAATGCGCAATGACTGTGTGGATTTGTTTACTTTCCCCTTGTCCTGCTTACACAAACCAGGGCACGCAAACCTCTGTATCTGGCTGCTTCACCTTGTGTCCTTAAGCTTTGCTCCATCTCAGAGTAGAAAGGGCGTCCTCATTTCTCTGACAGCTCCCAAGTTGTCCATTGTAGGGAGGCGTCACAGTTTATTAAACTGTACTACCACTGACGACCCTTTACGTGGTTTCCTACTTTTGATAACACATATGATGTGGCAGTATTTGTAAGTGCACACTAGCTGCAGGTACACAATTTCTCAGTGTGCCAGCGCATCTAGGAAAAATTCCTAGACCTGGAATTGGTGAGTCAAAGAGTCAATTGAAAGAAGTTAGACTGGATATGGTGGCTCATGCCTATAATCCCAGCACTTTGGGAGGCCGAGGTGGGCAGATCACCTGAGCTCAGGAGTTTGAGAGCAACCTGGACAACATGGTGAAACCCAGTCTCTACTAAAAATACAAAAATTAGCTGGGTGGGGTGGCAGGTGCCTGTAGTCCCAGCTACTCAGGAGGCTGAAGCACGAAAATTGCTTGAACCTGGGAGGCAGAGGTGGCAGTGAGCCGAGATCACACCACTGCACTCCTGCCTGGGAGACAGAGTGAGACCCGGTCTCAAAACAAACAAACAAACAAACAGAAAAACACAAAACAAAAAAATGAAGTTAGGCTGCGTGTGATAGCTCACGCCTATAATCCCAGCACTTTGGGAGGCCAAGGTGAGAGGATTGCTTGAGCCCAGGAATTAGAGACCAGCCTGGGCAACCTGGTGAAATCCTGTCTCTACAAAAAAAAAAAAAA
>NW_012110918.1:16159874-16161658 GCF_000951035.1 Colobus angolensis palliatus
GACCAGCCTGGGCAACCTGGTGAAATCCTGTCTCTACAAAAAAAAAAAAAATTAAATTAGCCAGGCATGGTGGCACATGCTTATAGTCCCAGTTACTGTGGAGGCTGAGGTGGGAGGATCGCTTGAGCCCAGGAAGTCGAGGCTGCTGTGAGTTATGACTGTGCCACTACACTCCAGCCTGGGTGACAGAGACCCTGTCTCTAAAAAGATTTTAAAACAAAAGTTATACTAATTTACGTGCATGAGAAACATGTTTACCCACCAATGAAGTGTGTAATCAAAGTTTCTGATCCTTACCAAATAAATACCTGAAAATTTTGTCTTTCAGAATAGTTTTAATTTTTATTTGTCTCATTAAGCGGAGTTGATGACACCAAAAGTGTGGGGCAGCCAAAGAAAGAAATGGTAACTTGGACTTTATCAAATGAAAACTTTTGTGGATCAAAGAACATTATCAAGAATGTGAAAAGACCACCCATAGGATGAGAGAAAATATTTGCAAATCGTGTCTATTAGTCCGTTTTCACACTGTTTTAAAGAACTGCCTAAGACGGGGTAACTTATAAAGACAAGAGGTTTAATTGACTCACAGTTCTGCTTGGCTGGGAGACCTCAGGAAACTTACAATCATGGTGGAAGGTGAAGGGGAAGCGAGGCGTGTCTTACATGGTGGCAGGAGAGAGAGCGATCCAAGGGGAAGTGTTAACCACTTAAACCATTAGATTTTGTGAAAACTCACTCACTATCACGAGAACAGCACGGGGGAAACTACTCTCATGATCCAATCACCTCCCACCAGATCCCTCCCTCGACACGTGGGGATTACAATTTGAGAAGAGATTTGGGTGGGGACACAGAGCCAACCCATATCATCATGTATCTGATAAGGGTCTAGTATCCAGAATTTATAAGGAACTGTTACAATTTGACAACAAAAAGACAAGTCAATTAACAAATGGGCGAAGGACTTGAATAGACATTCTGCACAGAAGGCACACAAAGGGCCAAAAAACGTGAAAAGATGTCCTGCATCACAGTCATTGGTGAAATTTAAATCAAAACCTCGATGAGACGCCACCTCACGCCCACTAGGATGGCTATTATTTTTTAAAAAGGGAGAATAACAAGGGTTGGCAAAGGATGTGGAGAAATTGGAGCCCGTATACATTGCTGGTGGGAATGTGAAATGGTGCAGCTGCTATGCAAATTTTTTTGGCATTTCCTCAAAAAGTTAAACATAGAATTACCAGATGGCTCAGCAATTCCGCTCCTAGGTATATTCCCTAAAGCACTGAAGACAGGAACTCTGACAGATACACACACATTCATAGCATCATTCTTCACAATGGCTAAAAGGTGAGGACAACCCAATGCCATCAATGGATAAATGGATAAACGGTGGTCTGCCCGTACAACGGAATATTATTCAGCTATAAAAAGGAATGAAATTCTGATACATGCCACAACATGGCTGAAATGCAGAAAACATAACTGTGCGAAATAAACCAAACACAAAAGCCTACATTTTGTATGATTGTATTTATACAAAATTTCCTTTTGGGATATGAAAATATTTTGGAACAAGACAGAAGTGATGTTTTCACAACAACTTGAAGGTACTTGACTTAATGTCTCTGAATTGTTCACTGTAAAATGATCGGTTTTGTTAAGTCAATTTCACTTCAATTTTAAAAAGTGAAGTTGAAGGCCGGGCGCAGTGACTCAAGCCTGTAATCCCAGCACTTTGGGAGGCCAAGACGGGCAGATCACGAGGTCAGGAGATC
>NW_012110918.1:16162538-16163672 GCF_000951035.1 Colobus angolensis palliatus
GTAAGATTTGGAAAGATCATTTTAAAATTCTTCCACACTTTCTCGGAGCTCTCTCTAGGTTCTTAGATTTTTGAGCCGTCTGGAGTTAATTTGATGTCAGGTGCAAGGTTCGGATTCAGCTTTTTTTTTTTTTTTGGATGGTGTCTGGGCTCTTCCATCACCATTTATTATGTCATCATCCTTTCCTCTCTGGGTTGAGATCCCTCATGGGTCAGTTCCTGGGCTCCAGATTCTGAGACGCTAAGGCTTTCCCAAGGTGCTGGGATTACAGGTGTGAGGCGCTGCACCCGACCTTCCTCTGCCCCATCACGCCTACCTCAGCCTCCACAGGTGTCACCACGTCCTCTCAAGCTATGGCTGCTGTCTTCATGCATTTGCTGTAAAAACTGGGCATGGGAGTGAGAAGAGATGCTTTGCTGGATTCACCCCTCCCATTCTTCCCTTCCCTGCTAGGGAACAGCGGCCCTTTCTCCCCATGGACCAGGGTCAGCTGCCCCTGCCAGCATGATGACTCCTTTTCTTGCTTGCTGGCTTCTTGGCACAGGAATCTAAAGTGCTCAGTCAGCAGTCATGGCACCAAGTGTAATGGGACCCGTGATGCAAATCCTGCTGGAAGGGTCCTGCTCTGGGAATCGGGTCTTGCAGACTCACCAAACCTAGAGTTGTGAGGTTGGAAAGCAGAAATTCCCTCAAGGAGACCACTGGAGTGACAGTAAATGCAGACACTCCTGCTTGCGCCCCCTGCTTCCTTGACCAATGTATTCTGCCTACTGGGGACACGGCCCCTATAACGGTTATTGATTTCAGGTGTATTCTGCATTTGGGAGGCTGAGGTCACATCCTTGCGTCATCTCAGCCATGCCTTCAAAAGGCTGTTGCATCACACTATGAGGTCAGAGGCTTCTGGGTGGTGCAGCGTGGGACAGAGTCAAGGGACCCCTGGTCTACTCCAACACCCTTTTGGCCATCAGTAGGCCCCTGAGTCCAATGTGGGGATTTTCACTTTCCACCTCCCAGACTCTTGAGGGTAGCAAGGGTGGCTTGCTTGTGCCTCTAGTCGTGCTCATGCTTGATCTTGATGAACACTTCCTTCCTTCCTTCCTTCCTTCCTTCCTTCCTTCCTTCCTTCCTTCC
>NW_012110918.1:16164858-16167478 GCF_000951035.1 Colobus angolensis palliatus
TCCCGGGTTCAAGTGATTCTCCTGCCTCAGCCTCCCGAGTAGCTGGGATTACAGGCCCATGCCACCACACCTGGCTAATTTTTGTGTATTTAGTAGAGATGGGGTTTTGCCATGTTGGCCAGGCTGATCTCAAACTCCTGACCACAGGTGATCCGCCCGCCTTGGCCTCCCAATGTGTTGGGATTACAGGCGTGAGCCACTGTGCCTGGTCCCTAATAGGCTTTATCTCCTGTCCCTAGAGTGCAGGTGTCTTACAAGGTTTTCCAAAGTACTAGCCACTTCTTGCCCATCTTATCTGATTAATGTGATAGCATCAGTATAGTGGACTTCCATGGTATTCTCCTGGAAGTCCAGGTCCCTTAGGTCTATATTATGACAGATGGAAGGAGAGTTAACAGAGCCCTGGGGCAACACAGTAAACGTTCACTGTTGTCCATTCCATGTGAACACAGCCTGCTTCTAGCCTCCTTTGTGATCGGGATGGAAAAGAATGCACTTGCCAGGTCAATCGCCGCCAACCATGGACCTGGGCCCATGTCACTTTGCGTTAGCCGAGGTGTCACATCTGGAAGAACAGCTGGCATTGGGGCTACCACTTAGTTGGGTTTGCAGTCTGCTGTTAGCCTCCAGGATTTATTTTGCTCTTGAGAGAGTCCAGTCAGTTATCAAAGTCATGGTCCCCTGCCCAGTTTTCAGACCTATGACAATTCTCAGATCCAAAACCCATTGGCGATGGAGAGGCTAGGTTCCACGTGCAACCGCATGAATAGTGTGTACAGTCATGACTCCTCCAGTTCTTCCCCAGGGACCTGTGGCCACTCACTTAGGTTACCACCCATGGAGAAAGGGGACCATTCACACAATGGCTGGGTGTGCAGGAGGACTGCAAGTCTTGCATCCTTGAAGTCTCTGAAGGTGGTGCAATCTCTGCTACTCCCCCAAAGATGCAATCCTTTTTCATATACACAGTCTTAGCTAGGGGGTGGTGGTGTATTAGATGACTATTGCTGCTGTAACATGACACCACGCACTTGAAACAACATCGGCTTCAAACAACATAGATTTATTATCTTACAGTTCTGAAGCTCGGAAGCCCACAATGAGTTTCATGGAGATAAAATCAAGGTATCAGCAGCGCTATGTTCTTTCCTGGAGGCGAGACTCTGTTTTCTTGCCTTTTCTCCCTTCTAGAAGCCTCCTGCATGGCTCATGGTCCCTTCCTCCATCCTCCAAGCCAGTAACGTTAGGCTGAGTCCTCCTCACATGACATCTCTCTGACTTCTTCTGTAGTCATGACCTCCCTCTTACTCTTCTGCTTCCTTTTTTCGAGTCTCAAGACACTGTGATTACATTGGGCCCACCCAAATAACCCAGAACCACCTCCCCATCTCAAACTCAGCTGGTTAGCAACCTTCACTCCAACGGCAGCCTCCATTCCCCTTTCTGGGGACTCGAGTGTGGACTTCTTTGGAGGGCCATTATTCTGCTGCTATGCTCCGAATGTTTTTGTACCCCCCTCCCCAATTCATGTGTTGAAATCCTAACTCCCAAGGTGATGGTGTTAAGAGGTGGGGCCTTTGGAAGGAATGAGTACCCTCATAAATAGACCGAAGGATGTTCATTCATCCTCTTCCTCCATGCAAAGACAATGAGAAACTGTCATCTATCAAGTAGGAACTGAGCCCTCAGCAGACCCTGAATCTGCTGGTGCCCTGATATTGGATTTCCAGTCACCAGAACTGTGAGTCATAGACTTCTGTTGTTTCTACACCACCCAGTTTATGGTATTCTGCTCCAGCGCCCTGCACGGACTAACACTGCCTGCCACCCAGGGGTGCAGTGGCAAAGGCTTCCACCTGCTTTCCTCATTTTGACAGCTCTTACTGGGATGAATGGACGAGGGCAGAGGTTATGTCCACACCAACTTTACATTCAGGGAGAGGAAATGGCCACCGGGTGGGTCCCCGGTGCCAGTGAGCCTGCTGCGAGCCGCTGGGGCAGGGTGATATTTATCACTTGGCCCTCACACTCTAACAGAAGGACCATGCTTACACTTTGAGTCCCCAGGTATCAACTCAGACACTGTGTGAATGGTCCCCTTTCTCCATGGGTGGTAGCCTAAGTCAGTGGCCCAGGTCCCTGGAGAAGGACTGGGGGAGTCATGACTGTACACACTATTCATGGGGTTGCTTATGGAACCTGGCGTCTCCTTAGCCAATGGGTCTTGGATCTGAGAATTGCCATAGCTCTGAAAACTGGGCTGGGGACCGTGACTTTGATAAGTACCTGCCCTCTTCTCCTGCTTGTCCACGCTTGGCTCCGTGAAGCTGTATAAGTTAGGCAGCCCCCTTGCTGGCTGCCTGTCTGTCACACCCCTTGGGACACTGTGTTCTTTTTTGTTTGTTTTGTTTTGTTTGAAATTCCATCTCAAAAACAAAAACAACAACAACAACAACAACAAAAACTCCCAGGCTCAAGCCATTCTCCCATCACTCTGTCACCCAGGCTGGAGTGCAGTGGTGTGATCTCAGCTCACTGCAACCCCCGTCTCGTGGGTTCAAGCAATTCCCTGACTCAGCCTCCCAGGTAGCTGGGATTACAGGCTCCCACCACCATGCCC
>NW_012110918.1:16168721-16190421 GCF_000951035.1 Colobus angolensis palliatus
AGAGCTCTCTCTGGGTCAGCACCCCCACCACACGGCCAATCTGCCCTTGTTGCTTTTTATGGGAATTTGTAAGGTTGTCCCTGGGGGTCTACCATCCCCACTGGTGTGTGGGAGCCAGTGCTGTACCAGCACCTCCTACAGGCAGTCTTGCCTACAGACGGGCTTTCCAGTGTGTCTCCCCTCCCCACGTCCCTGGTTGCTTGGGTCCCCCATGGAACACAGGTGCTGAGTGCAGTGTCCAGCCTTCATGTGGAACGCCACTCCAGCGCCGCCACGTCTCTCAGTCTTTGGTCTCTTCCTCTGCCATCTGCCACAGTTGGTCTGGGAGTTTTGCTTTGCTCCTTGTAGACAACCTTTTCTCCAAACAGGAAAAAGAGCCACTAATGGCACCGAAATAGGAGGCCTTTCTCTTTCTTCGCTCTGCAGAGTCTCTCTCTACTTAACAGTGCTTTTATTTGCTACTTAAGGCCACTCTAAGTAAAGAAAAATTAAAACTTTAAATTATTACATGCATTTCACTATTGGCCTTTATAAGGTACAGTGACAGTTTTAATGGCAAATACAAGAGCATTTAACTCATGTGGAACCACTGAAATATCACAACCCCCGTTTCGTAGCTTGTTCACGGACACGTACTTCGTGTTTAGCAGCGGAGTGGAGACGCCACACAAACCGAACTCAGCTGCGTGTATTTCACTTCTTGAGACGCACATTCTCCCAACACTCCCTGCCTCCAGCCTCCTGATGAGTAAGGGAGGGCTGAGAGGAAAAGAGCCGGAGCCGGCCCCGCCTTTCCCTGTCCTTCTATGCCGTCACGTCAGCGTGAGTGCTTGGCTAACACAGGGAAGTGACACAAGTCAGGAAGGACTTACGGGCTGCCCTGGCCATTCATGTTTCTTAGAATTCCATTGCGTTATTATTTCTGTGATGGCAGTTCCCAGGCCTGTCGTGAAATCCAGGTGTCCCGCTGGAACTTCAGACTCTACGTGCCAAAATGAATGTTTTCCCCTGCAGTCTTGACTCCTCCAACATCTGTTGATTGTCCCCAAACATTCCCAGAGTCTGCTGCGTCCTTCGCCAGCCTCTGTCTCTCTACCTGATGTACCATGAAGGCCTCCAGACCAGCCAGGCTGACCCACCGAGCTGACTTGGCCAGGACTGAGGGCCTTTTGGGGAGTGGCTGTCCAGTGCTAACACAGACGGTTAGACGGCCTACAACTTGTGGCCCTCATCCTCCCAGCTTTCCTCCGGTAAGTGCTCGGCCACGGCTACAAGGGAGTTCTTTCTATAACTCCAGTTCCTTCTCTTTTCTCTCCTGCCTGAGACTCCAAAGCACCTTCAGGATAAAATCCACCCCAGGGGGTTTAGGGGACTGTAAAAAGAAAAATATGTGAATTCATGAAAAAACACAGCCATGTAATGGCACAAGAGGCCTTTCACCCTCCGCCTCGGGCCTCCGCCCTGCCCCGCCCCGTCCTGGTGCTTCAGAGACAGGTCCGCACCAAATGCTATGTCTTGGGGAAAAGGTGGCAAACAGGCTTGTGCAGGACAGACTACATCTTTATGTCTTTAGATCATTTTGCCTCTGAAATTGCATTAGTTTCCTGTGGTTGCCCTAACAAACGACCACAAACGAGGCGGCCTCAGCAACGGAAATCTCCTGTCTCGCAGCTCTGGGGGCAGAAGCCCCAGGTCCAGGGCCCAGCAGGGTAGGCTCCTTCTGTGGCTCAGAGGGAGAGTCTGTTGTGGGCCTGTCTCCTGTCTTCTCGGCGCTGCGGGCAACCCTTGGTGTGCCTCGACTTGCAGATGTGTGACTCCAGTCTCTTCCTCTGTCCTCTCCCTGTGGGTGGCAGTCTCTGTGTCCTCACCTCCTCTTACGTGGTCACCACTGATGAGGTTTAGAGTCCACCCGAAATCCAGGATGGCCATGTCTCAAGATCCTTAACTAATTACCTCTGCAAAGACCTTATTTACTCCTTTCCTGAGGTTCTGGGTGGACAGGAATTTGTGCAGACCACTAGGCAACCCAGTGCAGACATCCTGGAGACTGAATATGCTGTTGGGGAAACTGAGGCAGGTGTCTGCATCTGTTCTCAGGATTGAGGGTGAGTGGGGTGGACCTTTGTGAGGTCCTGCTGCTTGCTGGCAGAGCTGGGGGTGCTCTGGGCAGCAGACTCACAGGGAGGCTCCTGGTTGGGGATAATCAGTCCTGGATTCCTGTGCCGAGAACAGCATCAGGAGGCAGGACCCAGCAGAGGGCGGAGGCAGCTGCCACGCAGTCAGTCCTGAGGAAGTGCATCCATCCTGCGGCAGCTCTGTAGACAGGAGGCCCCCAGCACTGCCCTGAGTTGGGGAAAGAGGGCTGGGCCTTCATATCAGCCTCAGTGGTCCTTGGAAGCCCCTGCCTTGAGAGGGGTGTGCCCTTGGCTGAGACCTCTCTTCCACCCAGGCAATCCCCCAAGGGCCCCACGGCCGAGGGCCGCTTGATTTCTGATGATCAGCCCTTTATTCTGGAAGCAGAATCTGGTGTCTACCACCACGGGCCCTTAGGTGGATCTTTCTGTCTCTGAAACTCCCTGGTCCTTGCAGGCCTTGACTTGTCCAAGCGAGTCAGTGTGCTGACCCCTTGACCAGACAGGACACCCACCCTTGATCTGTGGCCACGCCCACCCTACCCCTTGGCCAGGCTCATGCCACCCCATAACCACGCCCACCCTGGCTCACAGCCTCACCCTAACCCTGGCCAGGCCTCCAGTGTGGAACCTGACTGGGGACCCAACGAGGAGGTCAGTTTTCATGGAGAGGCTGCAGATTCTTCATCAGATTTGCCAAAGGATGTGTGGCAGGAGGGATGGAAGCCACATCCACATTTGTGTTTTTGCCACGTATCTCTCGGGGTGCAAGAAGAGGTCAGGATGGACCTCCTGGCCCCTGACTCCCTGTGGGGCCAAGGCTAAGGGTGGCTACCCTTATGCTGGGTGGCCCCTTCGCCTTGTGTTGGAAAAGGCCCTGAGGGTGGGGGACCTTGTGGGGACCTTGTGTGCCCCCCAGGACCCAGCAGGGGCCCCAGGTGTTGTCAGTGTGCCCCCCAAGAGCAGAGTGCAGGCTGCTGGGGGCTCTGCCGGTGGCCCCAGGACATGCTCCCTCATCTCTCTCACCAGGCCAGCGTTATCATCCCATTTTGCAGGAGGGGAAGCCGAGGTCTGGGGAAACTGGAGTACCAGCCTGTTCCTTGGCTCGGAGGCTGCTCGGCTCAGACTGGCCTATCTGATGCTGGAGACCGGGGATCTTTCTGCTGGACCCAGGGGCCTGAGGGAGCTGGCTGGGGAGTCCTCCCTGGGGACTGAGAGCATCCTCTGGGGGATGTCCAAGCAGGGGGAGGGGGCAGCTGTGACTGCAAAACAAATGGATACGTTTAGGAAGGAGGCAGGGAGGTGCCTGGGAGCTTTTGCAAAGTGGACAAAGGTTTGGGGGCAAAATCCTTCAGATGCATGAGAAGGAGCTTAACATATCCTGGGTCATCAGGGATGTGTGTATAGATTCGGGGAGGAGGCTCAGCAACCGAGGGGTGGGCCCTGGCGACAGGTACTGTGTTGGGGTTGGAGCTATTACGATGGGCAGTGAGAATGATGATGGCTTTGATGACAGGAACGTTCAGAAACACAGCAGCAGCTGTCACGTGTTAAGCACAGACTCCATCCCTGCACTTTGCATCTGTTCTTTGTTGGGCTGTGCCTTGCACTAACCCTGAGAGACCAGTATTTTTCACCCTCTCTGGCAGTGGAGGTGACCAAGGCCCAGAGAGGTGAGGTCACTTGCCTGAGGTCACACAGCTGGAAAGGGGCAGAGCTGGGATTTAAACCCTGGTCTCTGGTGTCCGTCACTCCCTCCAGTGGCTTCTCTGTGTTGAGGTGAGCCCATAGCCGGTCCACACTGTGAGCCTGTCATCAACCTGGCCCTCCCTGGCCAGTGCCCGCTGCTGGCTGCACCTGTGATCCCCAGGGCTCCCCTGGGTTCTGGAGGCAGCAGGGGCCACCAGGCTGCCTTTCCTCCCTGTCCAGCAGCCTGCAGCAGGGTAACGGAAGGGGAGGGATAATTGTGGCTATTTATTCATGGTCACATACCTGTCGCCTGTGTGGCTGGGGCCTGAGGAAGGGCTCCCCGACCAGCTGCATGGGGGCTGAGCAGACAGCGATGTCCGCCTTTGCATCCCCATCAGCTGGACTCAGCTCCCAATTTAGAAACTGACTCCCTTGATTGAGGGCCAGGGAGCTCCTAGAGCAGCCAGGCTGACCTCGGCCTCCTGTCCCCAAGCGCTGTGTCCAGGAGGCCTGACCCCAGACCCCTGGCAGACCCCACCTGCCTTCTGAAAACCTGCCACCTGGGCCCTGGACACCCCTTCTTTGCTCCCACCAGGGCTGAACTCACCCACAACGGCCTCCCCAAGCCCCCCAACCTGCTGTGTGGTCAGGTGGCTACCCCACTCTCAGGCCCCCCTCGCTCAGCCCCACTCCAGCCTTGGATGTCCTCTGTGACCAGGAATAACCAAGTGACTCAGGCGGTGCCTGCAGGAATGACCCCACTCCCCAGGCACTTTCCCTTACAAGGTTGTGTGCACAGCCCAGAGGTGACAGGCGCGACCACTGCCCCGCTTCATTCATTTACTCATTTATTCTTTCACTCGTCCATCCATTCGTTCACTCGTCCATCCATTCATTCATTCATTCATTCATTCACTCATTCATTCATCCATTCACTCATCCACTCATTCATTCATTCACTCATCCATCCATCCATCCATCCATCCATCCATCCATCCGTCCATCCGTCCATCCATCCATCCATCCATTCATTCACTCGTTCATTCATTCACTCGTTCATTCATTCACTCGTTCATTCATTCACTCGTTCATTCATTCACTCATCCATCTATTCACTCATTCTTTCATTCATCCACCATTTATGTATTGAGCCAGCTCCTTTGCAAAGCTCTGGGACACCACCGGGAACAGGGAGGCAGCACTCCCTGCCCCGTGCTGCTTCTGTCCTAACAGCAGAGCTGGGCAGCCAGCAAAATGACCAGTTGGCAAAACACAGTGGACAGAGCGGAGCTGGGGAGAGGCAGCACAGGGAGGGGTTGGGAGAGCAGGCCTGTGGGTGCGTGTGCATGTGTGTGTGCACATGTGTGTGCACCTGCTTGGGTGGGTGGTCAGGGTAGGCTGCCATGCAAGCGACCTTGGGGAAAAGCTAGGTGGGGCGGCGAGGCCAGGCACAAGCATGTCTGGAGGAACCGACTGTCAGGGAGAGGGTGGCAGCACGAAGCCACAGGTGGAAGTTGGGTCCAGGGCTTGCGGAGCAGCAGGAAGCTAGTGAGGGAGCAGAGGGAGGCAGGAGAAAGAGGTGGGGCTAGGGGCTGGGGGACCGAGGGACAGGTAGAGGAAGGGCTTGAAGCGCTTTGGAAGGCTCTGGATATAGCTGGGGGTGGAGGTGGAAAGCCAGGTGAGGACGGAGGAGAGGGCGCAAGACAGGCAGCGTCACGGCTCAGGGGCTGTGGTTTTGTTGGGGACTCGGAGTGAGAGTCAGGCTAGGCCCCAGCCCCAGCCCCAGCCCCCTGCCCACCTCCTTCTTGAGCCAGCTCCACTTCCTGGCCCCTCCTGGAGGGTCAAGCGCAGCCTGGCCACTGTGCTGCTGGATGATGCTCCTGGGACAGGCCAGGGCACTGGGGTGACCTCTCCTCGGGAATGAGGGAGGGGTGCTGCCCGCCCACCTGCCTGTGCGGTAATTGCCTCGGCTCCTGCCTGCTTGCTTTGAGGGGAGCCGGCTGGAGCTCACAGCCAGAGGGGCCCGCAGGTCTCACCTGCCCGCCGCGCCCGCTCGGCCTCACCTGCCTGCCCGGCAGGCCCACAGCATTCCCGCCCCAGGGAGGGGCTGACTCCTGACTGCTGGATGCCACCGCAGCTGAGTCACAGGTCACCTTGGGCAGGGAGGGGCTGGTCCAGAGGCTGGGCTCTGGGATGACAGTGTCACCCCAACTTTAGACGGATCCTGCCCCCTGGCTGTTTGCACATGCAGAATAAAACATTTTCTTTTACTCAGACAAAGCCACTGTTAATGTTCGGTGTATTTCCTTCTAGTCTTTCTAGTATATATGAGCACATTTTTTTTTAAACAATGAAATCAGAATGTACATACCGATGAATACCTTCAGGAACCTTTCCCCATGAGACTTCAAATATTTAACAGCTTTATTGACATATAATTAACATACCATAAATTCTCCCATTGAAAGTACACAGTTAAATAGTTTTTAGTAGATTTCCAGTTGTGCAAGCATCATTGTAATCTCATGCCGGAACACTTTCATCTCCCCTCAAAGAAAACCTGTACCCATGAGAAGTTGCCTCCCATTCCCCTCCTGCCCCCGGCCCCTGCGCAAACCACAAATCTGCTTCCTATCTCTGTGGACTGGCCCGTTCTAGACATTTCAAGTCAATGGACTCACAAAGGTCTCTTGGGTATTTTGAAGCCCTGTATTAAATGGCCGTCGGTGAGCTGTGCTTACACCATGCTTTCTTGTTGGGTATTCTGTTTTGGGCATGGCTCTGCTTTGGACGGGTCCTCACCGTGAGGCCTGAAGGAGGGGTTACAAGTGGTGAGACAGAATTTGTATTCCCCTTCCCGGCCATGGCGCCCGCCAAGAAGAACACAGCCACGAGCTCTTCCCCAAGGACAGGGACTCATCTCCTTTTCCCACAGGGGCGTCCCCAGCGCCGCCAGCGTTGGCTGTAAGGGGCTCCATAAACATCAGGGTGACACACACCTCAGTACTGTGGCCTCTCCAGCCGGCTTGGCCTTCCTGTGTGGTGCCGTGGCCCTGCCGATGTCAGGGTTGCATCAGGAACTCCTCTCCCCGATCGCAGCAAATGTGACCCGGGTGACCTTTCTGGTGGGAAACCATCATTCACCCATGATGGAGATGATGGCCCGAAAGAGCCACCCAGGTGGGCTCACAAAGGTGAGCCATCCTCTGGGAAGGAGGAGTTACTGCCCAATCCAGAGAAAACCAAGGTGAACCTAGATAAGGCTGCAAAGTACTGGGATAGCAGCGTCTGTGTGTCTTGTCAACTGATTCTAAAAGGCAGTTCCCCAAATATTCTCAGCCATGGTCAACCACTAAAGTCACTGTGGATTGACCCAAAATGCCAGCTGCCCGGGACTGTGCGGGAAGGGGGTGTCTGTGGGGAGCGTGGGGCCTCGGGGAGCCTGTGTCCTTTCCCTCCTGTGCACAATGGCGGGGAGGTGCCACTTCTGGCTGCGGGGCAGAGATGACTGCCTCTCCACTGGACACTGCTCAGGGTCCCTGGAAAGTCCCTTCCCTTGCAAAGTGCTTAGTGTGTCACCAACAGACCCTGGCAAGACATTGACCCAAATGTCCGCTGTGTGTGCACGTGCGTGTGTGTGTGCGCGCGTGTGTGTGCGTGTGTGCGTGTGTGTGCGTGTGTGCGTGTGTGTGCATGTGTGCATGTGTGTGTGCATGTGTGTGTGCGCATGTGTGTGTGCATGTGTGTGCATGTGTGTGTGCATGTGTGTGCATGTGTGTGTGCATGTGTGCGTGTGTGTGCACGTGCGTGTGTGCGCGCGCGTGTGTGTGCGTGTATGTGCATGTGTGTGTGCACGTGCGTGTGTGTGCGCGCGTGTGTGTGCGTGTGTGTGCGTGTGCATGTGTGTGCATGTGTGTGTGCACGTGTGTGTGCATGTGTGTGCACGTGTGTGCATGTGTGTGCACGTGTGTGCACGTGTGTGTGCATGTGTGTGCATGTGTGTGTGCACGTGTGTGTGCATGTGTGTGTGCATGTGTGTGCATGTGTGTGTGCGTGTGTGTGTGTGCATGTACTGCACACCGAGCATCTGTCTGTGGACGGTGTACACACAAACACACCCGGCCTGCACAGACACAGAGGCAAAGCCGCCGTCTACACATCGAGTCACCTCCTCGGTGGAAGGCACAGTACGGTGACCCTGGCATTTCATTTTTCTAGTTCGGTTTTGTCCAAGCTGGCTTGTGAGATGCAGGTGTCCTTGGGCAGGGCAAGGTGGTCTGTGGGTGTGGTGGTGTATGGGGGACAGATGAAGGCAGGAGCTTGCAGTGCACCCCACCACTGAGCACAGGATGAGGGCGAGGGGCTGTCCGCCTCACTGGACTCCCCGTGACTGCATCTGCCTGCTTGCTCTGGCCAGACCTTTCCACTAGAGCATGATCCATCCCAATGCCCACCCCCGTCCCTCTCCTTCAGGGCAGGGCAAGCCTCCACTTCCCCCTCCGGATGCCCACCCTCCCTGGCCTGTGCCACAGCGTGGACTCCTGACTTCCTTCCCATCCTTATGGGGTGGTCGGCCTGTGCCGTCTCAGGTCCTCAGCAGCACCTCCCTTCCCAAGCCATGCAGCAGGGCCCAGCCCAGTGAGGCCATGTGGTGAGGGGACGACCCATGGCCTCCATCAGGACAGGTGGGGCTGTCCCGACAAGAGGGCTTTCCTTTTCCACCAGTCTTGGGTGCCAGGGAGAGAGGCAAATGTGGGTAGTGGTGAGTACATTGGCTAGATCAGAGGGGGCTGGCTTCCCAGAAGGTGGGAGGGTCCCTTTTAAAGTCATAGAAAGTCACACACCTGCTTGAGATAACAGTAGCACTTCTGGAATCTGCTAAAGGCAACACTTACTCCCAATCCCACAACGCTGTGGGAGGAATTTGCATTTTATCACGACAGGATTGAGACGACTGAAAGTTGCTGAGCGAACCTCAGATGAATGAATAATCACAGGGGTTACTTGGTTGACTTTCACGCAGTGTTTGTGGCCACAGGGTTCCTGAGGTTTTGCAGAACACCCAGGCAAGGATCTTATTGTGGGGTCGATGGCTGCAGGCCACAGGCTGGGACCCTCGTCACACAGGGCAAGAGACCTCCCCTGGCAGCCTGTGCTAGCCCCCCAGGCCAGGCCTGCAGGGAAAGGGGGCTAGGGGTTCAAACTAATCTCGCAACATTCCCTGTCCTTGGCTCCAGCATGTGGCCCCCAGGCCTCTGGCCGCTGCTGGCTGGGTCCCCTGTGGCAGGAGCTGGCCCTCCCGGAGTTCAAGGCCTCCGAAGCACTGCCCACACCTGTTCTTCCTCCCCAGCGGCCTCTCCGCTCCAGGGGAAGTGAGACAGCCCAGCCCAGGCAAACAGGTCCAGCTGCAGCTGGCAGCCAGTCCCGAGAACACTGCCACTCGGCCCTCCCCGTTGACCTCTGCACACCCTCGCCCGGCGCCCTGCCAGGCCTTATTCATGGGCTGGCAGTGCCAGGACCTCTCCCGGAGGCGGGGCAGAGTGGCAGCTTCTCGGCCCTGTGCCCAGCCCAGGCCTGCACCCTAGGCAGGCACTGCTCCCTGATCCAGGAACCACCTCTCTCTACAGCTGGGAGTGAGCAGCCAGAGACGGAGAGAGCCTTGCCCGGTGCTACCCAGCAAGCTAGTCACCAAGTGGGCAGAGGGAGGAGCAGCTCTCACCGGGTGTCAAGCAGCCTGGGTCCCCAGTCCAGCTCTGCGTGTCCCTAGCAGTAAAGCCTCAGGTAAGTTACGGACCACTCAACTTGTTTCCCTGTAAGGAAACGTCCCTTCTTCCTTGAAATACGTCCCTTTCTATCCTCCTGGGGCCCTCGCAGGCAAACAGCCAGGAAGGTTGGAACTGAGCTGGGCTGGCGATGGTAACAGCAGCTTTCTCTCCTGCACTGGCTCCAGTCAGTCTTGCTCAGATGTCGGTGGGGTGAGGAGAGTTGCCGAGGCAGGGAGGAGCCTGGGGGTTCTCCTGTCATCCTCCTGGGCCCCTTGAGTAGAAAGGGCGTGCGAGGACCATCGAGGGTCCGAGGGGATTCACGGGGTTAGTGGGGTGGGAGAAGGAGCTTCCCAGCGCATCGCGGGGGTCCGAGCCCACCCTCCTCGCCCCCCGGCCCCACGAGGCTGTCTGGGTTGGGGATGCCCCAGAGGGGCCTTTGCACAAACGTCTCCACTGGCAACAACCAGTGGCACTCGGCAACCCGGGGAGCCCTAAATGGGGCAGGGGTGCCCCGCGACTCAGCGAAGCCCCTCCTGCAGCAGACGGGGGAGTGGTGCAGATGGCAAAGGGAAAGCACTCACCCGCCCCAGAGCCCCAGAGCCAGCCGGAAAGTCCTGGCTGGAGCTGCTTTCCGGCACTGGGGCACCTGGGCAGCCATGGGTTGCCACCCAGGAAGGTAGGAGACCCAGGCTGCTCCCCAGGATCCTGGCAAGCCCCTTCCCTTCTGGGACAATAGAGGTGGCAAGGCCTCCCCAGCCTTCTCCAGGGGCTGGGTGAGAAGCGAGGGCCTGCAGATGTGAGGCATCCGTTGAGGCACAAACCAGAGTCTGGGCTGGGCTCGGCAAAATGCAGTGCCGATGGGTGGTGGGTGGCAGGGTCATTTCAGGTGGGATCCAGGATGTCCAAAGTGACATCCAACTCTGGGCTGGTCCCTCTGGGGTCGGCTGGGGACTGAGGGCAGCAGCTGGACATGCCTCTTCCTGGACCCTGGGAGCTGATGGCCCACAGAGCCCAGGCTAGGAGCTGCTGGCAGTCATTGTGATTAGGGCCCCCCGCCATGAAGTGCCTGCATTTTGGGGAGACATTAACCACCCTTGACACCAGCCTGATTTGGCGTCTAGTCACCACTCAAGGCCATGCATTCCAACCAAAAAGTTATAGGCGTCCCCATCTTAACCCACTGGCACCAAACCCGGGAGTGGGGCCAATGAACTTGGCCAAGCAGCCTGTGCCAGGATCCTGGTAGAAAGGGGTTTGGGCAGCTGCAGGGGTGAAACATGGCTTAACTTCTCTCCTGGGACTGGGGCAGGCTCCAGTTCAGCAACCCACCCTAGGCACCTGCAAACACAGGGGAACTTGACACATGCCCAGCCCCCAGAGAAGTCCGGGGAGGCCTTGCCGCCTCTATCGTCTCAGAAGGAAAGGGGCTTGCCAGGATCCTGGGGAGGAGCCTGGGTCTCCTGCCTTCCTGGGTGGCAGCATGTGGCCGCCCAGGTGCCCCAGCGTGGGAGAGCAGCTCCAGCAAGGACTTCCCGGCTGGTCTGGGGTGGGTGAGCGCTTTCCCTTTGCCTTTACACACCCGGGCTTCTGTGGTTTCCCAAGGGCTCTGGTGAGGAAATGGGCTTAGGTGCTGACAGTGGGGTGCATAGGATCGGGGGCATTTGGCCAGGGTGGCTGAGCCCCAGCGCCATCGTTCCACACCTGGAAACCTTGGCTGTAATGCTTCTCTGTGGCTTCTTACCTGGAACCCTGGGGACACCCCCTTGCTCCAGTGCCTTCTCAATGCCGACGGTGACCCAGCCCGAGCTCCCCATCTGCCAAGGTCTGAGTTGAACTCTCAGAACCCTCAGCCTTTCTGCAGGGCCTCCGAGGGCGTCTGGTGGACCCTGTACCTGCTCTGCAGCGCCCCCTCCAGGCTTTTCCCGCTCACTGGAGGCCGCAGCCTGGCTTCAGAGGGACTTAGTGGGGCTGTACCACGTCCCAGTTGCGTGACCTTGAGCAGGTTCCTTGACTTCTCTGGGCCTCGGCTTTCTCACTCTGTAAAATGGGAACAAACAAGGCTTTGTGAGGATGAGTGTGGCTGTCGTGCCTGTGACTGCTTATGTGATTCTCACTCCTGCCCCAGGTCCCCTCCAGCTCCTCCCTTTTGCCGTCCCGAGGTCTAGCCTAAGTCTCCCTTGCTTCTCTTGCGGGGTGTTAATTTCTCTTGGCCTCTTCCCCTCCCTATGCTCTCACTGGGTTTTATTTCATCTCCGTCCCTCTGCCTTCCCCTTTTCGCTATCGGTTTCCATTCTCTGCTGAAACCTCTGAGGAGGCCCTGCCCATCCCACTGCCCCTCAGCCCTCCCCATAGCACCCACCCTGCCCCGCTTCTCCGGGGCTTGCCCTCCTGTAGCCCGGGAGTTGGGGCTGAGGGCGGCTGTGCTGACATCACTGGCGTTTATGCACTGCTCCTTGCCCAACGCAAATTTCATCCTCGTTCTCTCTGAATCAATTCACTTTTATTGCCTCAGCTGCTCAAAAGCAATTTTTCAAGAACAAAAAGGTCAGCACGTCCAAGACTAATCAATTCTTGGAGAGCTCCTGCAGCCGCCAGGGGAGCCGGGCACTGGCAGCCCCCCGCCCTTCCCGCCAGCACCCTCCCACCAGCCCCATCACTTTTATTGCTTCATGATGCCTGTCATTAGTGGTGTGTTTGAGACGCCCCACAGTGTTCTTACAACATAAAACCTGGGTGACTTGCAGGAGAGTGGGGGCGGGTGCATTTATGGGCCCTTGCCGGCTCCGGACAGTAACAGCTGAGCTGATGGATCACCTGCCATGGGAGTCAGCACAGGAGGCCTCAGCCACTTGCTTAAAAGCAGAACCGGGGCTGTCTGCCTGCTCCCGGACCCACCCCTCTCCTCCTCAACTCCCCATCACTGTGGCCTTGGCATCGGCCAGCTGGTATGCCTTCCAGGAATTTGCTCTCAAGGCCTCCCTGGTCCCCACCACAGCCCTACCCCTCCCTGAGCACCCCCCCACCCCTCTGCCCGCCACGATGCCAGGCTCAGTCCCTCCAGCACTGCAAGGTCTACATTGCCATTTCACAGAAGGGGAAACTGAAGCCCAACGTCACGGAGGTAGGAAGGGGCAGACGTAGACCTGGAAGGATTCTGTGGCCTGTTCGAAGTTCCATGCGTGAGCCGCGCTCCATGGAGAGCCAGGTCTGCTGTTCCAGGCTTTGCTCTCCCAGGCCCCTGGCTGTCCATGTCCCATACCATCCTGACACCTGACACTCGGCACCCGTGTCAATAACAGCTACAACGCACCGTGGCCTTGGGACACCGCGCTCAGCGCTCTGCCTGGATGAGCCCTGTATCCCACGACAGCCCCACTGTGGACATTCTTATGTCCATTTTACAGATGACAAAACTGAGATGGGGGGATGCAGTGCTGTGCACAAGCCACACAGCTGGAAACGTGCACTGGGGACTAGAACCCAATTACCTGCTTTGGCTCTGTAATCCTCTTTTTATTTTTATTTATTTATTTTTCTGAGATGGAGTGTCATTCTGTCGCACAGGCTGGAGTGCAGTGGCATGATCTCGGCTCACTGCAACCTCCGCCTCTTGGGTTCAACCCATTCTTGTGTCTCAGCCTCCCAAGAAGCTGGGATTACAGGGGTGTGCCACCACGCCCGGCTAATTTTTTGTAGTTTTAGTAGAGACAGGGTTTCACCATGTTGGTCAGGCTGGTCTCGGGCTCCTGACCTCAGGTGATCCGCCCTCCTCTGCCTCCCAAACTGCTGGGATTACAGGCGTGAGCTGCTGCGCCCGGCCTTTTAATCTTCTTTGTAAAACACCTTAGGATATGAAATATCCATAATAGGCAAATCCATAGACACAGAACGCAGATCAGTGTTGCCAGAGGCTGGGGGTGAAGAGGAGCTGCTGAATCAGCGGGTGTTTCCTCCTGGGGTGACCAGCATGTTCTGCGACTGCGGATGATGGCTGTGCCACCTTGTGAGTACACTAAATGCCACCCAGTGGTACACTTTAAACTGGCTGATTTTATGTTATGTAAACTTCCCTTAAATACATTATTTGAGGCGGGCATGGTGGCTCACTTCTGTTATCCCAGCACTTTGGGAGGCTGAGATGGGTGGATCACCTGAGGTCAGGAGTTCGAGACCAGCCTGACCAACATGGTGAAACCCCATCTCTACTAAAAATACAAAAAATTAGGTGGGCATGGTGGTGTATGCCTGTAATTCCAGCTACTCAGGAGGCTGAGGCCGCAGAATCGCTTGAATCCGGAAGGCAGAGGTTGCAGTGAGCCAAGATCGTGTCATTGTACTCCTGCCTGGGCGACAGAGCAAGACTCTGCCTCAAAAAAAAATAAATAAAAATAAATAAATAAATAAATAAATAAATAAATAAATAATAAAAATTATTTGGGAAAAAAACAGCTTAGCTATTTCTGCCACCTGTTTGGCAGGTGTCTGGGTGTCCCCACAGGCCATCTTCAGCTGCTCTCCTAATGCAGTCTGTGTGCTAGCAGGAGAGGCATCAAGACATCCTCCGCCCAGCAGGAGCGTCCGTCACCTCTCTCAGGAAGCCTTCCTGGCTGTCCCCACCTGCTCTGGAGGCTCCACCTCTCAAACACCATGTCCTCTTTGATGTCTGGGGCACACGCTGTTCTTGGCCAGGCCATAGCCTTGTCATGCATGCCTCTGCCTGGTGGCTCACAGGCTCTGTCCACAACACCGGGGGACAGGTGCTCTTGGCTGTCCCAGGAACCAGGACGAGATGTGCTCATGCATGTATTACCAGCTTCTCCTGGGATCCTGGGTGCTCCCTCAGCCCTTGGCCCTCCCTTGGCCTGAGCTGCCCACCTCCCTGGCACCCAAGACTGGTGGAAAAGGAAAGCCCTCTCGTTCTGAGTTGAGCTCTCAGAACCCTTGGCCTTTCTGCAGGGCCTCCGAAGGTGTCTGGTGGACCCTGTCCCTGCTCTGCAGTGCCCCCTCCAGGCCTTCTTGCATGGGACAGTGACAAGGAGCTTTGTCTCAGAGCGAGTCCAGTGGGGCCTCCATGGAGTGCAAGGTTGCCTGCCCTGCCGGTGAAAGAGCCAGCCTTGTCCCCTGTTTCCCAGACCCCCTGCCCAGTGGCCTCTGAATGTCCCCTGTGTGGGCCCCTCCCCAGCTGCCCCTCTTGCTCTCCAAGTCTGATCCCACCAAGAATCCAAGCTCTCGGAGGCCCCTGCTACCTGGAAGATGACATTGGGGCAGAGGTCTCTTCTGATGTCTGTGTTTTGTCCTCTGGACCTTAGGGTGCCCCTGCCCCTGATAAGAAGGGGTCTCAGAACAGAAATAAAGCCTCAGACAGGTGAGCCTCCGTGGCACATGGCCCCTTGAGCCAGCCACGTGGCTGGGCTCAGCCCCTGCCAGGACACTGGCCAGACAGCTGGCCAGGAGGCGGCCTTGACCAGTCCCCTTCCCTGCTCCGAGCTGGGATCGTGCTGGGAAGGCTGAATGGGACAAAGCCGGTGAAAACGCCTGGAAGACAGTAAATGCCATTTTCTCTGAGCATATTTATTTCTTTAACAACAGTGACAACCATTTGTGAGCCATCTCTCTGTCTTAGGCATGGTGCTACATGCCAACAAAACCTGCCGCCATTGAATCCTGGCCAGCCAGTGAAGAAAGAGTTAGGCCTGGGAGGTGCCACTTTACAGACAGGGGCACCAAGGGGCAGGGTGGCAGAAGGCCCACCGGACGTTCACCACGAAGTGGCAGTCCCAGCGTCCACACCCGGCAGGCACCACGCTGGCCCGTGGCCTCCCTGCCAGCATGCCTGGCTTCCCGGCCTCAGAACTTGATCTGCTCCCTCTTCCGGACGCTGGGGCTCCTGCCAAGTCCTGGGCTGGGCAGCAACTGCTGAACATTCTAAGAAATCCCTCCCAGGGTTTTCTCAGGAGCCCGGGTGGGGCAGGAAGTCCCCAGGGGCTGAGGGGACCGTGGCAGCAGGTGGCACCCAGAGCAGCGCTCTCCTAGGGCCCAGGCTGTTGGGCCAGAGGCAGGACTGTGAGGCCTAGTGTAGGGCCTCCCGCCAGTGGTCGGCACCTACTTGTGGGCTGGGGGTTCCCCCAGCAGGTCAGGCTCCCCACCTGACACACTCACAGACCTTGCACCTTGGAGAGCCAGTGTTCCCGGGCCACATAGCTATACCAACCAGGGCCTGGGCCTGTCTTGGCTCTGGTCCCCCGGCCCCAGGTCCTGGGTGCTGGCTCCACGCAGCAGCAGGAGGCCTCCCGAGGACACGGTCTGACCGGCTGCTGCTACGTTGCACTCAGATGAGACCTGCTGCTGAGTCCTACCGGCCAGGCACGGGCAGGGAGTGAAAATTATCTACCGATTTTCTTTCTTTTTTTTTTTTTTTTTTTTGAGACGGAGTCTCGCTCTGTCGCCCAGGCTGGAGTGCAGTGGCCGGATCTCAGCTCACTGCAAGCTCCGCCTCCCGGGTTTACGCCATTCTCCTGCCTCAGCCTCCCGAGTAGCTGGGACTACAGGCGCCCGCCACCTCGCCCGGCTAGTTTTTTGTATTTTTTAGTAGAGACGGGGTTTCACCGTGTTAGCCAGGATGGTCTCGATCTCCTGACCTCGTGATCCGCCCATCTCGGCCTCCCAAAGTGCTGAGATCACAGGCTTGAGCCACCGCGCCCGGCCCGATTTTATTTCTTAATAGCTGAACAAAAATAAACATTGGTGGTTTGACAAATAACTACATATTTTCAAACCCAGCCAGTCCAGGGGATGCTGTTTCCAGGTGCGTTATGCAGCATGACGCCACTGCGTTGCTCTGAGATGTCCCTTGGCTGTCTTGCGGGTTGTCTCCGGGTTCCCTCCCACTCCACCCTCCTTTGCCGCCCTCTCCCCAGCCCCCACTACCCTTTCATGCTTCTAAATTCAAGGGCCACACTGTCCCCTGAACAGACCGATCACAATGAGATCCATTATAGTTTCAAAGATACCACAAAAAAATAAAAAATAAAAAGGAGGGGGTGTCCAGGAATGCAGCCGCACCCTGGAGAGCAGTACAATCAGCTATTGTTGTGCTAGAAGTTTCTCTGTGATAAGAAGGGAATCTAGAAATGCCGTCTTCTGAACTGATTGCAAAACAGAATAAAAGTTCAAGGCCCCGAGATAGCCAAGCTGGCACCCCCTCCAGAGCAGCCCCAGGCCACACAGCTGGGCCTCCAGGCTGGCCAGCCCCTGTCCTTGTGTGCATCTGCACAGGGCTCCTTGGAAGGGGGCCTGGCTCCATGTCCCCCCCCACCCCCTCCCCATCTGGGCCTGGGGCAGCTGAGCTGGCTTCCGGCACCAAGGGGACCCTCCAGCCTCCTTCCTGAAGCAACTGCCGCTCCCCGAGGGCCTCCTGGGCCAGGGCCTCCCGCGTTCTCCGCTTTAGTGATGTTGGTTCTCCTACAGACACCGCCTGCCCACCCCGCACAGAGGGCACGACTGTCCTTCCCTTGCACAAGCAGGGACACAGCGGCACAGAGATGGGGGCCGATGGCTAGGACCTGAACTCTGAGCTGTGGGCCCCAGGTTTTTCATCTGCTTAGGCCACTCCCCACTTCCCAGACATCCCCTGGGGTGTCCGGTTTGCAGGAAGGGCCACCACTGGCCTTGAGCTTCCAGTGTCATTTCCAGGCTCTGACGCGTGCATTGGCTCTGACTGCATCACTGGGACCCAGGCCAGGTTATGCCGGGGCCTGCGCTGCTCCCTCCCTGCGACATTCGGGGTCCTCCTCGAAGCCATCCCTCCCCCTGCATCTAGGTGTCCAGGCCTGAGCTTGGCCAGTCCTTTCCCTGGGTGCGACACCTGTCCTTGAGCTGTCATCCTGTCTTGATAGCAACCTAGAGGGTAGAAGGCGACGATGCTGGCGTGGGGCGAAGTGTAGAGACTCGGTCCTGACTTTGAGTGTGGACTCTGGGCCAGGCTCCCCCTGGTTTGAATCCAGCTGGTCTCTAAGCAGCTGTGTGACCTCAAGCAGGTGACTTAACCTCTCTGTGCCTTGGTTTCCTGATCTAAAAACTGGGGGGTAATAATAGCCCCGTCCAACGTGGCCATCGTGAGGAATGGCTGAGAGTGCTCGGTAGGTGCTCACAAAGCCTGAGCGTCAGCCCAAGCCCCTCGCTGTGTAGACTCAGCACTGGAGCCCAGAATCTCAGACCCCCATTAGTCTGAATCGGGCACTCTTGCCATCCTGGGGGTCACTTTTCAGAACCAGCTGGCGAGTCTGCTCCTCCCTCCACCAGCACCAGCGGCCGCCTGGGAGGCCTGGGCCAGGTTCCCGGCTCTTCCCCAGCAGTGCCAGCCACTCACTGGGAGTCGGCGGCCGCTGGTGTCCCCAGGGCGGAAGGCATCGGATGCCGCAGCCACAGGCAAGAGGAACCCTGGACCTTGAAGCTTCCTGATGAGCTGCCGGTGGGGCTGTGGGGGCAGGGAGGGCACTGCCAGTCAAGCCCCTGCCACTTCCCAGTCTCCCAGTATAGGGTCCTCGTGCCCCTTCCCATGCTTGGTGGCTCCTGGCCAGCAGCCCCTGCCCTTCATGCGTCCTCAGGTCTCTCCCCAGGATAGAGGCCTTGGCCCAGCATCCCACCCCTGCCAGGGCTGTGAGACCCTCCTCCATGGGTCTCCTCACCCCTCCAGGGGCTCTGGGGACCCTTCTCCCCTGCTACCCCATTTCCCAGCACAGGAAGGCCAACTCTACCACAGTCACTGTGCCCCAGGCCCTGTCCCTCAGCGGAAAAGAAACCAAGGAAACACACAAGCCCTACCTGGGAGACCCTTGCTTGCTGCCTGGCCCCGGGGCATATCCAGCAGACACCGGTAAACGCTGCCGGGGGCATCTGCTTCTAGGGACCTGACCCCTAGGCCCAAGCCATATACACAGGGGCTCAAGAACTGGGGCCACCTGGGGACAGGAGACCTGAGTGTCACAGCAGCCTCTGTGGGTGGGCAGGCCTGGGACTCCCTCCCCGACTGAGGCAGGCTGGACACAAGTTTGCAGCGACCGGAGGCTGCGGCCAGGCCTGGGCGACCTTCCCAGCCTGGGATGCCCATTCTCTCACCCCTCTGTGTTCATGGCCCCCAGCCAGGGCAGGGCCCTCTCCTCAGCCTCTGGTCCAGTTTGACTCTGAGTCACAGTCAGGCTGAGTAAGCATAGTATGTCCCCAAATTCCATGCCTCCATTTGCTCATTTGTGCAATGGTCCAGGGACTGCTGGTCCACAGGGTGCCATCAGGGCTGGAGAAGCCGCGGACAGAGACAGCTGGGCCAGTGCTGCCATCCCAACTCCTGGCCTCTAGCTCTCACATCTGCTGGGGGACAGTCACCTGAGCCCTCGGCAGGTGAGGCCAGATGCGGGACTGTGTGTGACTGGGGTTCGTGTGGGGCAGCAGCGATGGGGACACTCAAGTCAGGTGCAGCTGTGTCCACTGAGCTGGAGGTCACCAAGTGGGGCTTACAACGCAGGGCAGACCCTAATCTCGAGGCCTGCATCGTGAGGGGCTCTAACGGGCTGGCCCACGGGAAGTACTTTCTTTTTGTTTTGTTTTGTTTTGTTTTTGAGACGGAGTCTCGCTCTATCGCCCAGGCTGGAGTACAGTGGCATGATCTCGGCTCACTGCAAGCTCCGCCTCCCGGGTTCACGCCATTCTCCTACCTCAGCCTCCCGAGTAGCTGGGACTACGGGTGCCCGCCACCATGCCTGGCTAATTTTTTGTATTTTTATTAGAGACTGGGTTTCAACGTGTTAGCCAGGATGGTCTCGATCTCCTGACTTTGTGTCTGCCTGCCTCAGCCTCCCAAAGTGCTGGGATTACAGGCGTGAGCCACCGCGCCCAACCCACGGAAAGTACTTTCTGTGTCTGGCCCTTCATGCTTTGCCTCTGGTTCCTGAAATGGGCACTGGAGGTGGGCACAGTTATTGTCCACATTTCACAGGTGAGCAAAGCAAGGCTTAGAGAAGCTAAGTGACTTACCCAAGATCACATAGCAAGAAAGGGGCCTCGGTCAGAACTAAAGGGCCCGTGGTGCACAGGCAGAGGTGCCATAGAGCTGCCAGGGCCTTCTCAAACCTGGCTGTGAGCAGAAACTTCTCCTGCCTCCCTGGGCCCACCATGGTGACGTGTGGTGTGCCTCCATGCGCCAAGATCTCTTATCAGCCCATCAGCACTTGTCACGGCCACTTTTATGGTCTGTGTATTCTCGTGTGTCTGTATTGGTGCGACGTTCCTTCATTCAGGCAATGTTTGCTAAGCATCCAGGAGGCCCTCGTTTATTCATTTATCATCCAGCAAACACCACGAGGAGGCTGCCAGCCGGGGCCAGGCTGGGTGCGGGCTCCCGGGTTGGGGTGGGCATCACAGGGGCACTCCGTGGCTGGTGTGGGGAGGGTCGTGATGGGAAGGACCAGGGCGTGCTAGGTGTGCACAGAGATGCTGGGGTGCAGGAGTGGGCGTCTCTCCGAGCACGTGGCCCTGAAGCTGAGAGCTGTGGGTGCACTGATGTGGGGGAGAGGCCAACTTCCTTTCACTGGAGCCCCCAAAGTTTCTGGCAGGGATAACCAGGATCGTGGTGGCTGACGCTAAGTACAGGGAGGTCACAGGTCCTGCTGTGAAGCAGGAGTTCAGGGTTTAAGCCCAGGCCTTTCTCCTCATACTGAACACACCTCTCCTGGGGCCATGGGGAGCCCTTGATCCAAAGCCCTCCACGAGGGACGGCTCATGGTATGTGGGGACGGGCCTTTGCCACAGCAGCCCATGCAAATGCCTTGGGGCCAGAGCCAGCCCCACAGGGACTCTCCCTACACTATTCTTCACATACACCATGGAGGACAAGAGGAAGGGACACCCCTGGTCTGGCCATGTGGTGAACAGCTCCCTGTGCATTGACTTCCAGGGGTGCTGCGATCCAGGAGTGGCCACGAGACAAGGGGGGAGGGAGGCGACTTCCCAATGGGGCAGTGGGCTGGTCTGGCAGGCTGGGTTAGGTGGGGTCCTGGAAGAGGCTGTCCTGGTCCAGAGGCTGCCAGGCCTGGCCTGGGGCTGGCTGCTCTTCCAGGAAAGGTGTGAGGCCTCTTGTGGCTTAACACTTTGGAAAGTCAGCCAAGTTCTAAGCTTACAGGTGCATGAAGGTTCCATGTCTGTGGTTTCAAGAATATAAGAGTGGGGGTGGGAGGGCCTAGGAGGTGGTCCTGTGTGGGGGCAGCCAGGTAGCGGGCGTGGGATGGGGAATGAGGTGGGGGATGGAGTAAGATGTGGGAGAAGTGAAGTGGGGGTGAGATGGGGAAGTGGGGGTGGGAGAGGAGGAAGGGGTTGGCGCTGGGAAGTTGGCCCTTATGGCCCTGATCTGTCTGTGACACTTTCCGTTCCTGCCCTTCCACATGGGCAAGAACAAGTATTCCCTTCCCCAGCCTGCTCCCTCTGAAAAAAAATCCTCTTCCTATTTAGTATGCAACAGGTGCTCAATGTGTGCTTCTACCGCTGTTCAGGAAAGGAGAGGGCTAAGCAGGACACAGCCCAGAGCTCAGCACTGCCCTAGCCTCTCACCCTCACCTCCCAAGGCAAGGGCTGAACCCAACGGTCTGGCTGGGGACCCTCACCAGCCTCCCCCACCATGGATACAGGTGGCACTTCTGGAGGCCCAGAGGGGGCAGACATGACGTCCAAGGTCACACAGTGAGTCCAGACCACATGGCCTGCTCCTCACGCCCTGGAGACAGAAAGGGCAGCCCAAAGCGGGGAGGGTCGTGCCCCACCTGGAGTGGGCCTTGATGACCTTGACGACCTCTTCCCACCTTGAGATATTTAACAATTCTTCCAGGGTTTCCCCAAGGAGGCCTATTCACACAGGCGGGGCATCTGATGCACTGCCCCTGGGGGGTGTCTCCTGCAGCCACCTGGGAGGGGTGTGGCACTGGACAGGGAGGTCCATTTACCCCACACAAGAAGGAAGAGCCGAGTAACCCACCCAGATGGGCAGTTCTTCCACTGGGGGCTGGCGCCAGGGTCTGGGTGAGGGGCTGGAGCCAGGCTGCAGGAGCACAGAGCCCAGGATCTGCACCC
>NW_012110918.1:16194209-16194838 GCF_000951035.1 Colobus angolensis palliatus
TTTTGTCTCATGCTGAAGGGCTGATGGCATCGGACCTGTCAAATCGGGCCTATTTTCCTAGTCAGAGATTGAATGGAGTATTTTCAAAGCACTTCGTCTTAATTGCATGGCACATACCCCAGGAGCCCAAAGATCTGGTTGTTCTCCTGAGATGCATGAGGAGGCCTGCAGGTGGCGGAGGGGGGAAGGAGGAGCCACCACTTCTGAAGCATCAGAATGTCAAAATCTAAGTTTTCCACGAGGTCAGCAGCAGGTGTCTTCTGGTCTGGAGAGGGCATGGAAGTGGCCACAGGTCTGGACCTCTCTGGGTGGATGTGAGGGAGAGTAATCGAACTGGAGGAGGGGGCTGGCTTGAGACCTTCCTGTTCTATGTCTGGGGGGATACTGAGGGTCCCCCTCACTGGGACGAGGAGGGGACGCAGACACAGGCGTGCCAGGGTACCTGAGTCCCAGCCAAAGTGGCAAAGCCAGATGTCCTGGGATTCCTTGGGTTTGGACAAAGGGTGTCCCCATGGCGATGAAGAACCAGGAGCGGAGAGCCCTGCGTCTTGCCTGGGGCCCCCGTACCTCTGGCTCATGGCCTGTCCTGGGCACGGGGAGGAAAGGAGACACCCCTAATACTAAGAGAC
>NW_012110918.1:16195478-16219954 GCF_000951035.1 Colobus angolensis palliatus
GACACAGGCGTGCCTGGGTACCTGAGTCCCAGCCAAAGTGGCAAAGCCAGATGTCCCGGGATTCCTTGGGTTTGGACAAAGGGTGTCCCCATGACGATGAAGAACCAGGAGCAGAGAGCCCTGCGTCTTGCCTGGGGCCCCCGTACCTCTGGCTCATGGCCTGTCCTGGGCACGGGGAGGAAAGGAGACACCCCTAATACTAAGAGACTGCACTGGGCTATGGGGAATCACAATGGGTCTCCGTTTGATTGAGAGCAAATAAGGTAAGGGACACCTGCTCACCTGAGTCTCTGGGGTAAGAGTCACGCCTTGGAGAAGGAGGGCAGCCAAAGGCCATGCAGAAATTAGGGGTTCAAGGTTTGCCCAGCTGGCCCCAAAGCCGTGGGGGTCCACACGGCCTCACCCAGGGGCCAGCTCATTTGCTCATTTGAGGGTGTGCGGGGCACACGTGTGTCTGCCCCGGGAACCCAAGCAGCCCCAGTGCACTCCCGCCTTGCTTCCCTGGAGCGAGCCCACGGTGCCATGGTCCTTGTGGGATGAATTCATGAATGATGTGGAAGAAGCCAGAACAGGGCTGCACACAGGATGCTCTCTCTCATGAACAAGGACCCCAAAGAACCTCCCCTCTGGAGCCTGTGCGGCTGCTTGAGGTGTAAACACTGAGTCATGCCCGCTGCCCAGCTGTGTGGCACTGAGCAGGCACCGCCAGCCCTGAGGGCTGTGGGACAACAGAGAGCTGGGCCCCTGAAGAGGGTGGCCCGCCAGGTGGCACCTATGTCCCCTTGGCCAGTGTGGGTGACTACACTGTTGTCATTTATGGGGGAAGTAGAGCACAGCAGAGGCGAACATGAGGATGATGCTGCCTGTCTGGGCCTACCCAGGGAACCAGCTGCCAGACAGACTGGAAGGGACCTTCCTGGTGGGACAGGTCCCGTTGGTGGCCTGAGGTGGAGTCGTGCCCCCTGCAGGGCTGACCCGTGAGGGTGGGATCATCCTTCCTGAGGAGCTGCCCTGTCCAGTCCCATTGCCTTGGAGGTGGTGACATCAGGGGCCCCTGAGCCACCAGGCTCCCCCGCCTTCACTTGGCCACGATGGCTGCTGCAGAGTCCACGGTAAGAGCCAGGACGTGGCTTCCAGGCAGGATGGGGAAGCACCTCCCAGTCCCACATGGACAAAGATTTCTTTAAACGGAGCCACCAGCCATGCCTGGTAGTGGGTGCCCTCCCTAGGCAGGCAGCTGGCTCTGCTGTCTTTCCTGGGTGAAGCCCGTTGCGCTTCCTGGGGCCTGGCCCGTGGTACCTGCCCAGCCAGCCTTGGGAGGGGCCCCCCTGGGCTTGTGGAGAGGAGGTGATGAGGCACTCAGATGTCTAGGCCAAGGCCAGGTAGGTGGCAGGTGAGACAGGCCCTTCAGACATGAGACCCCAGTGATGCAGATAAAGAGTTACTCATGTTCCCCTCCAGCCTCCCGCCAGGCAAAAGGGGAAAAGACACACACGGAATAACAGAAAACAGCTGGAAACCCCAAAGGGTGCCTGATGAAGAGCTGGAGGTCCCCACCCTCCATGCTCTGGGAGGACCAGGAGACCCACTCCACGGGTCAACCCGCCTTTGCCCGTCCCTCCCCTGACCCCTGCTGCACGGTTCCAAGGGCTTGGTGGGGCAGCCTGAATTTTCCCTAACTCCCGCTCCTAGCAAGGTCAAATTCTCCTTGTTTGCCTCCTTAAAAATTCACAGATGCAAGACTGAGGCTTTTCCTGAAACCAGAGCCCCGGCAGCCAAGGCTCAATAAAATACTGTTTGTGTTTCCAGGCACTGGGGCGGGAGCGAGGCTCCCAGTTGCTCAGAGTTAACGGGTCCTTTCCCGTGTGAGACCCCGGGAACACTCGCCCATTCTCCCATCACTGCCTGCTGGGACCCGGGGCCCAGAGCTGCTCTTCCTCCTGGCAGCCCACCCTGCGGGCCTAGTGCTGTCCAACCACAGCCCAGAGGGCAAGGCCTCCTAGAGCGGGCGCTTGCTGAGTCCCTGGTCAGCCTCCCGGGACCCTCGGTCCCCACAGCCCCCATCCAGCTCTCTTGTACACCTTCCCCTCCTCCATCTCGGAACATGGGAGAAGCAGGGCACACTGGAGTCTGCAGGCTGCCCTTGGGCTGCCACGGGGCCCTCTTTGCCCAGCACAGAGTCTGCCGTGCTTTGAGCCAGCAAGTCCCACCGGACCTTCTAGAGGCACTGTACAGCGTGCATCTGTTTTCAGGACAGTTTTATTTGCTGTGGAATCCATGAGAGCCGGAAGCATTGCTGGGGCCGTGGCTAGCAGAGCTCATGGTGACCAGTCCTGGGCCTGACCGATGAGCGATTACATTTAAAAACAAAACCAAAACAAAACAAAATACCAAGAACAGATTACTTGCCATGGACATCAGTAATCCATTGGTAATGGTGGAAATTTCATGAAAATTTCCCCTAAACCATAACAAAAACTGTCCTTCTTACCCCAAAAGTGCTGGAGGAAAGACGGTTGCATGACTTGATCTCTCTTTGAACTTGAAGTGCTACCTTCCTACCTGGAAACGCAACACAATGTACTTAAAAGGCCACCCCGTCTCTACTAAAAATACAAAAAATTAGCCGGGCGAGGTGGCTGGCAGTAGTCCCAGCTACTCCGGAGGCTGAGGCAGGAGAACGGCGTGAACCCGGGGGAGGGCGGAGCTTGCAGTGAGCTGAGATCCGGCCACTGCACTCCAGCCTGGGCGACAGAGCGAGACTCCATCTCAAAAAAAAAAAAAAAAAAAAAAAAAAAAGGCCAGATGGCTGAAGGCTGTTTGCACCCCTGGCTCTGCCCAGGGACACCCCTTTCCCGGTTCTAATGTTCAGACCCAGGAGGCCAGAGTCCGCAGCCTGAGGGAGCTTCAAGGCCGAGGGGTAGGCCCTGCAGGGCCCACACCACCCTTCTGGTGGAGAGCTTTGCACGTGCATTCACGCGCACATGCCTGGCGGGATGGCTGAGGATGTGTCTCATGGCAGGAGTGGGCAAAATGGGGTGCATTTTACAGCAGAGTCACAGAGAGGCTCGCCCTTGGTGGAGGGCACACAGCTGGGTGGGTGTGTGGAAGGGAGTGCAGGTGTGCTGGCTCCGAACCAGGGGAGCGCTCTCCATCCTGAGCTCGCCGCCCCTCACGATGCACACGGCTGATGGCTGAGGTCAGCGGTCTCTTCCCTGAGTGCAGGTGTGGTCCCTGGGACTTCATAAACCATCCTCATGACAGTTTCACACTTAAGAGTCCCCACCGCAGTCCCAGGAGGTGGCCTGGGCAGGCAGGCGTCGTTGTTCTCGTTACAGGCTGGAAACTGAGCCTGAAGGAGGCAGAAGGCCACACACCAGGGAGAGTTGCAGGCAGCAGGGGCCAGGCCCCTTCCACAGCACCGCCTCTCACCCCGGCCCCACCACCCCCGACCAGCCCCCAAGGGCATGCCTCTGGCTTCACGAACCTTCAGGGGAAATTAGCTTTCTAGAACCTTCAGGGGAAATTAGCTTTCTAGTTCGGGGGCAGTTCCCTCTGACTGGAGACAGGACAGAATGCTTTCATACCCGGGAATGGCCATGCAGCCTGGCTTAGAAACAGGGAACGAAGCGGATCCTGAGGCTCATTCCCCAGGGACTCCAAGAATGGGGCAGGCCCAGCTGGGCAGCCAGTCCTGGCCCCACTGACCTAGGCTGCACCCCTGCACGTATGCGTGCGTGCGTGTGTGTGTGTGTGTGTGTGTGTGTGTGTGTGTGTGTGTGTGTGTGTGTGTGTGTGTGTGTGTGTGTGTGTGTGTGTGTGTGTGTGTGTGTGTGTGTGTGTTTTCCCAGGGGGCCTCTCCTCCTTCCTCTGAGGCAAAGTGACCGGCAGGGGCCTCTGCACAGCATACAGCGAGGTGCTTCCTTCCCTCTGCCCAGCGAGCCGAGGGTGGAGCCCTGGCACCCCCAGCACCCCCGCAGGGGAAAGGAGAGGCTGCACAAGGAGCAAGATTTCCTTCCCCAGAGGGCATGGCGTGAGCGGATTCCCATCAAGTGGCTATGCCCCAGAGCTATTTCTGCCAAACAAGAAGCAGATGAGGGGGCTTGGGGGGCGGGCCTTACAGGAACACGGAAGCACCACCCCACCCACTGTGGTCTACAGACCGCACCCTATTTCCTGTTGCCACCCCACCTCTATTCTCAGTGGCCTCCTAAAGAGCTGGGCAACCTCTGCCAACCACTGCCCCTTAGCCCAAGGGGAGGCCTGGTTCCAGAACCAGCATCTTCATCTTGTCCTGATGCCCTGCCCGCCCCTGCAGAGCTTCAGACTGGGCTGCTACGGAAAACTGAAAGGTCAGAGGGTGGAGGTCCTCTCCCTCCTGGACATGGAAACCTCCCCCGGCGCCCAACACTTTGGCTGGTCAGGAACAGCGGCTGCTCATAGAGCTGCCCCTCCCACCTTCAGACCCTCCTCCTCCTCTGCAGGGGTGGGCTGGGGCCCTCCCTCACTCCGTACTTGGTCCATGACTTGTGAGTTCTGAGTCCTAGGGGCTGAGACTTGAGTCAGAACCTTCTGGAGCAGCACACAATTCCCCTCTGCACCTGGTGAGGACACCAGGCTCCTCGCTTCCTCCCCAGATCTCTCTGGGCGCTCACCTGACCCCTCAACCCTGGCGGGACCTTCCAGAGCCGGCAAGCATCGAGCCTGACCACGCGGCCTCTTGGGTGCCAGCACGCCCACATCAAAGGTGCCCTCTCTTCCCAGAGGCCCTGAGCAACATCGGGTAACGCTGTCAGCATAGACATTAGCAGCAGGGCCGTAGCACGCGTCAACTTTTAAGTATGCGCACACACGTACGCCAGCCAATAACATTAAGTGTCATTTTAAAAAATGGGTTAAATAAGCAGCATTGCTGAGGATGGCCGTGCAGGGCTGATTATCCCCTATTTGCACGTTCTGGCGGTGGGAAGGCTAGAAGTCTAATGACTGAATTATCGCCCTAATGCCTCTCGCTGGCTGGGAATAATCCCGGGGCAACAGCTGCCGCAGGGTTTTTGGCTGGTTTCCTCTAATTGCATCCAGATTAAGGGAGTTGCGGAGGGGCGGGGCTTCTCCATCCCCCCGGAGCAGCGTCTCCTCCACCAAGCCCTGAACATCCAGGTCACGGCTTCCGAGGTCCTGGCTGGCTGGAGAGGTGCAGACCTCACTGGGGTCCCGGCCAGCCCATGGGAAGCGTGCGGTGCGAGCAGGGCACAGCAGGGGTGGTACTTGGTGCAGAGATGCAGCTGATTGGTCTGGGTCAGGTTTTGGGGAGCAGCAGGAGTGAGAAGCTGTAGGGCCAGGAGGCTCAGAAGGAATGCCTTCTACTAGGACCTTCCTAAGTGAGGGGAGCCCTGGACCTGCCTACCCTCTTCCTCCCTCCCAAACACAGCAGCTCAAAGGCACGAGGTATCTAGTGAAACGCTAGGATCAGGGACGCTATTCTCCTGGAGAGGGTGAGTGGGGAAGGAGTGCTCCAAAGCAGGCATTATTAGGACACAGACTCTTCGGAGTCCCAGTTCTTCAGCTCTCCAAATTCTCAGCCTACTGCCACCCGACTGTGCAGAGGGGACGCTGAAGTGGCAGGTCCATCCCCCACCCCTTAATGCTGAGCCCAGCCACGTGATTTGCTGTGGCCAAGGGGAGGGCTGCAGGTGCGGTGTCTGCCAAGGCTTGGAAAGGCACTTGCCGTCTCTCCCTCCTTGCCTTTGGCTCTGCCATGGCTGGCCTGTGGGAGGGATGCAGGAGACCACAGAGCAGGGCCAGGTCTGACCTCTGCACCATAAGCAGCCCCTGGGACTTAACAGCCCACTGGCCCTAAACAAGCAAGCTCAGCCTAGACCAGAAGAATCACCCCGCCCCAAACTGCTGACTCCTGCTCTAGATCAGTGTTGATTGTTGCAGGCCACCAAGCGTTGGGGGATTTGTTACAGTATTGCTGTGGCAATGGATATAACTGGTTTCTAGCAGAGGGTCAGGGCAGAAGCTCTAACCACCTCCCTAGCCCAGAAAGGCAACCCTCACTTCCCAGAAGCAACGTGGATGAGAAGCCCACCCCACTCCCACTGCAGGACCCCCTACTGCTAGACAGAAATGGTCGGTACCCCAGGATGGGGGCACTGACGGGGCTCCAGGACAGTCTCCCCAAAAGGCTCTTGGGCAGACAGACCTGGGAACTTGGAAGTGCCTGCTGGAGGACCTGGGTTCATGGAGAAAAGAGAAGCCGAGGAGGAGGAGGAGTGGTGACCTCCTCTTTCCTGCTGAGAAACACTGCTTTGAAGTGGCATGGCCCAGCAGTGTCCACCCTCCAGGGAGAAAAGCTTCGGGTGGGAAGAAGCCCTCGGTCCCGGTCCCCATCATGGTTCTCAGCACATCAAGGGCTTTTCTCCCCAGAAGGATGCGATGGAGGATTTCAGGAGGGATTTGGTCTTCCTGCTCAAGGAGTGGCTTTCTGTGCAGATGGCTCCACACTTCTAAGCTGGCTGGGAGGGAACTCTCACAGCATAGATCGCACGCCCTTGTCTGTCCATCTCCAAATCCCAGAAGGAGCAACTGATAGACAATCTTTTGGAGTAGGGAGAGTCTGTTGGGAAGACCTCATTCCCACATAGAAGGCAGAGAGCCCTGAGTGCTGACTCCCTCACTGGTCGCTCTCATGTCTGATCACCTAAGAAGCTGACTTACACATCTGAGTTCACAGGTCCTGCAGGAAAGTGGAAGAGTCTATTTCCAGGTGTCCTTGTCTTGGCTGGTCAGCCAATATACTACCATGTCCCTGGGACAAAGTAGATCATTGTCAGAGGACCTTGCAAACACAAACCCGCATGCATGCAGGCACGCAGGGACACACGTACACATCAACCCATTCAAGCCCCAGCTGGTTGCTGTATTTGGTGGAGCTGACCTTAAACAACACCAAGGAACCTCACGTAGAAGATCCCCAGCTAAGAAAAAGGCATCAGATGCTTCTCCCAACAGCCTGAGGCTCAGGCTCCTGGCAAGGAGTTCCCTTCATGTACCAGGAGGACGAAATGTTTAAATGGATGAACATTACAAGCCCCAGCTCCTCAAACCTGAGTGCTCTTCCACCTCTCTATCCCCATATGGGTTGAGCTTTTTATCTTTTTCTTTTTCTTTTCTTTTTTTTTTTTTTATGGCAGATGTCTTTCCATCAGCATCCCAGCTGTGGCTGGGGAAGCTTTGGGAAGTGTGTTTGGCTCACTCCGAGAGAACGAGGTCTCATGAAGAAGGGTGTCTGGCTTGCAAAGATGTCTCCGGCCCTGGACAGGACCCCGCTCTGTTCTGCAGCCCTCAATGCGGTGGGTGAGTGAGGCCTTCCTCTCCTGTCTCTGCTTTCCTCATTGCCTGGTGATGCTGTCTGGCTGCCCGCGAGGCTGGAGCAAATCCTGGGACGTGTTGAAATCCTCCAGAGCAGCCAGCAGGAGAGCCCAGCCAGCCTGTGTCTCAGGTGCGGTGGCCATGCGTTCCACTGCAGCGTTTCAGGAGCTGACTTTCCTCTGGGTGGCTGTAGGTCTGACTTCTGTCACTTCCGGACTCTAATTTTGTCGTTAGTATGAAAAGGTTCCTCTCAAGTTGCCCAAAAGCATTTTCCTTAGTTTCTACCATCCCCTGTCCCCTTCATGCCCAGCCCCACCCCCTCCCGTGCCCGGGGCCTCTGGGGAGGTCCCCTCAACCCCTGTCCAGTGCCGGGGGCCGACCTATCTGCGGAAGCCGAAGCCGTCCTGCGGCGTCTTTGGGCCCTTCTTGCCTTCCCTCAGGGGCTTGGGGGAAGACATCTCCACCGTGCCCCCGTAGGGACAGCTCTCCGAGCCTGGATGGTGGCCGGTGCACTCCACCGCGGGCATACAGCCACTGTCCCACATGCCTGTCCCGCACAGCTTACACAGATCGTGCAGGCTGCAGGGGATCCGGGGCAGGAGGCGGAACTGGTACAGCAAACTCCTCGCCTGCAGAGAGAGGACGGGGGTGAGGAGGGGCCGGGGACAGCCTGGCAGCCTAGGGTCCCCACGGGAGTGGCCAACAAAGAGCAACAGCAGCAACGGCCTGCACCTCGGGGGCTCATTGAGTCCTGGGCTGAGGGCTCTGCCTGCATCTCCCACCATCACTGGCACCACAGGCCCTGGGTCTTAGGTGGCTGCAGTGACAGGACCCACAAGGCGCTTGGGCTGTGCTCACAAGGTGAGGAAGGTCCCTGAATGGGCTTCACCAGGAGGGTGAACAGGACCAACACCAGCACAGGGCCGGGCCACCCCCAGCCAAGCCCACCTGTCCCTTTGGCAGCACCCCCCTCTCTTCTCTCTTTCCCCCCGCACCTTGCTCCGCGCTCCGCCCCCCCAGCAGCCTCTCAGCTCCTGCAGGATCTGCGTCCTGTGCCGGAGGGGCACCACTGACCTCAGGACGCCCCTCACTGCCCTGAGAACAACCACAGAGCTAACAGGCAACATCTCCAGGAGGAGTCTGGGAAGTGGGGGAGGGGGCCAAAGCCCGAGGCCTCCAGTATTCTGGCTACCCTGCCCCTGGGTCCAGCCTCCTTCTCAGGGTTCCTAGCTCTGGGTTGGACCTGTCCTGTCCGTCAGCCCGGGGAATCCGTTCTCTCCTCAGCCAGCAAAGGAGGCTCCTGTGTCAGGGCTGGCACCCCAGGAAAGTGAGGGGACAGCCGAGGTGACACAGCCAGGCCAAGACAGGTGCTGACCGTGAGGCCTTGGCAGGGAGCCCCCAGTGCTACGGGTGGGGGCAGGGCATGTGCTGGGGGGCCATGGTGGGGATGGGGCTCAGGGGCGGGGCCCACATCTGGGACAGCTTCACCTTCCTGAGAATGAGCCGGTGGGGATGCGGCTCTGGGGGCAGGGCCCACGTCTGGGGCAGCCTCACCTTCCGGAGAACTAACCAGTGGGGCTGGGGCTTTGGGGGCAGGGTGGGGCGGGGCCCACGTCTGGGGCAGCCTCACCTTCCGGAGAACGAGCTCCCCGTTCATGTGCATGGCCAGGTTTCCGAAGTGCAGGAGCATCTGGTCCGTGGCCAGCTGCTGCTCGATGACGTCATCCCCGTAGATGGCCACGATGGCCACGCAGACGAAAAGGTGGAAGTAGTCGGTCTGTGGAGGTGGGTAGAGTTCAGACACGGGCTTCGACCGAGCCCCAGGCCCTGCACTCGGGAGGAAACTGAGTGCCAGGGTGCGAGCGAGGGCTCCAGGGCGAAGTGTCTGGGCTCACAGCCCAGCTCGGGGGCCATGTGGCCCTGGGTGAGCTGCATCGCCTCTTCGGCCCTAAGTTTCCCCACCTGCACATGGGGTCCATCCCAGTACCCGCGTGCCCAGGCTGCTGTGACGTCCACAGGGGACGACGCTGAGCTCAGCCCCATGGGCTGCTACTGCTCTCCTGGGGGGCTGCTCTCCTGGGGGGCAATGTGGGTGGTCTCCATGACGGGGGGGGTGGGGGAGAGCAGGGAGGGCACCTTCCTCAGAAGGCCTGGCCTGCGCTTATGGGGAGGACTCATTTGTAACAGTCCCGAGCAACAGTGTGTGTGGAAGGCTGGGTCAGAACTCACTCCAGTGGGTCGTGGAATGTGCCTCTGGCAGCCAGCCATGGGTCAGCCTATCTTCCTGGCTCCAGGCCACACCCCCCAAATCATGCCCCAGAGATGACTCTAGGGTTTGTGGCTAGAAAAGTGGGAAGATCTTAACAGAGCGGGCACAGCAGCTCGCCCATGGGGTGGCTGAAATGATCGCGCTGTCCTTGAGCCTCTTTTTGGGCGCCCTTTGAGGACTCCGCAGCCCTCCCTTTAAAGAGCGCCTCACAGGGCCTGCCAGCAATGCGCTGTGCACAGCAGGAAGCCCGCGCCAGGTCCTGAGGGCTGCATCCTGTGTGCTCTCCGGCCTGGACGCCTCAAGGCACGCCACCTTTGATGCACACGCACTTCCGGAGGCACAGGAAGGACGGGGGCACTGGGAAGTCCATGTTTAGTCTCCTGACGTCGACCACACAAACCAGACAGAACGGTGTCCCCAGCCCAGGCTGAGCAGAGCACACCATGAGGGCAGAGGCTACAGGCGACTCCCACGCCCCAGCCTGCTCCTGGAGAGACCATGCACCAGGCTGCCCGGCTGCTTCCTCTGAACTAATCTGGGATGGTCTTGTTTTGGCTCTGACGGATCCTTTTGCAGTGATTTGAACTGTGGCTGGTGCGAGAGACCGTGGAGGGGTTGCAGGAAGGTGGACGCCCAGCTTCTCTGGGAGAGGAATGTGGGGAGGGAGAGGGAGGGCACGATCTCCACAGCCTGTACAGTATAGGCGGATTTCAGTTCCCAGGACAGGCAGGGCGTAGGGCCGTCCAGCTCCACCACACGCTGGCAGCGGATGGATAGCATCAAAGGCCTTTTCTCACTCAGGGGTCACTGAACAGTTAAAGACCTCACCTGGCGGCAACCTTCCCATTCCACAGAGCTCACTCCCAGCTCACTGGCAGCCCACCCCGACCCCGTAATACTACCAAATTGATCAAGGGATGGGACCGGCTGTGGCTAAATGGAGCCCACAGTCTGAAAACAGCAGAAACTTGCTTTGTGGATTCCAACAAAAGAGCAGCCAACAGAGATCCCACGTCACATGGGCCTCCTGCCGGAATTCCAACTAGATGTCATCACAGTCGGGACATCATAGGTGCCCTTGGGAAAGGGCCGTGTCTGCTGGGCCACGCCCTGAGTTCACATGTAACATCAGCCTGAACATAAAGCAATGAGGGTGGCAAATTTGCCACTGGGAAGACATGAAATGAGGCACGATTTTTTTCTCTGGGGGTGGTGGGAATGAAGCGTCTCAGACCATCCATGCCATGCTTCCCTCTGTTAATGCAGATCGTCCACCCTGCACGTCCACGTCCAGCAGGCTAAGCCACCAAGGAAACCTAGACTTCGGCCAGGGGCGAGCCAATGAATGCATGCAAAGGTGGCGTGTGGCACCGGCACTCCGTGGCTTCAGATTCTCTTTTGTCAGACATCAGCCTCCTGCAGTGTGAGTGAGGACGGGAGACGCTGACGCAAATGTCTTCCAGCAGCTGGGTGTTTGCCTGCATCTTCAGGGTTCTCTGATGGAGGCTGCTGGAGCTGCCGTAGTGGATGGAGCCTGCTCCTACAAAAGGGTCCAGCCCTCCTGGATGTGTCAATGTGAGGTTTTTTTTTTTAAGGCTGATGGATTCAAAGAGACTTGCTTATCTTTTGACATCTCCAGCTTGTCCCTAATTTGGGCGTTAAGGCCATGTGACAGAGCCAGTGCTGTGCTCCAAGGGGAATTTGCTGAGAAGATGCTGGTGACGGTGGACGGAGACAGGAAGTCGGTATCACTGATTGGAGCCCTCTGGAGGGGCCGACAGGGAAGTGGGAATCTCAGGCCCTTTCTCTGCACAGGAGGGTGACGGGTGAGTTGGCCCTCATCCCTCATGGCAGGGCGGTCCCGAGGGGGCAGGGCGGTGCTGGCTCATGCTCCTGGGTACCGGCATCCTGGGCTGCTGTGGTCTAGCGTAGGCCCCCGACAGTGTCACTCACACTGATTGGTTGTGACAGGAGGGAGCTCAGCCCCAGAAAGTGGTAATGAGTGCAGTCAGCGGGCAATTTGCATCGATTTCAGTGACTGGGGAGGCAAGCTGCAAGGTCTGAAGCCAGCCACGTGGGACGGGAAGGCGGTCGCCATATGGGGGACTAATGTGTGGCTGTGGGTGGGGTGCGGCGAGGCGGACAGGGCCAGCAGGCAGTGTGGCCACGGTGGTTCAGGGGCCATGGTCCCAACCTCCCGGCCCTGGCCCCTGCCCTGGCTCACCTGGTAGTGGGCCCAGCAGGCTTCCCAGATCCGCAGCGCTTCAGCCTCGGGGAACTCCCGCTTGAAGCACAGCAGGAGCCAGCGGTGGCAGAAGAGCATCTGCAGGCCGTCCTCGCCCAGCGAGACCAGGTGCTGGTAGAAGCGCACGTGCGTCAGCCGCAGCAGCTCCCGCAGGTATAGCTGGGAGCGAGGCCAGAATGGGTTAGTTAGCCCCAGTCCCATGCAAGCCTGCTGCCCAGGGAGCCCACTCCCACTGGGGCCCTTCCCCGGGCCACCCCAACCTGGAAAAGCACAGCCAGGGGCCTCTACCCGCTGCACATGCCTGCCCCCCAATGCTTTATTCCACCACTGGAATCGGCTCACACCTGCCTCTGCCAGTTCCTCCCGGATTTGACTGTTCTGGAGGCTGTGGCATGGCCCAGCGTGAGGCAGAGCATTGTTCCCTGGAGTGGCAGGATGCTGGGCAGCCGCTCCATGGCCAGGAAGGCTTCCCACTCTCAGTGGACACTTGGGGGCTGTTTCCCACATCCACCCCTCCTGGTGAGGTGAGTGGATCATCCAGGGAGCACCCCCACCCCTCTTCAGCTATGCTCACCCAGATCTTTCATCTTCCAGAGCTGATTTAGGGCAGGAAGGGGACGTGTCTGCGCCCCAGGATGCTCGATTCCTGCCATTAAGGTCACCTCCCAGTGACGTGGAACAAGATTGGGGCTATTTCTGGCAGCACCCGGGCCCAGGCCACTGACTTCATCAATGTCGCTGGAAAATCAATCTCCAGCAGTCAATGAGTCACCCAGCCATGTGCTGCCATGAGCCGTCAGGGGCAAATGGCATTGGACACTGTAACTGCCTCCCCAGGCAATGTGGACGCCTGACGTCACACCCACCCGTTGAGGCAGAGTGAGCAGGCTCAGCTGGGGTCAGCCCCCCGGCCCAGGTGGAGTTAGATCACAGCTGGGGGGATCCTGGGGCAGGGCTCAAGGCCACATGTCCCCTTCCCACACAGGTGGCCCGTTGTTCCCACGGGAGACTGCGCTGAAGATGTGCGGCCAGCCGTCCGCCCTGTGGCCGGCAGCCGGCTCAGGCCCACCCATGTGGACGACCCCCTTGCAGACGCTCCACTCTCACCCTCTGTGCAGGTGCCTGCACCTCCCTGCTTGGGCTCCTTTGCCTTCGAATTCTCTCTGTTGGCTTCAACCCTCCCAGCCTGCCATCAACGTCCCACTAATAGTCAGTCTACAGCAGTCGTCCCCAACCTTTTTGGCACTAGGAATCCGTTTCCTGGAAGCCAATTTTTCCACGGACAAGGTAGTGTGAATGGTTTCGGGTTGAAACTGCTCCCCCTCATATCATCAGGCATTAGATTCTCATAAGCATCGCACAACCTAGATCCCTCACATGCGCAGTTCACAAAGGGTTCTTGGGTTCGAGCTCCTGGGGGAATCTAATGTGGCCGCTGATCGGACGGGAGGTGGAGCCCAGGCGGGGATGCTTGCTGGCCTGTCCTCTGCTCACTTCCTGCTGGGCGGCAGGTTCCTAACAGCCCACGGACCAGCGCCAGTCCCGGACCTGGGAGCGGGCATCCCATTCTATGAGACACGCTCAGTGGCCTGGGGGTGGGGACCCCCATTCTATGAGACACACTCTGTGTGCTGGAGTGGGGACCCCCATTCTGAGACATGCTCAGTGGCCTGGGGGTGGGGATCCCTGTTCTATGAGACACAGTGTGCTGGGGTGGGGACCCCCATTCTGAGACATGCTCTGTGGCCTGGGGGTGGGGATCCCCGTTCTATGATACACACTCTGTGTGCTGGGGTGGGGACCCCCATTCTGAGACACGCTCTGTGGCCCGGGGGTGGGGATCCCTGTTCTATGAGACACACTCAGTGTGCTGGGGTGGGGACCCCCATTCTGAGACATGCTCTGTGGCCGCGCAGTGGGGACCCTTGTTCTATGTGACACACCCTGTGGCCCTGGCCTTCAAGGCCCTCCATCAGCTCCTCCCTCACTACTGGTCCAGGAAGACCGGGTCACTCAGTCCCACCACCAGGACTGCTTTGCTCAGCCCAGCCTTAGCGACACTCAGGGCCGGACCCCACACACCCTGGAGCTGTCCCTAGTGCAGAAGCCCTCTTGTCCTTATCACGGGCGCCTCCTGCAGTGTTCCCCAACACCCAGCGTCCTCTGCTCACAATGCCAGCTTCCTGGCCCAGGCGGGAAGGTGAATGTCTGGTGACTGCATCCGGCAGGTACTCGGTAGACATGGGTGATGCGTGCTGAGATCAGTGAGCAGGTGCCCTGCCTCGGTCCCACACACTGGCCCACTGGTGCTGCCCTACGCAGCTGGGCTCAGCCCCATCACCGACATTCAGTGCTTCCTGGTCTACACAGGGCTGGTCCTTTTAAGGAGGCCTTGATGGGAGACGTGACAGCTGGGCACCCCAGGGAAGGGGTGGGGTATGAGGACTGCCCCGGAGACCTCAGGGAGTTTCAGGAGCCCCCCCCCTTCCTGTCTGCACTCAGAAGCCCTGGCTGTGTTGACTTCTGCGGGGAGCAGCTTAGACACACCTGAGGATCCATTTCCTAAAGCTCAGAGGGGGCTGGGTGTGATGGTGCCTCCCCTTCCTTGCCAGCCAGGGAGCTTGGGCCAGGTTGTCACATGCAGGGGTGGGAGGCCACCAGAGTAGCCCACACAACACGGCCTCTGGACCTGCAGGGAGTCAGGGGGCCATCCCCGGAGATGCAGGGCTAAGTCACCCATATCCCACGGGCAAGTTCTATCCTGGCGTTTTCGCTGCCCACTGACCTATAACAGCCAAGCCACGCGTCACCACGGCAACCCTGGCTACAAGGGGAGAGGCAGCGTGGGCCCCCGCATGCCCTCGGACGCACCCATCCTCTGAGCCTCACCAGTTGTTTCTCCATGTCCTCGTCCCGAGGGGAGCTGACAAAGATCGTGTTCTGCATCAAACCCACAAAGCACCAGAAGGTGTCTGATTCATCCAGCACCTCGGCCAAGATGGGCGCCACCAGGTCCGACATCCCCTGGGAATAGCCGACGGCAGGGTTGTACACGGCATAGTTCAGTAAGATTCTCCTGGGAGGCAGTGGAGACAGCAGTAAGTGGGGATGACCCTCACCACAGCACACTGCCCAGCCCGCAGAACCCTGAGCTGGAGACCCCGCCTTCCCTCACTTGCCTTCATCTCCGTGGAAGGCAGCTCTGCCATCATTTCAGAGCCCAAGCTTAGGTTCCAGACACACAGACCCTTGCTTTGCAAAAGGTAATGGCCTGGCTGGGCATGGTGACTCATGCCTCTAATCCCAGCACTCTGGGAGGCTGAGGTGGGCAGATCACCTGAGGTCAGGAGTTCGACACTAGCCTGGCCAACATGGTGAAACCCTGTCTCTACTAAAAATACAAAATGTAGCCAGGCATGATGGGGTAATCTCAACTACTAGGGAGGCCGAGACAGGAGAATAGGTTGAACCTGGGAAGTGGAGGTTGCAGTGAGCCGAGATCACATCACTGCACTCCAGCCTAGATGACAGAGCAAGCCTCTGTCTCAAAAAAAAAAAAAAAAGTAATGGCCTGCTATTAGCTGCTGTCTAGGCCCAGAACCTTGAGCGCAGGGGTAAGGGGGAACATGGGTCTGATCTTCTGAAGGGTGGACTGCCTGTGACAAGGGGTGGGCTGGCAGGGACATTTCTGTGGGCTGCTAATTTTGTGCAATTATTTGCTAGGCTGCAGCAGAATGTCAGAGATGCCAGCCTCTGGCTCTGTGTGGCTGTGTGACTGCAGGGCCACCCACAGGGAGCTGGAGGGGGTGCATGGGGAAGCTGGTCCATGGTTGGTGTGAGCCAAGCAAGGACAGGCTTCGTGGTGCCCAGGGAATAGAGGGGCTCTGCGGGCCCCACTGGCAGGGACCTGGGTGGCTTCCCTGGGATGCCATGGCTCTGAGATGCCAACCGAAGTAGCTCATGGGTAGCGTATCCTTCGCTTCTGGGGCCTTGACGTATGAACCTGGAAGAGAGGCCCTGCAGAAAGTCGCTGGGGGCTCAACCACTTCCCAGGGCGGTCAGGTGAGACGTGCAGACGTGCAGATGGCGGGGGAGGGAGTACCTCATGCTCTCCACGTTGGGATTGTCTTCCCCTCGGAAGAACTGGTTGTTCCGATCTGTCCGGACCACGTCTTTGTCCACAGTGAACTGCACATTGCGCCAGAATGCTCTGTGCTCCTCAGGGGTCATGGAGAGCCTGTGTGGAGCCAACCACCGAGTTGGGGTCAGCGGGTGGCACCCGGAGGCATCGTGTGGTGCACACATTCCAGGAAGCCACGCTTCCTCCCAACCCCTGTTCCCTGGATGGGAGCTGGGTGGCTGCTGCCGGCTGCAGACCCTCCCCGATGTGGCGGATGGGTGGCATGTATCCAAGGCTCCCCCTGATATTAACTCCGCCTCACAGGCTCCAGCGTCCCAGAGAGAAGAACAAGTTGCAGCCCAATGGGTAATGAGGTCTTGGCCCTGGCCCAGTGTTCTGGAGGGGAGCTGAGCACAGCCCAGTGGCTTCACCCAGTCCCAGCCTCCTGGAGAGAGAGCTGACCCCAGTCCTGGGGTAGCAGAGCCCAAGTGGGACAGAGTCTCCGGATGCCTTCACCCCTCCAGGCCCTGCTCCCAGCCCCAGCCTTCAGCTGTGGGACGTCAGCGCCTAGTTAAGTCTGTTGAAGGAGAATTCTAAAACCTTGACATGTGAGCTAACGAGCCCCGCAGTTCCGAGGCCCGAGTGCTTGGTTTAATGACTGCACTTATCCCACCCTATCACTCACGTTCCTGGGAGACCCATTTTTGAAAGAAGCTATGGGTCACGAAACATATTATCAATGCTGAATTGCACCTCAAATTGCCTTTTCAAATGACATTTTCCTCTGCGGCTCGGCGGGGTGGGCCGGGCTGGCCCCGGCGGTTACCTTTTCTGCTGGATCTCAGAGTACTCCTTTCGCTTCTGCAGCCGCAGCGCCTCCCGCTCCTCCGACGTGGACTCGTGGCTGTAATAGCGCAGCAGGAAGGGCCAGACCTCCCCCCGGATTGACACATCAATGCCGCCAAAGAAAATGGCCTGGAGGAAGCGGCAAAAGTTGGGGAGGGGATAAAACAGGGCAGCTCAAAGAACCCCCAAATCCCCAGAGATGCGTGTTTTGGTGGCTTTGGTGCGCCTCGATTCAGATCTCTGCAATTTGCACATATTTACAAGGGGAAAGCAGTGGTCTTCAATTCCCATACAGGACACAAACCCGGCTCATTTCAATGTCAATGCCCCCCCTGGGGTGGCGCTCAGATTAACGTGTCGTTCTCACGTCATGGCCTAATCCCTGGTTTTGGAAATGCTGCATTTCACTGCAAACCCTTCTGTGCAGGCTGACACGGTATCCCCCCAAACCCTCGAGGGAGGTTTTTTTTTTTTTTTTTTTTCAACGCAGCAGCTTTGATTGCTTTATCGGAGTGTTCACAGAGAGCCTCACACAAGAAAACGGGGCTCTCCCAAGGAGGTGGTCCGTGGGTGCGGGCGGGCAGCCAGACCCTGGCCTCCTTCCCTCCTGCTCGTTCCCGGTTCCCGGCCGGCTCTCCATGGGGCCAGCGGGGAGGGCTCAGACCTCACCTTCCGCAGCTTGTACTCCTCCTCCACCTGGCCCAGCTCGTTCAGGTGGTTGAGCCAGGCAGAGACGCCGAGCCTCTTGTACATGCTCTCCTCGGGGTGCGTCTCGGAGGATGGCAGCTTGGAGCGGCGGATGGAGAACTGCATGCATGTCTTATCGGGGGCGACCTGCTGAACGGGAGGAAAACTGGGCAAAGGTCAGGATCTCAGCCGTGCGGCTTCAGGGGCCAGCGGTGCTTTTCCCAGGATTAAAAGCCTCTCTCTCTTCTGAAAGGAGGGCAAGGGCCGTCCCTTGCATACAAACCCCTAAATGGTGAGTGTAATTAGGCGCAATTAAAATGAAAATACCTTCATCTTAAAATCGGTTTCCCTCTGCGGCTCTCTCCTCCCTGGCCCACTGTGCCGCCGCCCCCCACTCTCTCCAACCCCAGCCGCAAAAACGGAATTAATGCCTCGTTCGGCCTAACTTCCCTCTGCCGGGAGGGCCTGCAATGAATTACATGTGATTGGCCACATACAAAGGGATCGCTGTCCTGCGAGCAGGGAGCCAGCCTGTCAGATTGTCTCCGCGAGCAGTCACGAATCCAGGGCAAAACTGCGGCTGACATTTAATTCAAAAATCAAAGGTTGTTCAATGTAGGGGGAAAAAAAGCCATGCTACTGTAATAAGGGAAGCCAGCAGGAGGCTCTGTGGGAAGGAAGGGAATTTTAAAGTCAGCCCTGTTTCTAATAAGCACATACAGTATCTTAAACAGATAATTAAAGAGCTCTTATTACATTTGTACATAGATTGAGCAAAATATGGCAGGAAGTCTTGTCAAAACACGATTTTTCAAGTGCAGGGCACTGACTTTACAGAAAGCCCTAGGCACAGGTTTCAAACCTGAAGTTGCTGCTCTGAAGGCCGAAAGCTACCATGGGTCACACCCCGTAAGCCCCCGGGCCCGGGAAGCCAACACAGGACCCAGGAGGGAGACGGGGCCCGTGGGGGGTGGGAAGTGTCAACCACGGGACGTCTGGGGCGGTCTGCTGGGCTACCTGGTCTTTGAGCTGCATCTCGGTGGAGTATTTCCACTGCTGGAACACGTCAGACAGCTTGTCCAGGCCACCGTGGTGGAAGTGGAAGACCTTGTACTGGCTCTCTCGGCTGGCGACGACCAGCTGGCCGCTGGTGCAGGCCTCATCGCTGAAGGGCCATTGGAGAGGGGAGAGGAAAGCCCGATGAATATGTAAACACGGGGGTTTTATTTCCAAGTATAATCAGAGGCCACTGTCGCCAACCTCAGGAGCAGGAAACAGTCAGTCCAGTGGAGTTGGCTGCTGGCGGGAGGGGACAGAACTACACAGAACAAAAACCGTCACCCCCTTTGCTGAAGATGACAAAATGGCTCCTTCCTGGGGGGCCCTGGAGCTCCTCTCTGGAGACCTGCCAGAGTGACCTTCTCCCCACCACCACCTGCCCAGCTACATGGTCCCTGCAGTCCGGGAGACCTGGGTCCCAGTGCTGAGTGCCCTGGAATCCAGTTTTGAGCCCTGGCGGGCCATGTGCTAAGAGAACCTCCTGGGAACAGACCTCCTTCGTTGCGTGTGGGTGGAACTCTGGGAGAACCCTCCAGGGAAACTCACTAAACATCCGTCAGTGCTGTCAGCCCAACCCCGGCTGCCCTTAGATGAAAGGCTGGAATGTGGCTCTGGGTCTGGGAACCCCCCCAGCTTCTGGACACGCCGGCTTCTTCTAAGCCCGGGCCTCTTATTGGTGCTGTCTGCGGCTGGGCAGCCCTGACTATAAGGAGGAGGATCTGATGTGGGGAATGACTGCAGGAAACTAGGCATCGCCCACCCATCACGAAAGGAAGGGAGCCTCCATCCGGAAAGCTGCGGCCTGTCCCGCACAGGTGGCCGAGCTCCAGAGCATCTCCCAGGGATCAGAGAGGCCTGCAGCTGCTACTCTCTGCCCTGGTTTGGTTTCTTCTCCCAAGCCAGAGTTGCAAGCAGTCGCTGGCTACCATCACGCTGAAGGCAGGGGAATGAGTTTGGTAGCTCACCTGGCCTGAGAACTGCCAGGGAGCCGCAGTGGGGAACCGCTGCCCACAAGATCAGTGAGGGAGGAAGGCAGACGCTTGGGAAGACTCCATCCAGGGCCCTGTGAACCCACGCCGTGCACTGCACCGGCCACAAAGCACAGGCTGCCAGGGAAAGCAAGCACACACAGACCAACTCCCAGGAGGCGCCCAGAGATGCTTCCTACCTGAAGAAAAGGCGGAGGGAGCGCATGTGGCCCAGGTCCACGCGGAACACGCCACAGATCTGCTCTAGGGCACACACCCGCTGCGGCTCATCCCAGCGCGGGGTCTGCAGGAGGCCGTTGCTGTCCGGGAACCGCAGGCCGGTGTCGGAGCTGGACGGGGGGCTGGTGGAACAGGTCATGTGATGATGGCCACACATCTCCCTGCCCACACCACCCAGAGGGGGACAGGGGACATGGGGAAAGTCATTTAAACCTACGCAACAAGCGTAAACACACATACAGGCACGACTGAATATGCCCTGTAAACACCTGTGAATGAAGGCATGTATGAACCCCACGGCACAGTTCTACTTCCACTTGGATGGGAAAGCATTTTCACGATCAAATTCCATTCCACTTCAGCAGAGGCAGTAAGTCGTCATCGTCCCGAGAGCCAAGATCACATTGACTGGGGTTCCTCGCTGGGTGACCTTGGCCAAGCCACCAAGTCTCTCTCAGCCTTCGTTTCCCCATGGGTAAAGGGAGGAGAATAACAGGGCTCGGTTTCCCTACAGCATGGGGCTAGGCTTTACGGAAAGTAGCTGTTCTGTGATGATTTTAGATAGCATGGGGCTTCCGCCATGGTTTAAACCGGCTCGTTGTGCTCCTGAAGAGTAGTGGTTCGGTTTACGCTTCGGTTAGGAAACATGTGAGTTTTCAGTACTATTAATAACGTCATGAGCATTTATGAAAACACTGACTATGGGCCTGGCCCTGAGCTAATGCTTCTCAGGTGCTTTTATTGCATTTAATCTTCACAAAAATCATCTGAAATGAACAGTGGTATTACCCCATTGTAAAGAAGAGGCAACTGAGGCCCGGAGAGGTTAAGTAACTTGCCCAAGGTCACACAGCTGGCAAGTGGTGGAGCTGAGATTAGAATCTAAGCTTTGTGGCCCATGTTCTCACCAGCATATGGTGCAGCTGTCTGCAGTTCAGCAGGACAAACCCATTTATTCTGTTATTTTTTGTGAGTTTGTTATATTCCAAATTGCTAAATATTTTATTATATGGATTCAGCCACATCACAGGTTAAATCCTGTCTCTTGAGATTTTTTCTTTTCTTTTCTTTTCTTTTTTTTTTTTGAGACAGAGTCTCGCTCTGTCACCCAGGCTGGAGTGCAGTGGCGCGATCTCGGCTCACTTCAACCTCTGCCTTCCGGGTTCAAGTGATTCTCCTGCCTCAGCCTCCCAAGTAGCTGGGATTACAGGCGTCTGCCACCATGACTGGCTAATTTTATATTTTTAGTACAGACAGGGTTTCACCACGTTGATCAGGCTAGTCTTGACCTCCTGACATCAGGTGATCCACCCGCCTCGGCCTCCCAAAGTGCTGGGATTACAGGTGTGAGCCATCGTGCCCAACCTTCTCTTGAGATTTAATAGTAATGTTTAGCAAATGCCTGCTAAAATAAAACCAGAGTAAAGGCAAGACTCAGTTCTGGACCCCAACTGCAGCGTCCCACAGAGACTCAGCTGTGTTCACTGCGCCTGCCTTCCTGTTTGAGCTCAGAACATAAAGTGTTGCAGGCAATCAATCCAGAAGCACTTCCTCCTCCAAGAAGCACCAGGTCTAAGTAAATAAAGCTCCTTTGGAGGGTTCCAGCACAACCCCTCCCCACCTGGAACTTCAAAGAGAGAAACCTGACTGGCCTTTCTAGAACCTTCTACGGCATCAGGCATCAGGAAGGCGGCCTTTCTTCCCCACCTGCCTAAGGAATTCAGCTGAACAGGTCCTCCCACTGCTGGGGTCCCTGGGCTCTCAAGGAAACAGAGTCAGGTAAAACTAGATCAGAGATGGGCACATGGGCCCATCGCCCGAACTGCTGTGGCTGTGCCATGGACGGGCTCAGAAGGCCGAGGGCTCCCGAAATCTTCTCAAGCTGACCTCTGACCCTGTGGGAGCTGTGCTTCGGAATCGTGGCTCACAACACAGGGCAGGTCTCGGATCTGAGGCCCCACCGCACCCATGGGTGCCCCCTTTCCTCATCTGCTCACTGAACCGCGGGGCTGCTGTGGCTGGGAGAGCTGCTGCCCCACGTGCTGCCTGCCGGCCTGACCCACCGGGTGGGGCCATTAGAAGGTGGTATCCTTTCCGGCCTCCTCCCCCAGCCTTCTTACCACACCCAACGGCAGAATCCCCTGAACCTGCGTGTCCCTCCCAGCACACTGTGTCCCCCTCACCGTACGGGGCAGGCCAAGGTTCCCAGAAACCAGACAGAACACAGAGACTCGCTTTGGCAGTCACGGGTGGAAGGCCCCCTCCCTGCTGCTGTGGCCAGAGAAGGCTGGTCCCCTGGAGGGCCAGAGCCGATTTCAAATCAGGCAAGAGTCCCGGACACAGGGGCCACCGCACACCTCCCCCAGCAACGTGCCTCCGGGCAGAAGTTGGCTTAAATCCTCTCACAACCCCTTGGGGCAAATTATTTGCACTAATTAATTGATTGATTCATTAATTCAGGACACTGTGCTTGGGACCTACAGCTGGGTTCCATAGGGTCCAACTAGAGCAAAGGTGATGGAGACCTCAGTTTGCTTTAATTGGGGTACGTCTGGCAGGTACCCTGTGTGGTCATGGAGGACGAGGTCTGGTGCCCCTCAAGGCTGCTGTGGAGTGGGGGTCGCATCGTGTCTCTTCATCTTCAGCTCCCAGCCCTGGCTTGGCACAGAACACACAGCCATTTAACAGTCATGCCTGAAGTGAAAATGTAAAGTGTCTGGGAATTTTGAAGTCAGAAAAAAATGTTTAAAGAAAATAAACTACAGGGAAAATGAAATATGTACAGTGTTTTATTTTTGCTTATCTTTCTATACACGTAAAGCAATTTGGTTTTAAGAATGTTCATATATGCTCCAAATAATTTAGCTTGTTCATAAAATTATGTGATGCATTAAAACCAAAAGGATGGGTTTTGGAGGCAATAACTCCCAAGATGCTATTACGTTAAAAATATCTCATACATAAAACTAGAAGATGCTAAACTTTAAGAAATGTAGCAGTTCTTCATTCCTATCATTTTCTGAAGACCACCAAAATGTAAAAGCAATAATGAAAAAGAGTCAGTAATATCACCGGAAAACACGAAAACCGGGTTCTCTCTCCACCACAGTAAACTATGCCACGTCAGATACACAGATAGAGATTTGAAATGGCCTCGAATTCTTCACAGCTCATCTTATCAAGGATAGCACCTGTCTCTCCACCCCGAATCTAGGTGGGCCTTTTTTGACCAATAGTATGTAGCAAACATGATGTTAGGCGAGTTCTGGGGCCTGGGCAGCCCCTCACTCTCCCTCTTGGCACAGGCAAGACAGACAGACAAGAGTTCATGAGAGACACACTCAACTGGCAGTCAGCACCAGAGCCCCGACACCTGTCAACGGAGGCCATTCCAGACCCTCCACCCAACCAAGCCTCCTGGTGGCTGCAGCGACCTGAGTGAACTCCAGGGAGCCCAGCAGACCAGCCTGTCCCAGCCCAGCCCAAACCAAAGGCCTGTGAGCAAAGAAGCGGTTTTTTGTTTGTTTGTTTTTTAAAGACAAGGTCTCTCTCTGTCCCCTTGGCTGAACTGTGGTGGTGCGAACACAACTCACTGCAGCCTCAACCTCCCAGGCTCAAGCGATCTTCCAGCCTCAGCCTCCCAAGTAGCTGGGACTACAGGCACTCACCACCACACTCAGCTAATTTTTGTATTTTTTATAGAGACGGGGTTTTGCCATGCTGCCCAGGCTGGTCTCAAACTCCTGAACTCAAGCGATCCGTCCGCCTTGGCCTCCCAAAGTGCTGGGACTACAGGTGTGAGCCCCTGCACCGGGCCCGGTGGTTGCTTTAAGTTGCTAAGTTTGAAGGTGATTTGTTCCACAGCGATAGATCACTGACACACGCAGGACAGGCCAGCTCTCAGAAAAAGCTTGAGGGGGAGGAAGAAACCTTCAAACATATTGAGCTGTGGTTCTCAAGGTTAGAGGCACCAGGGCCACATTTTAGCATTATTTAAAATACCTAAACTGCTAACTTTCCTCTTGCTTTTCTTTGTCCTGAGCCTTCTGAGGTTGCTGAACAAAAAGTCGATGGGAACCCAGCTGTAGGTCCCAAGCACAGTGTTCTGAATTAATGAATCAATCAATTAATTAATGCAAATAATTTGCCCCTAAGGGGTTGTGAGAGGGTTTAAGCCAACTTCTGCCCGGAGGCACGTTACTGGGGGAGGTGTGCAGTGGCCCCTGTATCTGGGACTCTTGCCTGGATAGAAATGGGCGCTGACCCTCCAGGGGACCAGCCTTCTCTGGCCACAGCAGCAGGGAGGGGGCCTTCCACCCGTGACTGCCAAGGCGAGTCTCTGTGTTCTGTCTGGTTTCTGGAAACTTTGGCGTGCCCCGTTCAGTGAGCAGGACACGGTATGCTGGGAGGGACTTGTAGGTACTGGAGGAGTGGGCAGGGTGTGCTTGGGGTGCTGGGTTGGGAGAGGAGGGAGGCTGGAAAGAATGACACCCCTTTGGTGGTCCCCCATAACTGCCAAAACCTGGAAGCCACTAAGACGTCCTTTGGTAGTGAATGGATAAATAAGTTTAAATAACTGTGGTACAGACAGACAAGGGAATATATTACTCATCATTAAAAAGAAATGAGCTGTCAAGCTGTGAAACACCACGGGGGGAGCTTCGA
>NW_012110918.1:16220979-16223406 GCF_000951035.1 Colobus angolensis palliatus
TCCCAAGTAGCTGGGATTACAGGCGCCTGCCCCCATGCCTGGCTAATTTTTGTATTTTTAGTAGAGATGGGGTTTTGCCATGTTGGTCAGGCTCGTCTGGAACTCCTGACCTCGTGATCCAACTGCCTCAGCCTCCCAAAGTGCTGGGATCACAGGGGTGAGCCACCATGCCCGGCCCTGACCAAATATTTTGGAATGGCAATTTGGAAACAAGATGCCAAAGGCTTAAAAATGTTTATCCATTTTGACTTTTCACTTTCATTTCTAGGAATGAGTCCTAAGGAAATAGCCAGAGGTTCCCACAATAAAGGCATACATGCAGAGATGCAGAAAAGCATTCGACAAAAATCGAATGCTCATTTATGACAAAACTGTCTACAAACTAGGAATGGAAGAGAAGCGCCTCAAACTGATAAAGGCACCCACAGATATTCCACCGTCAGCATCATACTTAATGGTAAAAGATGGAATTGTTTTCCCCCAAGAGCAGGAACACGATAAGAATGCCTGCTCCCACCACTTCTAGTCCAGGTTCTCACAGAGGCCCTGGCCTCTGCATCAGACAAGAAAAGGAAATAAAATGCATAAAGACTGGAAAAGAAGGAATAAAACTGTCCCTGTTTTCAGCTGATACAACTGTTCACCTGAAAAACCTCCTGGAATTTATAAAACGATCTTTAAAACTAATAACTGAATTTCATAAAACTGCAAGATAAAAGGTTAATAGAGAAAAATTAATTGTATTCTTAAACAGTAGCAATGCACAATTGGAACATGAAATAAATAAAACATTAAATTTACAGTAGCAAAAAAATCCCCATATGAAACACTTAGGAATAAGCCTGACAAAAGACATTCAAGAACATCATACTGAAAAACACAAAAATTGCTGAGATAAGGCAAATAGGATCTTAGGAAATGGAGAGATGCACCATGTCCATGGAATAAAACTGTCAACACTGTTAAGATGACAATCTTGCCAGACTGATCTATAGATTCAAAACAAGCCCAATCAAAATTCCAACAGGAAGTTTTACTAAAATTGATAAGCTGACCCCATAATTTTGAGCTCATATAACCAGAGCGACTATAAAAAAGAAGCACAAAGTTGGAGGATTCATCTGATTCTGAGACCTACATAGCTATCATCAAGACAGTTTGGTACTGGTGAAAAGATAACTATGGTGAAATAGGCAGATAATCAATGGAACATAACAGAGTCCAAACATATCAATTGATTATTTACAAAAGTGCAAAGACAATTCAGGGGAAAACGGATGGCTTTTCATCAAATGATACTGGATCAACAGGATATCTGCATGATAAAAATTGACATCAACTCTTTTCTCCCATCACTCCCCCAAATTAACTCAAAACGGATCACAGACCTAGATGTGAAACCTAAAACAGGAAACTTCCAGAAGAATCTGTAAGAGAAAACCTGTGTAACCTTAGAATAGGCCCAGGTTTCTTAAATAGAACACAAAAAACACAAACTGTAAAGGAAATAATAAACTGGCAAATTAAAGATTTTTTTTCATCAAAATACTCCATTAAAGGAAACAAAAATGCAAGTCACAGACTGGGAGAAAATATTCACAAAACATATAGTCAATAAAAAACTTGTATCCAGAGTATGTATAAGAAACTCTTAAAATACAATAGTATTGTTAGACAAAGGTTTCTTAGACCAGACACCAACATACGACCATTTAAGTGAAAAAAAAAAAATTAATCTTCATTAAAATGAAAACCTTCTACTCTCTAAGAGATATTATTAAGAAAATAAAAAAGATAAGCCACAGACTGGGAAAAAGATATTTGCCAAATGCTTATATGATAAAGGATTTATCATGCAAATCAGTAATATGTTTTAAATCATCATTCCATACAGAATATAGAAAAGGTCCTCAAAACTTAGTAATAAGAAAACACAATCCAAAAATGGGCAAAATAATTGAAAAGACATTTCACCAAAGAGGATATTCAGATGGCCAAGAAGCATATGGAAAGGTGCTCAACATCATTCATTATTAGAGAAACACAAATAGAAACCTCAATGTACTCTAAAGGAACATGACGTGATCCACCAAGCATCTATTGGAACGACTGCAACACAAATTAACGAGGCCGTGAGCAACGCAGCTCGTTTGTAATCGCAGCACTTTGGGAAGCCGAGGCGGGCAGGTCACCTGAGCTCAGGTGTTCAAGACCAGCCTGGGCAACATGGTGAAATCCTGTTTCTGCTAAAAATACAAAAACTTAGCGGGCGTGGTGGCGCACCACTGTAATCCCAGCTACTCTGGAGGCTGAGGCAGGAGAATCGCTTGAACTCCAGAGGTGAGGTTGCAGCGAGCCAACATCATGCCACTGCACTTCAGCCCGAGCGACAGAGTGAGACTCTCAAAAAAAAACCCACAAAAAGCC
>NW_012110918.1:16225944-16232513 GCF_000951035.1 Colobus angolensis palliatus
GGCCTCCCAAAGTGCTGGGATTACAGGCTTGAGCCACCGCGCCCGGCCACTTTTTATTTTTTGATAGTAGCCATCCTTATGGGTGGGAGGTTGTATTCATTGGAGTTTTGATTTTGCATTTCTCTGATGATTAATGATATTGAGTCCCTTCAAGTGCTTACCGGGCATTTGTGCATCTTCTTTGGAGATATGTCTTTTTGAATCCTTTGACCATTTTTGAATTGGGTTGTTTGGGGTTTGATTTTGTTTGTTTGTTTGTTTGGCTGGTTGTTTTTTATGTTTGTTTGTTTGTCTGTTTTGGAGACAGAGTCTTGCTCTGTCATCCAGGCTGGAGTACAGTGGCATGATCTCGGCTCACGGCAACCTCTGCTTTCCAGGTTCAAGCTATTCTCCTGCCTCAGCCTCCCAAGTAGCTGGGATTACAGATGTACCCCACCGTGCCCAGCTAAGTTTTGTATATTTGGTAGAGACGGGGTTTCACCATGTTGGCCAGGCTGGTCTCGAACTCCTGATCTTAGGTGATTTTGCCTACCTCGACCTCCCAAAGTGCTGGGATTACAGACGTGGGCCACCATGTCCAGCCAGTTATTGTTTTTTTTTTTTAATTGTTGTTGAGTTTTAGGAGTTCTCTACATATCCTGGACAATTATTCCTTATTAAACATATATGACCTGCAAATATTTTCCCACATTCTGTGGGTTGCCTTTATACTCCACTGATACTATATTTTGATGCACACATTTTTAAATTTTTCATGAGGTCCAGTTTTTTTTTTTATTGACTGTGCTATTGATGTCATATCCAAGAAATCATTGCCAAATTGCAGATAAGACATTGGGAGACACGAAGAAACTTCTGGGGGTGATGGATCTGTTCATTATCTTGATTGTGACAATGGCTCCATGAGTGCATATTATATGTGTCCAAACTGATCAAATTGTGCACTTTAAACACGTGTGGTTGATTGTACAACTATACTTCAAGAAAGTTGTAAAAAAAAACCACCAATAGGCCGGGCGCGGTGGCTCAAGCCTGTAATCCCAGCACTTTGGGAGGCCGAGACGGGCAGATCACGAGGTCAGGAGATCGAGACCATCCTGGCTAACACGGTGAAACCCCGTCTCTACTAAAAATACAAAAACTAGCCGGGCGAGGTGGCGGGCGCCTGTAGTCCCAGCTACTCGGGAGGCTGAGGCAGGAGAATGGCGTAAACCCAGGAGGCGGAGCTTGCAGTGAGCTGAGATCTGGCCACTGCACTCCAGTCCGGGCGACAGAGCGAGACTCCGCCTCAAAAAAAAAAAAAAAAAAAAACCACCAATATTCAACTCTCAGTACTACTGCTAAATTTTTAACCATAGGAGAATACTTCAATATTTTGTGGCACATTCATATGATGCAACACCATTAAGCAATTATAAAATATTTAATAAAAGTATGTGATGACCAGAGACATCCTCACACTATTATGCTGAATGAAGAAAGCAGGATGCAAAACTATTTAAAAAATGCTATCAATACTGTTTTATATATAATACATATTGACAGGTGTATCTATGCAAATGTAGAATTAGAAAATAATACTAAAACTATAATAATGATCATACCTAGATGGCATGTCTATAATATACTTTCATCGCATTAAAAGAATTTTCTAAAAGGCATAATATATCATTTTGATAATCAGAAATAATAAGTTAATTTTCTGTACTAATTTTTTTTTTTTTAGGTGGAGTCTTGCTCTGTCACCCAGGCCGGAGTGCAGTGGCGTGATCTTGGTGGCTCACTGCAGCCTCCGCCTCCCAGGTTCAAGTGATTCTCCTGCCTCAGCCTCCTGAAAAACTGGGATTACAGACATGTGCCACCACGCCTGGCTAATTTTTTTGTAATTTTAGCAGAGACGGAGTTTCACCATGTTGGCCAGGCTGGTCTCGAACTCCTGACCTCAAATGACCCACCTGCCTCGGCCTCCCAATATGCTGGGATTACAAGTGTGAGCCACCGCGCCTGGCCTGTACTAATTTTTTAAAAAAGAAGCCTGTGTGTCTTTTAATATCTTATTTAAAAAAATAATAATTTAGAAAAGAAAAAGGTGAGGCAAAATAACCAATTATCATCATGGCTACCATTTATTGGAGCTTCCTGTGTGCCAGGAGCTCTCCTAATTGCTATGAAGACTTCCTTATATAAACCTTGTGGGTGAGACAGCACTAACCCCATTTTATAGCTAAGGAGACCGAGGCCAGGAATCATGTCCTCAGGTTTCAGAATGGCCCACAGCAGGGCAGGACGGACAGTTAGGCATGGCCGATGGGAAGCTCACATTCCTGACTCTTTCGGCATATGCCTTCCAGAGGCAGCGGTCATAATGACTGGAAAAGAAGACAACACGCTAAAAACAACATCTATGAAAGAAAGCCCCTGCAACCATGTCCACTTCTCCCCTTCACCCCTGCTCCTGGCTCAGAAACTATCAACAGTCAGCTTTGTCTGCCAGTCAAACTCCCATCCATAGATGGGTACTGAGCCCGCCCCACACGTTGGCCTGGACGCCTCTTTCCTCATTTTCCCGAGTATGAGTTTCCTAGGGCGGCTGCAGGGAACACGACAGCTGCATGGCTTAAAGCAACACAAATGTGTTCTCTCACACTTCTGGACACCAGAAGCCTGAAGCCAAGGTGCCAGCAGGCCACACTCCCTCTGAAAGTCTAGGAGACTCCTCCCTTGAGTCTCCCCAGCTTCAGGTAGTTCCTGGCATCTGTGGCCTTCCGTGGCTTGCAGCTGTATCACTCCAGTCTCTGTTCCATCATCATGTGGCCTTCTTCCCTCTGTGTATGGGTCTACTGTGTCTCTGTTTTATCTTCTTAGAAGGACACCACTCACTGGATTAGAGACCACCCTAATCCAGAATGACCTCATCTTGACTAATTGCAAAGACCCTATTTCCAAGTAACATTGCAATCTGAGTTTCCAGGTGGACATGAATTTGAGGGAACACTCTTCAATCCAGTATGTCCCTTACCATGTCCCCACTAGATCACAGGCAAACATGACAGCTCACTTCCTTTCCATACCCCAGGACCTCTTCTCTCCAGGATTTGCTTACATGGGTCCCTCTGCTCTGCCTCTCTCGTCTGATTCTTCCCACTCTCCAAGGCCCCGCTCAAACCCTACTTCCTCCAGGTGGCTTCCCTTCAATCCTCAGGGAAACCACTAAGCCAAGTGTCTGAGACATGCAGCAAGTCCAACATATGCTAATTTCCCTTTATCCCCTGGAAAATCCTTAGAAACTTATCAGTCTTTTTTTAAATGTGTTTTGCTTTTGACTTTGTATAAAAGTCATTTGTTGATACAAAAACCAGACGAAAACATTACAAGAAAATAAAACTTTAGATCCCTTTGAATAGACCCCAAAATCCTCAACAAAATACTAGCAAGCTGAACCCAACAACATGTAAGAAGAGTTGTACACCATGACCAAGTGGGGCTCATCTCAGGAATGCATGACTGGTTCAACATATGAAAACAGATCGATGTAAGACACTAGATTAGTAAAATAAAAGACAAGAAACACAAGATCATCTCAAAAGATGCAGAAAAACATTTAACAAATCCAACAGCATTTCAAAATAAAAACATTCACTAAACTAAAAATGGAAAGGAACTTCCTCAGTCTAATAAATGGCATATATGAAAAACCAACAACTTAAAAAAAAAAAACCCAAAAATTTAATTGTGAAAGACTGAAAGCTTTCCCCCATATGACTGGGACCAAGACAAAGATATGCACTCTCACCACTTCTAGTTGACATTGTGCTAGGAGGCCTACCTGGAAAATTAGGCAAGATAAAGAAATAAAAGGCAAAAAGATTTTAAAAATAAAATCTTTAAAAGAAATAAAATTTTAAAAAGGAAAAGGAAGAAGATTGAAAAAAAAGGAGTAAAACTATCTCTACTAACAGATGACATGATCTAGCATATAGAATATCGTTAGGAGTCTACACACAAACACACATAGAAAACCCACTAAAACCAATGAAGTCAGTAAGGTCGCATTATATAAGATCAATGTCTAAAAATGAATTGTATTTGTATACACTGGCAATGAACAACACAAAAATAAAATTAATGAAACAATTCCCTTCACAACACACATACACACACAAGTACAAGACTTGTGTACTTAGGACTATAAACATTGAAACAAATTAAAGACCTAAATAATTGGAAAGGCATCCCATGTTCATGGATTGGAAGACTTAATATTGCTATGATGGCAATACTCTCCAAATTGATATAAAGATTCAACACAATTCCTATCAAAATCCCAGATGCCTTTTTTTTGCAGATATTGACAAGTTGATCCTAAAATTCATATGGAAATACAGGGGACCCAGAATAGCCAAAACAACATTGAAAAATTAGGATTCACACTTCCTAATTTCAAAACTTACTACAAAGCTACAATAATCAATATGGTGTGATACAGGCATAAGGACAGACATATTGATCAATGAGGGTGAATAGAAGGATAGACATATTGATCAATGGAATAGAATTGAGAGTCCAGAAATAAACCCACACATTTATGGTCAATTGTTTCCAACAAGCTTGGTAAAACAATTCAATTGATAAAAGAAAAATCTTTTTAAATTTTTTTTGAGACATTGTCTCACTCTGTCACTCAGGCTAGAGTGCAGTGGCGAGATCTCGGCTCACTGCAACCTCTGCCTCCTGAGTTCAAGGGATTCTCATGCCTCAGCCACCTGAGTAGCTGGGATTACAGGCGTGTGCCACCACACCCAGCTAATTTTTGTATTTTTTGGTAGAGACAGGGTTTCACCATGTTGGCCAGGCTGGTCTCGAACTCCTGAGCTCAAGTGATCTGCCTGCTTCAGCCTCCCAAAGGGATTACAGGCATGCTGGGATTAAAGGCATGAGCCGCTGCACCCAACCGGGTGAAAGAATGGTCTTTTCAGCAAACGGCATGGCGATAACTGGATAGCCACATGCAAAGAATGAAGTCAGACCATAACCTCACACTGTCTACAACAATTAACTTTAAAATGGATCAAAGACTTAAGTGTAAGAGCTAGAATTATAAATCTCTTAGAAGAAAACATAGATACCTTGATATGACACCAAAAAGACAATCAACCAAAGAAAAAAATAGATAAATCTGACTTCATAAAAATTTAAAACTCAACACTATCAAGATAGTGAAAATACAACTCATAGAATGGGAGGAAAATTGTTTTAAATCATATATCTGACAAGGGACTAGTACACACATATTTTTTTAAAAACACTTAAGATGTAAGAATAAAAAGACAAATGACTCAATTTAAAAATGGGCAAAGAATTTAAATAGACATATCTCCAATGAAGATATAAATGGCCAATAAGCACATGAAAAATTCTGCACATCATTATTCCCTGGAGAAATGCAAATCAAGGCTGAGCATGGTGGCTCACGCCTATAATCCCAGCACTTTGGGAGGCCAAGGTGGGTGGGTCACCTGAGGTTAGGAGTTCGAGACCAGCCTGGCCAACATGGTGAAACCCCATCTCTCTAAAAATACAAAAATGAGCCGGGCATGGTGGTGCACACCTGTAATCCCAGCTCCTCGGGAGGCTGAGGCAGAAGAATCTCTTGAACCTGGGAGATAGAGGTTGCGGTGAGCCAAGACTGTGCCACTGCACTCCTGCCTGGGCAACAGAGCAAGAACCTGTCTCAAAACAAACAAACAAAAAGAAATGCAAGTCAAAAACAACATTGAGATACTACTCCACACCCACTGGGATGGCTGCAATTAAAAAATGGGAAATACGGCCGGGTGCGGGGGCTCAAGCCTGTAATCCCAGCACTTTGGGAGGCCGAGACAGGCGGATCACTCGAGGTCAGGAGTTCGAGACCAGCCTGCCCAACATGGTGAAACCCCATCTCTACTAAAAATACAAAAATTAGCCAGGTGTGGTGGTATGCCTGTAATCCCAGCTATTTGGGAGGCAGGAGAAGCGCTTGAACCCAGGAGGCGGAGGTTGCAGTGAGCCAAGATCACACCATTGCACTCCAGCCTGAGCAACAGAGCGAGACTCCATCACAAAAAAAAAAAAAAAAGAACAACAGAAAATAGTTGTCTATATAAAAATGTGTACACAAATGTTCATAGTAGCATTATTCATAATATCCAAAAAGAGAAAAAGAGAAAAATGTCCATCAGCTGATGACTGGATAAACAAACCGTGGCATCCATACAGTGCAATACTGTTCAGCTATAAACAGTAAGAAAGAGCCTGAGTGGGTGCAGGGACAAGGAAGGTCCGCGGAGAACTGGCCAGAGTGCTCTGAAAATGGCCCTGGTGTTGATTTTTAAAAAGGTTGCTCAAAAGAACTGAAAGCAGGGACTGGAACAGATATGTGTACCCTGTGTTCACAGCAGCATCGTTCATGATGGCCAGAGGCCGAAGCAGTCCAGTGACCACCAATGGATGAATGGAGAAAGAAAATGTTGTCCCTGCATGCAATGGCAAGTTATTTAGCTATAAAAAGAAGGAAATTCTTTTTTTTT
>NW_012110918.1:16234743-16247104 GCF_000951035.1 Colobus angolensis palliatus
CCAAAACTACATTAGACATATGTGTCTCGCATGTCTTTGGATTTCATTTGTTTGTTTGTTTTTTGAGATGGCGTCTCATTCTGTTGCCCAGGCTGGAGTGTGGTGGCACAATCTCGGTTCACTGCAACTTCTGCCTCCCAGGTTCAAGCGATTCTCCTTGCCTTAACTTCCCAAGTAGCTGGGATTATAGACATGCCCCACCATGCCTGGCTAATTTTTGTATTTTTAGAGAGATGCGGTTTCACCAATGTTGCCCAGGCTGGTCTCGAACTCCTGACCTCAGGTGATCCGCCCGCCTTGGCCTCCCCAAGTGCTGGGATTACAGGTGTGAGCCACTGTGCCCAGCCCCGTTTAATGCTTTTGGATCATGGTTGGCCGAGGATAACTGAAACTGCAAAAAGCAAAGCTGCAGTGAGGGGGGACTACCTGTATTTTATTGCAACTAAAAAACAAAAAACAGGTGAATACCATGGAGTTTCTTGGCTTCCTCCACCCTAAAGCCCATTCCCTTATCTTCCCTGGCTCTCCCAGGCTCTTCTCAGGCATGGCACCCACACGGTAGGGCTGGCTAACCCTGGGGACCCAGCAAAGGCTGCACCAACCCACAGGCGGGGCTGGTAGGAGGCTCGGTTCACGCTCTGGTTTATCTTACGATGCTGAGGAGTTTGTGGAATAGGTTCAGAAACGTTGGAAGAGGGAGAAGCCTGGGCGCCTTGCTTTGAGAGTGGCTTTGTGGCTACCTCCTTGTCTGATTCTTGATTTGGCTTCAGTTCTTGCCTTTCACCTGGGGTTGGGGCCACCCCTGCAGCCACTGCGCCCTCTATAGGTGAGAAGGCCCAAGGAAGAAGCCCTCTGCTGGCCATGCCATCCCCACTGCCTGTGGGAGCGACTTGCAAGGCCACAAACACCTGGAACCATCCGCCCGGCCGCGTTCCTCCTCAGCCTCCAGCAGGGCGTTGGATTTTGGGACACGGCAGGTTCTGTTTCCTTTTGTTCACTTTTTCCTTTTGCATTTGGTGAACTCCATGTCAGGAAAGCTAGTCTTTGGGGTTCAAGGAAGAACAAAACAAACCCGATCTCCTGTAATCTACCTGGATGGGAACGCCCGGCTTTGTGCAGCCTGAGCTCTGGCCGACTGGAATTTCTGCCAGGTCCTATTCACACCCTTGGCCCCAGCCGGCTGTGAGGTTTCCTGGGAACCCTTGCCTCCTACGTGGCCTACTTAAAAGGCTGCTCAGAGCCAGCCAGGTGTTCTTTAAGCCCCTGTGAAGATTCCTTGATCAGTTACACAAAAAGCTTGCTCAAAAGAACGGGACCGGGAGCAACCGCCATGCCCTCTGGAGCCCCAACTCCTGATTTCAAAGGATCAACAAGTGACAGAGGGTTGGGGACTGGAGGGGGGGTCGTGCATGAAGACAGCCAGCACCCACAACAGGGTCCACCCTGAAGCGAAAAGACAAATATCATTTTTCCTCCAGTCTGCAACAAACTGTGCACAGCTTCGGGACCCCCAGCCAGCCCAAACCTGTCACTGGCTGCCCACTAACTCTCCCTGCAGCCCTTCGTACAATACGATTTCGGGCAACGCCTGCCTCCGCCCACACCTGCGGAGCATGTGCAGAGACTGGGCAGAGCTCTGGGCTTCAGGATGGCAGCAGCAGCTCTGGCAGGCAGCTCTCCAGGCTATGAGATGAGCACAGACCTTCCTACACCCTCACAGCTTCTGTAGCTTCCCAGGCAACAGAGCCAGTCAGGGCATGGGGACGCCAGGCAGCAGTGTCAGACTCGGCCATTTCCAAGTTCTGTCTTGTCCCCGCCAGGGGACAGGTGCACATCCAGGTCAACCTGTGACCTCAGCCTTACTAACTCTTGTCCAGGCAAACCTGGAAGCGAGATGGAATCAAATAAGAACCAACCTAAACTGGGCAGTGATTACTCTAAAGGCTTATGCAATAGCCCTGCTCCTCTGTTGATACCCTACATGTTGATGCGGAGACTGAGGCTCAGAGAGGTCACTGCTCACACCGGCCCCTGCGCTGTCCCAAGCTGTCTCTCTTGCAGCAAGGGAAAACAGCTCTTTAGCCTCTGTTACGTTTTAACCATAAGGCATTTTCTCACGCAGGGTTTTCACATGTTGGCCGACAGACAAGAAGCCCACTGAACATTTGGGAAGAAGAGTTCTAGAGAGAAGAGGATTCAGGAAGGCTCGAGTCACAGCAGTGTGTGTGCACGTGTGTGTTTACACGCCCGAAACAAGAATGACTGCGCTGGTCACATCTGCGGTGTGCCCACATCCTTCCCAGCAAAGACAAGCCCAAGAGGGTGAGGGAAACACACCGTGCAAAGACCAGTTTAAGGGATTCTGGTGAATGTCCAGAGAGCCAAACAGCAAGACCCCTGCAGCTCCTGACTCAGCAGGGGCACTGGATGCAAACGGACCCTGATATACAGGGCCCTGGGGGCTTCTCCAGGTCATTATCTGCAGGGTTTAAGTCCCCCGAGGCAGGGAACCAAAGGGAGCAGCAAGTTTGAGATTTTTCCGAGGCCTCTTCTGTTGACAGTGCCTTTCCATGCATCCGGAACAAACTCCGAAGGACTCCTCTCTATGGAATCAGACCCCAGAGGTGGAGGCCGCTGCTCCATCCCAGCCCCTCCCATCGCAACCTCTCCTGCTTCACACAGCCCAGGTGAGGCCTGCCCTGCAGAAGGTGACAGGGAACACGGGATGGGGCAGTTTCTACCTGCCTGCTGAGCTGCTCTGGTGACTTAAAGGTGTCAGGACCCCCGGCAGGAGGAACGGAGGAATAAAATCCAGCATTCAACCCAAGCATCTCTGCTGCCCATGAATTCATTTCAGTGATCCGTCCGCCAGAATATCCTACTTTGCCCAGGTCATTTCACGCCTTCTCCAACAAGGCGAGCCCCAGCCCCACGTCCAAAGCTTTCCTGAAGCCCCACTGCCTCCACCACCCTCAGTAAGTGAAGGGAAGATGCATGGAGCCCCGCCCCATCCCAGAGATGGTCCCGTGCACAGGGTCGTGCAGGTCACACAGATTACAAGGCTGAGGAGGGGATGGGATGGGAAGGGGTCCGTGTGCAGCAGCAGCCTCCACTTCTGGTCTCTGACTCCAACAAGGTGGAGACCATCTTCCCCGACGCCTCATCCCTCCACCTGGCCCCTTCCCAGCATCTGCAACCCACTGGTGCGTCTTGGTCTCCCAGACAAGGGCGATGTCTCAGCCATCTCTGCAACCCTCGCCCCACAGGGCCTGGCACACAGGAGGATGGGGGTGACAGAGGAGTATTTGTCTCTCTCTGCACCTTCCTTCCCCCACCTGTGAGACGGCGATGAGTCGGCTGGACACTACGATCTCTAGGAACCCCAATAGGCTCTAAAATCCTGGCAGTTTCTAAAATGCGCAGTAAGCTAACTGTTCCCAGCAAAACTGAAGCACGTCTGGCATAATTAGCATCACATACACATGTGCACACGGCGGTACTGGATCCATCCAGCTGCGAGGCTAGACTCTGCCAGCTTCCTGCTGACCACAGAGGCCGCCAGGCCCAGCTCTGGGGTCTGCTTGCAGAGCCTAGCCGGCTGTGCACGGGAGGGCAATCGATGCCGCTGCCAGGACGCAGAGGCAGAGCAATAAACCCTCGGCGACTGTGGTGCCTTCTGCTGCCAGGGTGGGACTCCTAAGCTTTACAGAGGCCTGGATGCTGAGGGGGACAACAGGAAGCTGGCTCTATTAGGCTCCAGCTGCCATTTCTGACATAAGTGGCAATGTTAAGTGATGGGTGCACAGCCGGCCGGATTCTGCCACCCCAACCCTAGAACCTGCCTCATAGTCGTGGCGGAGCTCGCGAGCGCCGACATCCCGCATGCACCGAGACAGCCAGGCTTTTCCGGCCAGAGGGACTGGGAGCAGCAAGGCCGGAAAATGCAGGGCCAAGCGGGGCGGGGGATGAATCGCCGCTCCTCGCAGTGCGGGAGGCGCACTCCAGAGAGAGCTGCTGGGAACTGGGAAGGCAGGGTCTCTGCTCCAGCGATTAACTCGGCCGATCTGCCACACCACGTGAGCGCGCTCAGGGCTAATTAGGGAAGGTGTAAATCACTGGGAGGAAGGGGGCAGGCACATCCTTCAGGTTGATTACCAGCACAGTTTAGGAAAAGATAACCAGGCCGGGCCTTTCTTCTGTTCCTTTGCCAGCGTGGGGGCGGGGTGGGGGCTGTGACAGGCTGGCAAGAAATCGCGGCAGGTAGGAGGAGAGAATGCACCAGGCCTTTGGATGCTGTTTCTGTTTTAATTTTTTCTTAGTCACATGGAGTGACCTTGTGGATTTCCCAGGGAAATTCAGAAAATGTTCACTGAACAGATCTCACGGCTGTTACGAATTTCTGAGCTTCCGTGGGTCCTGTGCATTTACGACTGTGACGACTCAGACTCAGGGTGTGCACGTGATGCCATACGGGGCTTTTTCCATTTAGCGTGATTACACGGTGTTATTCATTACGGGCTGGAGACTCTGATGGCAGGAATCATTTGTTTTTCTTTTTCCCTTAAGGCATTTGCAAATATGCTTGGAGGCAAAGGGACGCTGGGTACATCTAATAAATAAAGCAAAATAATTAATAGCTCCAGCAGTCTAGAGACCACTCCCAGCTGCTCCTGAACCAGGCTTTTGAGAGCCAATTGTTCTGTTTTCATTCCCTCCCGACTTCGTCCTTGAAATACACATTACTGGGAAGAAAACAGCCAAGAGATTTGTCTGAACCCAAAAAGAATGTTTAATTTTTTTCCCCTAGATGTTATAGGAGCTTAACGTGGGCAAGCAAATGAGATGATTCTAAACCAAAGTGCCCTCGTGGGCTCCATGCTCTCAGCCTGTCGATCAGCATCACATCTGGGAGATTCTGTACAACCTAGGGAAAGGAGGAGCCACAGGAGCTGGGCCCTGGCAGGCCCACGGAGGCCACCTGGCATCACCCGGAGCTGGGCAGGGAAGGCCAGAGCACACCCGCTCTGGGGACGCACACCCACGCCCTGGACCCCAGCAGAGGGGTCAGGAGCTCGGGCATCCCCAGTGCCGCCAATCACGTGGCCCTCTCGAGGTGACGCTGCGACACTGCATGGAAACCCAGGGGAGATGGGAGAGGCCAGAACCAGGAGGTGGGAGGACCACGTAGCTACAAATGCACCTGGGCGTGAAGACGTCCCTGTGTCATCTCTGCAGGACCAAACAGTCAATTAGTATCTAAACACTTTTAGGGGACAGAAAGACGCTCACGGTTCCTGTTGCAGGTCTGGGTTATTCGATGCCATAAAAAGGCACACGTCGACCTTCACCGTTTCCTGCAGACACGGCTGGAACGTCAGCCCAGAAAGGAATATAACCTGTCAGGCCCCGAATCCCACGGTTCTCACTAGGAGCAGGAAAGGACCCTGGTCTCCCTTCACACCCACCAAAAGCTCACCCTGACTACAGAACCCAGCAGAGGCTGAGGCCAGAGAATAACCAAGTAGCAAGGAAGGTGAGGGGTCTTCACTGATGGAGGCCTTGCTATGGGTGGGCTCTGGCTTCTGGGTGGTGGGCTCTGTGGGCCAGAGCTTGGGGCGCAGGAGGCCAAGGTCCGGGTCCCAAACACATCCATTATGGCCAAACACAGGAAGCCCTTAGGCCTGCCCGACACGGCTCTGGGCACCGGTGCCTCCCCAGACCCTCTGGGCAGCCCTTCCTTACACCTGGAGGAGCAGCTCACTGTGCCATGGAGGGCGGCCGTGAGGTTCATCGGGGCCTCCGTGCCTCCCAGCGTATCCCACTGCTCTGCAGAAACAGAATAATCACCACCCAGCCTGGTGGCTTCCCAACTTTTCTGTGACGTTCCCCTAGGCAATTTAAAAATGGAGTGAATACTAATAATAATTTGACTAAATTTAGGTGTTCCCCTTAGGCATCTGATTAAATTTCATGAACTCTTTTTCAGGCTCTCAGCCCGAACTCCCCTTCTCTCTTGGCTTCCCGGTGAGGGCTTCTTGACCACCATGTAGGGTCAGCGAATTCTGCCTAACAGGCCGGAGATTTCCTTCCTTCCCGGAGGAACAAGACACTAAGAAGAGGTTCCCAGGGGAGCACGCAGTGGGAGTCTGGGGTGCTACGTTGTGGGATGATGTAACCAGCGTTTGTCCAGAAAAAGACACAGAACCCGCAGGCCCCAGAGAACCCTGAAGATCACCAGGCCCAGTCTGTTCCTCTCCCTAACCAGGACACCACGGCACAGAGTGTAGGGATTGGCGAAGAGACACTGCAGGTAGCAGGAATGGGGAACAGAAAGCCAGAACCTTCTAGATTCTGAACTGCTGGGCTTTGCGACATCCCACACAGTTTGGTCCTGCCTTTCAGCCCCCCAGGGTTTACTCGAAACGCCTCCGCGCACCCCAACAGCAGAGACACGCAGGCCTGACTGGTGCTTCCCAAAAATCTTCTCGGACTCAGTGGCACACCTGGGACTGCCCCAATCTGTGCCCTGGTCCCCGTTACCGTCCCTGCAGGCTGAAAGGGGAGCCTGTGAGTTGACCCAGAGCTGACCGGGAGCTGCTGGGACCATGGCTAGGGTCTGTGGCTTGACCTGGGCCCCCGGACGCCCTGAGGGAGCTGGTGGGTACTCTCCAGCACCCCGACCCCAAAGGGCAAACAGTCATGATACCAATCACCGACATCCTTTGAAAGGACCTTGGCTACTCATTATATTCATTGCAATTCCATCCATAGGCTTGACACAGCAAAGCTGAATTCTGTATCTAGCCCCTTGTGGCAGGAGTGACGGAAAGACAGAACTTGTTTAGGCATCGTTTCCTCGCTCCCTCTTTAATCTCCACTCGGCTTTTTCCATCTCCTGGGCCTAGTTTCAGGGGAGCCAGCATCTTCCACACCAACGCACTGCTTGGCCCGGCTCAGAGGATTTGACGCAAACCAGGGGCCCTGGCCGGCAGAAAATTCTTAGAGCAAAATGGCTGTTCACCAGCGGCAAGTATGGTCTTAGACCCTCCATCTGCCCGGGCCCTGCTGGAAGAAGGCCTCGGGCCTCCATCTCTAGCAATCCTCTAATACCTCCTCAGAGCTTGCCGGGGAGAAGGGATGAAGACAGGGAGGCTTTGGGTGCCCCCGACGAGTTTAACCTCTTCCTTTTTTGGCGCACACTTCACAAAAGAAGACACCAGGTGAACAAGCATGCAGACACATTCAAGATCGTCGGCGATAAAGAAATGCGCATGCACATGATTTTCCAGCCATCCTACCAGCAACGCTTCATTTTCCAAAGCAGGGAGGCCAAACCTCCAGAGCTGGGAGGGCTACAGTCAAAGCAGCACCTCCCACACCGGAGGCAAGGGACGCACCACCCCCAGAGCAGCTCCCTCGGCTCTTCTGTAATCTCAGCAAGAACGTGCTCACCGCACAGACGCTGAACCCGCCACGGGCACGAAGCAGACCCACATCCGTCCCTGCAGCAGCAGCCTCGGCCCAACCTCAATCCCACTCCTCCAAGGGCGCTCCAGGGAACAGCAGGGCGCGGCCCTCCTGGGCTTCCCTGTGTGCATATGCACACACACACACGCACACACGCGTGCACAATGCACACACACGCACACACACATGCACATGTATTAAAGCAAAAGTGAGATTGTGTTTTCGACATTGTGTTACACCTGGATTTTCCGTTAGTATATCCAGGGCCTATTGGTTTGCAAGGAGAAGCTGCACCTCTTTTTGAGGGCCACTTCCACGTTTTCTTTAAACATTCCTTACAGATAAAGACTTGGGTTGTTTCCATTCTCATGTTTCTGTGTTTTTTTTTTCTTTTTTTGAGACAGTCTAGCTCTGTCGCCCAGGCTAGAGTGCAATGGCGCGATCTCGGCTCACCACAACCTCTGCCTCCCAGATTCAAGCAATTCTCCTGCCTCAGCCTCCCGAGTAGCTGGGATTACATGCACCCACCATGAGGCCCAGCTAATTTTGGATTTTTGGTAGAGAGAAGGTTTCACCATGTTGGCCAGGCTGGTCTTGAATTCCTGACCTTGTGATCCACCAGCCTCAGCCTGACAAAGTGCTGGGATTACAGGCCTGGGCCACCGTGCCCGGCCTCATTTTTCTGTAAAGTCAGTAATATCACATTGAACTTCTTTGTGTGTTCATGTCTGCACACAATGCACTGAACCTGTGTGTGCACGTGTGTACAGGTACTGTGCATCTCTTTAAACATTCCCTGAGGCCGGGCGTGGTGGCTCACGCCTGTAACCCCAGCACTTTGGGAGGCCAAGGCAGGTGGGTCGCCTGAGGTCAGGACTTCGAGACCAGCCTGGCCAACATGGTGAAAATCCTTGTCTAATAAAAAATATATATATACAAAAATTAGCTGGGTGTAGTGGCCAGCGCCTGTAATCCCAGCTACTCGGGAGGCTGAGGCAAGAGAATCACTTGAACCCTGGGGGCGGAGGTTGCAGTGAGCCAAGATCGAGTCACTGCACTCCAGCCTGGGTGACAGAGCAAGACTCCATCTCAAAAGAAAAAAAAAATTCCCTGTAGACAAGAATTCGGATGTTACTCATTTCATTTTTTCTTTTTGTAAAGTAAATAATATGACATTGAACTTCCTTGTGCCTGCATGTGTGCATACACATAAACAATGAACCTGGGTCATCCATGTTTGTGTGGAATCCCTGTGCGTGTGCACACACATCCACCCTGAGCCCGTGTGCAGAGCTCCAAGCACAGACGTGTTCATCAAGGACAAGCGGGATGCCAAGAAGAGCTCCACGTCCATGGAAGGGGCATGGGCAAGTGAAATGCTCGGTCCCTTGCCAACAGGCTGCTGTGCAGGCGTGAAACCCAGTGGCCGTTCAGAAGATGTAGCGGCGCAGGAGGGGTTTACGGCAGGGCATGAATTGAGAACGGCAAGACAGACCACGGAATCCCGGGGGCTGTCGGCTGGCCCAACCCCAGGAAATGCAGTCAGTGTGTCTCAGGAGGTTGAGCGCGCATCACAGGGCTCAGGAGGGGCTCCTGTTCCTCTGCACCAAAGATGTGCACCAGAGCTGTCACAGTGACATTCACAGAGAAAAACCCAAACGAAACCACACGGTCGTCAAGAGGAGCGTGGACAACCTGGGAACAGCCATAGAGACAGTGTCCCCCTCCGGGAGTGAGTACCTGCAGCACTTCAGGCACACAGAGCTGAGCCGCCGACGGCTAGAAAGACAGGGACGCTTTCCTAGGGCTCAAAGCAAGGCAGAACGGAAGCGTGCGTTGTTGAGAAGTGCACATGCGTGCAAAGCCTGCTTTCAGAGAGCAAGGAAGTACCACCCATGGCATTCCAGAAGGTGGTTCCTCCTGGAGACTGAGGCACGGAACGACCAGACTGGGGAGGAAGGAGTAGAGTACTGGCCTCCTGGGAAGCTCTAGTTCAGACACGGGGGGCGCCAAGTCACGGGATTCATTTCGTGATTGTGTTTCATGGTTTACATGCTACAAATATTCTTTTGCATGTATCAAATATGACAACCTTAAATTTTTTTTTAAAATTTATTTAGAGACAGGGTCTTGCTCTGTCACCCATGCTGGAGTGCAGGGGTGTGATCTCGGCTCACTGCAGCCTTGACCTCCTGGGCTTATGCGATCCTTCCTCCTCAGCCTCCCGAGTAGCTGGGACTACAGGCAGGCACCTGGCTATTTTTTTGTATTTTTTATAGAGATGGCGGGGGGGATCTCACTTGTTGCCTAGGCTGGCCTTGAACCCCTGGATTCAAGCCCATCCTCCTGCCTCAGCCTTCCGGGTAGCTGGGACCACAGGCACCTGGCTATTTTTTTGTATTTTTTATAGAGATGGCGGGGGGGATCTCACTTGTTGCCTAGGCTGGCCTTGAACCCCTGGATTCAAGCCCATCCTCCTGCCTCAGCCTTCCGGGTAGCTGGGACCACAGGCATCTGCCAGCACGCCCAGCTAATTTTTCAATTCTTTTTTGTAGAGACGGGGTCTCACAATGTTGCCCAGGCCTCAAGTGATCCTCCCACCTCAGTCTCCCAAAGCACTGGGATTACAGGTATGAACCCCTGTGCCTGGCCTAAAATTAAAAAAAAAAAAAAAATTTAAACCAAGAAAGTACATTTTATATATAGCCTGCCTGTCTACAACTCTGTAAAATAACCTAGGCATCGGAAGCAAAAATAAAAAATAAAAATAAACACAAGGCTGAAGGAAATACACCAAAAAGTTAATGACGGTAAGCTGGGCAGCAGGGAGCATGTGGCGGGGCTTCACACCCTTCCTTTGTCTTTTCCCTCTCTCCCAGAATTTCCTTAGGAGCAGGTGCTACAGAAAGAAAGAAAGAAAAGAAAGAAAGAAAAGGAAGGAAGGAAGAGAAAAGAAAAAAGAAAAGAAAGAAAAGGAAAGAAAGAAGGGAAGGAAGGGAAGGCAAACAAAAGCCGTCTGAAACATGGAAAACAGTAAAGGCAAAAAAAAAATTTTTTAACAGCAAAACTCACCCTCCCCAAAGCAAAAATCACCCCAAGCAATCCATCCACAGGATCAACGGGGAACTAAGACAAGCAGGTGAAAAGACCACACTAAAGTTGGACCTCAGGTCATAACAGAAACGAAAAGCAGGCCCTAAGGCCTCCCTCTGGCTCACCCCGCCCCGCCATCCTCCAGCCCGGACATGGCCCTGCGATGGAGCTAGGGACTGCGTTTTGGGGGCTGCATTTTGGGGGTGACAGGGCATTTCCCAGGGCTGCTATAATGAAGAACCACAGACCAGAAGCCTGAAAACAACAGAAATGTATTGTCTGGCACTTCTGGAGACCACAAGTCTGAAGTCAAGGTGCTAGTTGGGCCGTGCCCCCTCCGAAGGCTCCAGAGGAGGGTCCTTCCAGCCTCTTCCAGCTGGAGGTGCTTGTCCTGGATCCTGGAAGCCCCCAAGCCTGCAGCAGTATCGCTCCCATCTCTGCCTCATCTCCCTGCCCCTCCTGTGTCTGTGTCCGTCTGTGTCTTTTAAAGACATCCGTTGGATTTAGGGCCACCCTCATCCAGGACGACCTCATCTGGATCCTTCCCTTGATCCCATCAGCAAAGACCCTATTTCCAAATCAGGTCACATTCTGAGGTTCTGGGTGGCCATGAATTTGGTGGGGAAGGGAGTCACTACCCAGCCCACAGCCGACACAGTTCCCCAAAACTGAAGACGTGTTTACTCCCTTTTTTTGGACAGGGAAGCTCAGCCGTGGGTGTGAAGCGGGACTGCCCCTCCAAGGCCAGACAGATCCTCGAGGAGCATCTCCCAGCTCAGTCTCAGCGGGCACCAGCCTGGCACGCTTGGAGGGGGTGGCCCCCCAGGCCCTCAGCCCGGCGCTGGGTCCAAGGGTCCCTGTTTGGTGGCAGCCATTCCACATTGATCTCCATTTGCTTTTCAAACATGCATTTCCCATAAACTGTGCTAAATGCCATTTAGTAGCTAATTAACTTTCTGTGTGAAGACCTCTCTAATTGCGCACGCCCCCCCCTCGGCTGGGTCCTCGGGGACGCCCAGCTGTCCTAGGGTATTTGTTCTGCTGGCTCCCATCTCGCAGCCACAACTTCAATCCCCACAACAAACTGTCAATCAAGGCTGTGGAGGTCAAAGGGGACCAAATTAGGAGCCCTCTACTACTACCAAACTCTCCTGGCGAAGCTTAATTTAAATAAGAAAGCAGAAAGGTTATGAAAAACCATTTTTCCCAACGAAACTCTTCTGCCAGGCGGCAGAAGGGGCACGGTCCTCTGCTCTTCAGAACGGCTGGTTTCTGCTTTGAAAGGTGCCGACTAGAATCTGTTTATATTTTGACTGCACTGGCATCTGCCATCCCTCAAACGGAGAGATAATCAGGAAATAAAAGCTTCTGATTAGCAGCTGCATGAATCACTGCAGCGCCAATTTCCTCGTGGTCCCAACGTACGGGAGGCAGGAGGCGGCGAGCATGGGTGCTGGGTCCACCTCACCCACTTGGGGCAAAGCCATCTCTCACTTTATTCACTGGTCTCGGACTTGGGGCCCAAGGTCTACATCCCAAGGCCACATGCACTTCATAAACGCAAGGTGACCTCTGAGCACCTCACAGACAGAAGTCCAAGTGGATGCAAATGTGCAGCGCTTCAAAGCAGAGTTCAAGAGTGGATTCCTCAGTGCAGCATCGTCAGTGCTGCCGTGGTGGGTAAGAGGCCGCGGCATCGTCAGCGCTGCCGTGGTGGGTGAGAGGCCGCGGCATCGTCAGTGCTGCCGTGGTGGGTGAGAGGCCGCGGCATCGTCAGCGCTGCCGTGGTGGGTGAGAGGCC
>NW_012110918.1:16247154-16252449 GCF_000951035.1 Colobus angolensis palliatus
TGCCGTGGTGGGTGAGAGGCCGCGGCATCGTCAGTGCTGCCGTGGTGGGTGAGAGGCCGCGGCATCGTCAGCGCTGCCGTGGTGGGTGAGAGGCCACAGGATATTTTTGGAGGGCCCCTCCCTGCAGAGCAACCACATGAGGACTCCCTACCCCTGGACCTTCCATCAGAAAAGGCCAAAGAGAGACCACACAAGCCACCCGCTGCCGAAGCCTGGCCTTTGAAGGATGAATGGCAAGGGGTATGTCTGCCCCGGCAGAGTGACCAGTACCCGCAGCACCTGAGTTCTTTGCCTCTTATTAAAGGGCAGAACCACCACGGTGGGTGAATGGGCTTCCTCTCGGAAATCAGTATCTGGTTGGGTTTTCCATTCCAAGGAAGCCTCTATACGCCCGGCCCTCCTCAGAGCCTCAGGGAAGGTGTGGGTGAACGAGAAGCCGAGGCCGGGCCGGTGGGAGAGGGTGACGCACGGGAGGAGCTGGACTGCGGTCAGCTGTCCCCTTGCACCCTCCAATCTCTGCTGCTGTGTTTACTCGGCTCCCTTCCCGGGACGGCCTTGTAGCAAATCCATCTGGGATATGTTTTGTTTCCACAGAGGGACCCTGTGAATTTTGAGGTGGGGCCAAAGAACCTCCCTTGAGAGCCACAAAAGATCAGGGCCAGGATGGGCCACGGGGCTGTGCCCAGTATCCCTGCCCAGGGCAGAACCGGCTGCCCACCAGGGGCAGGAGACTGGATGGTCTTTCCAGGCCCTGATCCCAAACTCAACCATTGGAGAAAATTGTTCCAGAGCATCTTGGTCTGGGTGGGAGTGGGGAATAAGCATTTCTTTAAGAAATTTTTTTTAAAAATTTTTTTTCAGACTGGATCTGGCTCCATTACCCAGGCTAGAATACTGTGGTGACATCACAGCTCACTGCAACCTCCATCTCTGCCTCCTGGGCTCAAGCGATCCTCCCACTTCAGCCTCCCGAGTAGCTGGGACCACAGGTGCACACCACCACGCCCAGCTAAATTATGTATTTTTTATAGAGATGGGGTCTCGCTATGTTCTCCAGGCCAATCTTGAACTCCTAGGCTCAAGCGCTCCTCCTCCCGAGGCCTCCCAAAGTGCTAGGATTACAGGCATAAGCCACCATGCCTGACCTATTTTTAAACCAGAATAAACAGGTACAGAAGTTTGCCTGGTGACCAGGAGTCATTACTCTTTCCGAGTGAAGGTGGGGTTGGGGGCAGGGAGTGTCCCCACGAAGGTAGCCCTTGGCTGGGCATTTTCCACTCCCAATCGTGGCCTCCCTCTGCAGGCAGAACCCTGGGTGCTGCAGGGAGCCGGTTCTCAGGGAGAAGGGAATTAAGTCAGTACTGGGAGATTTGGGTTCCTCAGAGTTTAAGGGCTCCTACAAACAACAGCTTACGGGCTGGTGAGGAATTTCCCTTCCTGAAGCTTTTAACGCAAACAGAGGAGTGCTGGGCCGGGGCGGGGCGCTGGGAGATGCAGAGGCTCAGAGAAACCCTCCGAGGCTCTCGGATTTTACGCCTGCAGGAGATTTTGAGGGAAGAATCCTCAATGTGGGGAAATGAGGTTGCCCAGCAATTCTGAATGTGGTTTAAAAAAAAATTAGGTGGAGGAGAATGAGATTAAACATTTCCTTCTGATTCAAACAAAATAAAATACTTCTGTGAAGCTGTGTGTGTGTTTAGAAGGGAGAAGGCATGATGGCACGCCCTGCCAGAAGCCGTTTTATTTACCAGTTTGGATGTTTCCCCTGACGCCTACCTGGGAGGTGCTTGCCCGGCCACCAGCCAGGGCCGTGGCTCCTTGGCAAGTGGGCGTCTGCCGAGCCTTTGATGCGCTCCCCAAAGTCACAGAGCAAAACAACACACTGAACAAACACCACCACCCTGAAAAGTCGCCAGCCCATGGGCCTCTCCCTGGCTCCAGCTGTGGCTGATTTACCCAAACTGAAACATTTTCCTTTTGTCAACTGTAGAGAGCTATGAGTCAGGTCCAAGCGCCACTGGGCGTGTGCCCAAGGGGCACAGGGGGCAGGAACCGGACGGAGGAGCCCCAATCATAAGATCATGGCTGAATCAAACACACCCAGGGTCCACAGTCGACCTCCCCGCTCGGCAAGCTGGGGTCCTGGCGAACCCACGGGCCTGCATTCTACACCAAACAATTCTGTCAACACACACCAGCAACTTAACAAACCAACTCCAACGAAGGGGGGAAAAATTAAGGGCAAAAAGACTGTTTCTGGAGGGTTCTATGCACCAGATGTTGGTTCTTTAATCGGCAGTCAACCTCAAAGCAAAACTTAGGAGGCCCCTGCTTGTTTTATCAGTGAGAGCCACAGAAAATCAAAGTCCAACCCTGCTAAGCATGGTGCTGTGTAGCCTGGCCAGCCCCGTGGAAATCCTCAGCATGGACTTCTTCTGCCACCCTCCCCAACCCACACCTGCCCACCAGCCCCAGGCCCTCCCTCAGGACCCAGCGCCCTCAGTCCTCCTGCTGAGGAAAAGCCTTTCGTCGGTAAAAGAGAAAAAGGCTTCTCCAAAGGAAGTTTCTTCACTTGAAAAAACACCATGGTTAGGGAAACTCCTCCATCGTCCAAGATACAAACGCAAACTCCCCAACACCTGTCAGTCCTTCTCAGGGCTCCACGTGGCCCAAAGGACACGCCAGATGTGGAGGACCACTCAACACCCTCAAATACAGCAAGCACTGTGTACCCCCTGAACAGGATCCCCACATTAGATGAAAACAAAATTGGCCAGCACAGGCACAACTTTTGCCCATGAGTTAAGCACAGCAAAGTCTCCAAAGCCAGAATCCCTCCCAGGTCCTGCTCCAAAGCCAGAATCCCTCCCAGGTCCTGCCTGACGGGTTTTATCACTCGACATATCAAAGCTCCTTTTGCTGGCGGTGGGTTCAGCAGAGCCCTGGGCTTCGGGTCTGCCCTGCTCTGACAGCCCCCGCACTGCGGCCTTGATCGGGCCCTTTTCCACTCTGTGCCTGCTTTGAGTAACAGGCTCCCATAAAAACACTGCGCTGGGGTATTTCCAGGATGAAAAGCCACGGTTCGCTTTGCCTGCCGTGGACACAGTCACAAATACGAGTCATCGTTGCCTCTTCCCAAGTCTGGCACGGCAAACCAGCCTTGTGGAGCTTGGGATTGCTCTAGATACTGCTCATGTATTCTCCAGCAGCTCTGGCTGGTTCTGCCCAGACACCTGCCAACGCCAAAGGCCAAGAGGCCGAGACACCACAACCTTCATTCAAATACACAAACATCCTCAAATACACGAACATCCTCACGGGACAAGCAGAGCAGCCTCAGCACCGGCCCTCACAAGTCCCACCAGAGAACGGTATTGAAAAGATGACTGGGGTCAAGGGGCGGGGAGAGGGGCCCACTGTACCCTCGTGACCACTCTAGCAGCAGCCTTCTGTAATGACCCCCTCTGGATTCCCAAAATCAGCCGAGGGGTCCCCACCCTCCTGGGGTGGCCGGGGAGTTGCTGCCCACCCCCAGGGGCAGGCCTGTGTGCAGTGTCCATGCCCAGAAACCTACGCTCAGATTTCCCAGTTCCCAGAAGACAACAGGGAGAGTCTATTTTTCTAAGCTCACTAGGTAAAGTGTTACTTCCTGATCTAATCTTGCCAGGCTCTGGAAGCTTCTGTCAAGGTTTTCCCACACTCCATGTCAGGTCTCTGACATGAACCAGCTTTCAGAGTCTCATGACTAGATTTGACTTTCAGCTGCTCGGACGGAGGCTTCAACTTGGCCTGAACAAGCCGTGTGGACAACAGCCGTAGCTCTCACAAGGCGTGTGCAGTGATGGGTCTCAGGTGTCCAGCCAGCGAGGGGCCGGCTCCAGGTGGTGGGAGCCCACACTCCCGACCAGTGCTCCGGCCACAGCGCAGCACCTGCCCCATGTGAGTCTCCTGTTCTAACCCGGGCAGAGGTGAGCCTAGGCAGCCACCTTCAGCGTGATTTCCCAATGCTTGAAGTTCACAACCAATTGTTAGGGTGCAGACAACCTACACAGGCTTACAGACCTAATCCAAGAAGTCGGTTCTCAAAAGGCTGGGAAAACGTGCACCAGTCTCACAGCCCCAGTCACCTTAAAAGATCTTAACCGATTTCTCCTTCTCTCTGTTCATTGTGGTAAAATGCCCATAACATAAAATTCACCACCTTAACTGTTTTTAACGTAGAGTTCAGTGGCGTTATACCATTCCTATTTTTGTGCAACCACCACACCACCCATCTCCAGAACTCTCCTCGCTCTGTCCCCATGAAACGCCAGCTCCCCAACGTCCCCTCCCTCAGCCCCTGGCACCCCATTCTTTCCATGTCTGAGCCTGACAACTCCAGGGGCCACACACAAGTGGAATCGCACAGATTTGACCCCTTGTGTCTGGCTTATTTCACTCGGCATAACGTCCTCAACTCATCCATGTTGTGGCGTGTGTCAGAATTACCTTCCTGAGGCTGAACATTCCGCTGGGTGCATGTGAAACGTGTGTGTGAACACACTGCATTTCTCTAGTCACCCGTCAGGAGGAACCTGGGCGCCTCCACCGTGGGCTACTGCGGACGGTGCTGCTATGGGCAGGGGCGGACACGTATCTGTTTGAGCTCCTTCTATTTCCGACACTTCTATATGACCATGAATCATCTATGAAATAATTTTAACAAGCCAGAGGTTCACAAAGTAAATTCCAGACATGGCCGCCCTGGAGACCCAGCTGGGCTGTCCCAGGGGGTCCCTGCGTCCACCCCGAGAGAGCAGGAATGACACAAAGCAGGCTGCACGTGGCTGTGTCAGGCCTCCCACCCACCCCATCGGCCAGGTGTCTCTGCTTTGGGGCTGCAGGTCAAACGTGTCTGGGTTCCGTGTGGTCTCAGGGGGAGGCTGAGGCTGGCGCGAGGTGGAGTGGGGTGAGGTTGTGCTGGAAGCTCTCCACCTCTCCACCCACCAGACATCCAGAGAAGAGGCGGAAAGTCAGCAGGGAAGACAGAAGGCTGTTAAAAGTGGACAGGATGCAGGAGTGGCATCTGGCTGACCCTGACCAGGGGGACCTGGCCCAAGTGAGTGTGCACCCCAGCCCGGCCCTCAGAACTGCTTGCAGGCACTTGCTAGTTAATATCCACGTGATTGAGGATTCACCAAAATCTGCTTGGAAGGAGTTAGGGAGGCAAGAGGGAGGTCAGGTGGGGAGGGACACAGGCAGTGCCGCCCTCCAACCACAGGCAGGTGGGGGTGGGGCGGGAAGGCGGAGGGGAGG
>NW_012110918.1:16252504-16258616 GCF_000951035.1 Colobus angolensis palliatus
TGGTGTGCACTGCGGGCAGCCTGGCCAACCCTGGGCTGATCTGGGGGAAGCCTGCCATCTGCTGGGCACCGGGATCCCTCCCCGAGCAGAAGTGCCACCTCCACGCAGATGGAGTTTCCAAGGGGCGGTGCCGCCATCTTCACAGGGCCCCCTGGCAGCTGGCAGGGGTAGGGGGGTAAGGGGGGGCTGTGTTGGCCAAGCCCAATTCTGGGGTGGGAGAAAACGAGCAACATTCTGCAAAGGGCCGGGGGCCTAGGGCCACCCCCATCCTTGCCAGACCTCGATGCCCTGCGTCCAAGCCTGTTCTGGCCGTGGCTACCGGCTGGCCTGTGTGGAATGCCTGCCGGCAAGCACTTTCCCGCTCGTGGACCCTACAAAGACGCCTCTCTGCAGGCTCCCCTCATGCTGCGGGCACACAATGCATCCTTTCACCCGGGGTGGGTCTGGCGGAGGCGGCCCCTCCCCAGGGTACCCCCCGCTGGGCTCCTGACCCCACACTCCACTGCTGTTCTTGGCCTTCGTAGACCCGGCCCTTTCAACCGCTGTAAGGAAACTGTGGACGAGGAATCCCTGTTGGTCGCGCTGAAGGCGCACGCCTGAGACCATCTCTCCACGTCTCCCAGAAGGGGAAACCGTGACCCCCATCAAACTGTGGCCATTGGAAAGGTGAACGCAGGGAGCCTGGAGCCGGTGGGGGCCGGGGGTGGGGTAGCCTTCCGCCCAATGTCACTTGACACCCGTCCCGGCAGCCCGCCAGGCTCGGAGAGAGACCGTAGCTACCAAAAATAATCCTCCCAGTGTTTAAATATTTACAGAGGCAAGACAGATCCTGATGCCTTTACAATCTACTGGAGTCTGCCCTAACCGCCAGTCCGAGGCTCCCAGGAGAGGCCGCAGCGACCACCTACCCAGTTTTCGGGGTCCCAGGTCGACTCTCCTCTCCCTGTCCCCACCTGATATATATCGCAGGGCTCCTCCTCCGGTGACCACATATCAGCCACTAGCCTTCTCCCTCCTTCCAGAACATTCCCACTTCCAGCTCTTTGCTCTCACACCACCCAGCCCCAGCACCGACCTTCAGAGAGCTCTTTCTGCTCCAGAGCCCCTCGGGGAAAGCCTGCTTTCTCTGCAGAGCCTGCACCTCATTTTGGAAACCAGGGAACAAAATGTAACAGAAGTGGCCTTTGTCAATGTAACCCCAGTGTCCGTAGAACCCCTGGGGCTAGTCTCAACCCCACTCCCCTCCTGGGGACACAAGGGTGAGGCGGTACAGTACCAGGCCAACACCAGTCCCAGCGGATGGCACAGAGATGGGCACTGCTCTCAGGACCTGTCCAGATGCTACTTCTCATGACAGTCTATGGGGCAAGGAACACCAGCGCCAGCCGCGTTGTGCAGAGGGGAAACTGAGGCAATGAGGGTAATAACCCACCAGCACACAGCCAGGCAGAGCTGGGGTGTGGCCAAGGACTTGGCTCCAGGGTCCCACACTTAAAGACCATTTCTGTCACCACCTGGGAGTAGAAAGGTCAGGGATACGCCCTAGGCCGCCGGAGGTTTCCACAAGTGTGGCTGAGTGTCTGTCTGTTCTTGACGGTCAGGGAAACCTTACTTTCAAGTTCCCAAAGCAGATTCCCTGAGGCCAGGAGGCACTTAGATGGATGGGCACCAGGAGCCCTGTGTCCTCTGCCTTGCAGGTGTTTAAGGAACACTGCTTAGACTGGAAGAAAGAGCCACGTGAAAATGCCCTTTCTGTTTACTCTGCTGGGAAGGATACGAAGGCAAACAGAAGCAGCTACGGGAGTCTTCCGACCGCAAGACAAAAGGTCCTTTGCCCCTACTACCCGCAACGTTTAGGGAAGATTTCATCAGCGGTTGGGTTACATTGCAACAGCCAGGAGTGGGTCCCCAGAGGTACCCCAGAGGCACGGTGTGAGCTCCCCCACTCACCGGGAGACGGGCGCTGCCACGTCACTGCCTCTGGGCGCCCGTGACCTCATGCTCAGAGTTCTTAGAAGCTCACGTGGCCTGTGGGGCCCCTGCCAGGGCTGCTGATGCAAGAGCTGGGGCTTGGGGGCCTCTGGCTTCTGCTCCCAAGGGCAACTCTGTGTATTCAGAGCAGCTCAGGCCCTCGATAGCACCAGGAGCCCCCAACCCCGTGCAACCACTGGCCAGGGTTGCGTCAAGGCCTCCCGGAGCAGTTATCATGGTTTGTGAGCTGCGGTGGAAAAGGCTGACAAGTTTCATTTCCCTGGCCTTGGACAGCCTTCCTGACGCAGGGAGCGCCCATCCCCAGGGAGCACTGCCTCTCCAAGAGCCTGAACTTCCTTCTTTTTGGTTCAGGAGGTTTGATGCACTTATTTCCTCCCTGTCCCGAAAGTTTTACTAGAAAGGTCAGCTTTTTAAAGAGCTGTCAGTCCTTCGGAAGACAGTCAACAACAGCATGGTTTTAAGACAGCCCACCAGATGCACTGGCCCACCGACATCTCTTTAGAATCCAGCTCCCTTGGGGGACACACCTGGCTGGTGCCTTCTAGAATCCCAGCTCAGAGCCAGGGGGTGCCGGGTCTGCGAACCCCCACCGAGAGGCAATGATACCCCCTCCTCCTACAGGTCACCTAACCATCAAGGACAAAGGAAGAGGGAGTCCATGAGGAAGGGCTGGCCAGACAATTTTTTTTTTGTTTTTTTGTTTTTGTTTTTGTTTTTTGAGACAGAGTCTCGCTCTCGTCCCCCAGGCTGGAGTGCAATGGCGTGATCTCGGCTCACTGCAACCTCTGCCTCCAGGGTTCAAGTGATTCTCCTGCCTCAGCCTCCCAAGTAGCTGGGATTACAGGCGCCTGCCACCAAGCCCGGCTTGTAAGTACACCCAGTTGTAAAAAACACCAAGCCCATCTGTAAATACCCATTTTGTAAAAATACCCAATACAAAATACCCATTTTGTAAAAATACAAAAATTTTGTAAGGGCACCTTTCAAAGGGCGGAGGTTTCCATAAGTGTGGCTGAGTGTCTGTCTGTTTTAGAGACGGGGTTTTACCAGGTTGGCCAGGCTGGTCTCAAACTCCTGACCTCGGGTGATCCACCAGCCTCGGCATCCCAAAGTGCTAGGATTACAGCCGTGAGCCACTGCGCCCGGCTGAGAATGTTTTTTCAAAAAAGCAGGTTGCCAATCTGTGTAGACCCGTGCTGGCCAAGGCAGTGACCCCAAGCCACATGTGGCATCGCACTTGAGACGTGGTCTAGGTGTAAAGTACATGTGAAATTCCCAGGACGTGGTAAACAGAGAGAATGTAAAACACTTCCTGTCGGCGGCCGTGTGTACTCATCCCACATTGGAATGATACTATTTTGAACATGCTGGGTAATTTACAAAAATTTTCACCTTTTTTGTTTGTTTTCTTTTTGTGTTTGTGTTTTCACTTGTAAAAATGTAGCTATGGCCGGGCACGGCGGCTCACAGCCTGTAATCCCAGCACTTTGGGAGGCCGAGGCGGGCGGATCACCTGAGGTCAGGAGTTCGAGACCAGCCTGGCCAACATGGCAAAACCCCATCTCTACTAAAAATACAAAAATTAGCTGAGCGTGGTGATGCACTCCTGTAATTCCAACTACGCCGGAGGCTGAGGTAGGAGAATCTCTTGAACCCGGGAAACGGAGATTGCAGTGAGCTGAGATCGCACCACGGCACTCCAGTTTGGGTGACAAACTGAGACTCCATCTCAAAAAAAAAAAAAAAAAATCGTACCTATAAGACCCACACAAATATGCTCGACGGATATTGGACAAAAGAGCAAAGCACCCCAGTGAAGGAAGAGCGGCCTCTTCAACAAACGACGCGGGAGTCATTGCGTATCCATAAGCAAAAATCAAAAATAAACCTCAACCCTATAAAACTTTGAGGAAAATAAAAGGAGAAAACCTTCAGGATTGGCTGGGCGTGGTGGCTCACGCCTGTAATCCCAGCACTTTGGGAGGCCGAGGAGGGCGGATCACCAGGTCAGGAGATTGAGACCATCCTGGCTAACACGGTGAGACCCCGTCTCTACTAAAAAATAGAAAATATTGGCCGGATGAGGTGGCGGGCACCTGTAGTCCCAGCTACTCAGGAGGCTGAGGCAGGAGAATGGCGTGAACCAGGGAGGTGGGGCTTGCAGTGAGCCGAGATGGTGCCACTGCACTCCAGCCTGGGCGACAGAGCAAGACTCCATTTAAAAAAAAAAAAAAAAAAAACCTTCAGGATCTAGGACTAGGTCATGAGTTCTTCTTGAGCTTGACATCAAAAGTATGAATTATAAAAGGAACAATTGATAACCTGAACTTCATCAAAATTAAAATCTTTTGCTTTGTGCAAGATCCTGTTAAGAGGATGAAAAAAAGAACTACCGACTGGGAGAAATACTTGCAATCCACGTATCTAGCAAAGGACTAGTTTCTAGAATGTATAATCAACTCTCAAAACTCAGTAGTAAACAAACAAAACATGGATTAGACTACGTCTCTTTGTCTCTTTGGGTACCTGTCTTCATTGCAATGAATCATTTGTATACACTGTTTTATTACAGCCACAAAAGAAATCATGTATTAATAGGAAGAAAAAAGCAGGTTATTACCTGTCACTGGAACAAAATTATCACTTCTGGTTGCCACAGTAAATCATATTATGACTTTTTTCAAAATCCTCCAACCAAAGGTTGTCCCCATAAGCCTTTCAATACGTATTATTAAGACACAAGGCCGAGCGCGGTGGCTCAAGCCTGTAATCCCAGCACTTTGGGAGGCCGAGACGGGTGGATCACGAGGTCAGGAGATCGAGACCATCCTGAGCTACACGGTGAAACCCCGTCTCTACTAAAAAAAAAAATACAAAAAAAAAACTAAACGGGCGAGATGGCGGGCGCCTGTACTCCCAGCTACTCGGGAGGCTGAGGCAGGAGAATGGCGTAAACCCGGGAGGCGGAGCTTGCAGTGAGCCAAGATTGCGCCACTGCACTCCAGCCTGGGCGACAGAGCTAGACTCCGTCTCCAAAAAAAAAAAAAAAAAAAAGACACAAGATGCTTAACAGACAAAGAGATCTTCCACCAAAGAATCAGATATCTGGATGGCAAATAAACACACAAAAAGATATTCGACATCATGAGCCATTAGGGAAATGCTGATTAAAACCACAATGAGATGTCACTATACACCCATCAGGATGCTTAAAAAAAAAAACAGTGACAACCCCAAATACTGATGAGGATGTGGAGAAACAGGCACTCATAAATTGCTGGTGGGAGTATAAAATGGCACAGCCACTCTATGCAACAGTTTAGCAATTTCTTTAAAAATTAAGCATACAGGCTGGGCACAGTGGCTCACGCCTACAATCCCAGTACTTTGGGAGGCCAAGGCGGGAGGATTGCTTGAGCCCAGGAGTTTGAGACCAGCCTGAGCAACATGGCAAAAACCCTGTCTCTAATTTTACTACATTAAGAAAAGTATTTACAAAAACTAATCACACAATCAATCCATATAGGACTCGGCAAGTGCATTCACGGGAATTTATCCTAGAGAAATGAAAACTTAGATTCCAACAAAACCCCACACATGAATATTTCTTGTAGCTTTATTCACAATCTCCCCTTAATGGGAAGCCACGGTTCGTGTCCTTCAGTGCATGAGCGCACAGACTGTGGGATGGCCACACCATGGCGTACTGCCACTCAGCAGTAAAAGGAACAGGTTCTCGACACGCACGACAGCTTGGATACAGCTTCACGGGATGATGCTGAACCAAAAAAGTTCGTCTCAAAGCTGACATTGTGCAGGGTTCCAGTTACATAAAATTCCTATAGAGGAGTGGTTGCCCGGGATTAGGGAGTTGGCGAGCTCTATGCCAGGGCAGCGTGGAGGAACCGTGTTGTGGGGGAGTGGTTCTGCGTCTAGCTAGTGGTAGTAGTTGCGGGAAGCTACATGTGACCCAGTGGCACAGGATCCTATACACACAAGCACAGATGGGCGCCTGTAATACCCGTGAGACCTGTGGACTGTACCAACCTCAATTTCCTGGTTTGGAGAATGCATTACACTTCTATGCAGGATGTCACTGCGGGGGGAAGTGGGCAAAAGG
>NW_012110918.1:16263587-16282068 GCF_000951035.1 Colobus angolensis palliatus
CAAGCCCAGTCCTGCCCCTTAATTCCTCCACTTTTTTTTTTTTTTTTTTTTTTTGAGATGGGGTCTCACTCTGTCACTCAGTTTGGAGGGCAGTGGTGCCATCTAAGCTCACTGCAACCTCCACCTACTGGGCTCAAGCAATCCTCCTGCCTCAGCCCCCCAAGTAGCTGGGACTACAGGTGTGAGCCACCATGCCCGGCTAGTTTTTGTATTATTATTATTCTTTTATTTTATTTTATTATTTTCTTAGAGACAAGGTTTCACCATGTTGCCCAGGCTGGTCTCCTGAGCTCAAGTGATCCACCCGCCTCGGCCTCCCACAGTGCTGGGGTTACAGGTGTGAGCCACTGCGCCCGGCCCAGGCTGGCTTCTTTCATGTAGGGATGTACATCTCAGCATCCTCCACATCTGCTCAAGGCTTGACAGCTCATTTCCTTTCATTGATAAACAATATTCCCTTGCGGGGATGTGCCACTGTTCCCTCATCCACCCACCACTGGAGAGCATCCTGACTGCTTCCACTGCACCTGTATGAAGGAAGCGGTTACAAACACCTGTGTGCAGGTTTCCGTGTGAAGGATGGTTTTGAACATTTTTAAATGTTGAAAAAAATCCAGAGGAGAATATTTCACAACACATGAAAATTATATGAAATTCCACTTTCAGTATCCTTAATAAAATGCGAATGGGGCCGGGCACGGTGGCTCACGCCTGTAATCCCAGCACTCTGGGAGGCCGAGGCAGGTGGATCACCTGAGGTCAGGAGTTTTGAGATCAGCCTGGCCAACATGGCGAAACCCCGTCTCTAGTAAAAATACAAAAATTAGCCGGGTGTGGTGGTGCGCACCTATAGTCCCAGCTAGTCGGGAGGCTGAGGCAGGAGAATTACTTGAACTCGGGAGGTGGAGGTTGCAGTAAGCCAAGATCACACCACTGTACTCCAGCCTGGGCAGCAGAGCGAGATACTGTCTCGAAAAAAAAAAAAAAATTTAATGGAACACAGCCATGCCAGTTAACATACCTTGTGTGGTGGCTTCTATGCTACAAGGGCAGAGTTGAAAAGCTGCAGCCAAGACCATTTGGCCCCCAAAGCAGAAAATACTTGCTGTCTGGCCCACTAGCCAACCCCTGGAATAGACAATTACAATTCCCAACTTTGAAAGGCCAGGAAGAAAACCAACCCAAATGATAACGGCAACACCAGAGGGATCAAAGATCACAAACAAATATTTCCCTTCTGCCTTCCCCCCAAATTTCTTTTCTTTTCTTTTTTTTTTTTTGAGACGGAGTCTCACTCTGTCGCCCAGGCTGAAGTGCAGTGGTGTGATCTCGGCTCACTGCAAGCTCCGCCTCCTGGGTTCAAGCGATTCTCCTGTCTCAGCCTCCTAAGTAGCTGGGACTACAGGCATCCATCACCACGCCCGGCTAATTTTTGTATTTTTTAGTAGAGACGGGGTTTCGCTATGTTGGCCAGGCTGGTCTTGAAATCCTGACCTCAGGTGATCCGCCCGCCTTGGGCCCTCAAAGTGCTGGGATTACAGGCGTGAACCACCGAGCCTGGCCACCCTCAAATTTCTTTCTTTTTCTTTTTTTTGAGACAGAGTCTCGCTTTGTTGCCCAGGCTGGAGTGCAGTGGTGCGATCTCGGCTCACTGTAAGCTCCACCTCCCGGGTTCACGCCATTCTCCTGCCTCAGCCTCCCAAGTAGCTGGGACTACAGGCGCCCGCCACCAGGCCCAGCTAATTTTTTGTATTTTTAGTAGAGACGAAGTTTCACCGTGTTAGCCAGGATGGTCTCTATCTCCTGACCTCGTGATCCGCCCACCTCAGCCTCCCAAAGTGCCACCCTCGAATTTCTAAAATGAGCACAATCTCTTTTGTCTCTTCTGACGCCCGTTTCTACAGCGTCTTTGCCGGGGCCCCAGGGACTGTCCCCTGTCTAGGACTCCTGACCAGACTCACTCGCTCAGCTCTAAGGGTCAACGAGGCTGGGCCATGAGGAGCAACTGACACGACAGAAACGAGGGGTTGCTCAGGGCCCTGATTGTGTTTGGTTTTTCGCTTTTTATTCTTAACCAGAGTCACTGCTCAGCCATCACTTTGCACTGGAGGCTTGAGCTCTGCGTCACCCTTTCCCGAAACAGGGTGATGACCACGCTGACATCAGGCTCTGTGTCTGGGATTCAGGTCGGCACCCATAGAGCATGTGCCGTGGTGAACGGTGCTCCCCCGAGATTCGTGTCCACATAGGAGCTCCCAGTGTGGCCTCATTCAGAAATAGGGTCTCAGCAGATGTCACCAAGCTAAGACGAGGTCACCCTGGATTCGGGTGGGCCCTATCTAATGACTGGCATCCGTATGAGAAGAAGAGAGGGCACACAAAGGGACATACCCTGTCCATGTGGCAACAGAGGCAGAGGTCAGAACGATGCGGCCACAAGCCAAGGAATGCCTGCAGCCACCCAAATTGGAAGAGACCAATTTGGAGGGACCCTCCCCTAGACCTTCCAGAGAGAGGGTGGCTCTGCAGACACCTTGATTTTGGACTTCTGGCCTCTAGGACTGTGAGAGAATAAATCACTCTTGTTTCAAGAACCCAGTTTGTGGTCCTTGGTCACAGCAGCCCCGGGACACTGATACAAGCACATCCAACGGGGCTGGCAACTCAGTCAGATACACAGTGATGATGACTGTTTACCTGCCCTGTACTGAGCTCTCTGCGCAGAGCTTTACATGCACAGCCTTCCTGAACCCCCATAATGCCCCAACTTCACAGAGGAGTAAACTGAGGCACAGCGTGGTTCAACATCATCCACGGCCACCCCCTGGGGGTCCTGAGTGGGGCTTGGATTCACAGCTGGGCCTCTGACCAAAGCTTGCCCACTTACAGGCCTCGCCCAGCCAAGCCCGCCAGCCCCTTCCCTGCCTAGACATCATGTGTGAGCCAAACAGCCACGCCAGAGTCGCACACCAGAGGGCTGGGCACAGTGGTGTCCCGGCCGAATTCTTTGGCAGCCCCTTCAAGCTCCCGGAGCTGAGGGGCAGCCAGGGAGGGGCCAGTGCTCGGCTGGGCGCCTGCTTGGCCTCTCCACCTGGCAGTGAGACTCCCGGGGCGAGGCCACGTCCTGTGGCCATTTCTAGACTGACCATGGCCACACGCCAGTCCATGGGGCTTAGACCAGCCAGCTGCCCTTCCTGTAACAGCTTCCCTCGGACCCCTGGCATCGGCCACCCTCTGGGCGCAGGCAGAGCAGCTGGTAGTGGCCACCTTGGCTTGGGCGGGGGGGAGTCTGGGGGAGGGAGGAACGCCACACAGAGCCTGCCAAGTGCTACAGAAACAAGACGAGATTAGTCTGAACGACACACAGAACAGATTGCAGGGTGTCGGGCAATGGGATGTTTTAAAGAAATAAATCTCAGCTCCCGGTTACAGAAGCACAAACAAACCCAAACAACAGATCTTCAGGAGCTGCTGGCTTCCCGGCTGCCAGGCTGTGCTGGGGCCCGGGAGGGGTGGGCGGGGGTTCCTGGAGCATCCTCAGGGGGCGGCGGGCGCTCTCAGGGCATCCCCGGGCACCCTGGGTGGCCCAAGACTGGGATCGGTGACTTGATCCTGAAATTTGGGAGGAATGGAGGATGCAGCCCTCCCAGCTCCTGGCCATCCCACCTCTGAGGTCTCTCTGGGACCCAGTTGTCCCTCCCCTGGGTGGCGGCAGCACCTGGATATCTGTGCTGCACCCACCCCTGGTCCCCGCTGCTGCTGGAGTGGCCCCTAAGACATGCACGGCCCACCCTCCCCACTCACTCCTTGCCCCTCTCCTGGATATCTGTGCTGCACCCACCCCTGGTCCCTGCTGCTGCTGGAGTGGCCCCTAAGACATGCACGGCCCACCCTCCCCGCTCACTCCTTGCCCCTCTCCTTGCTGTCTCCTACCCTGGACCCTCTCACGTGCCCTTCTCTCCACCCCCTGCCTCCCAATCCCTTCCTCGTCCCCCGCTTCGTGTCCCCCTCTCTCCTGCTCTGGGCTCTGATTTGCTGGGCAGCTGCTGCACCCCGGAACAGAGACGGGAAGGGCAAAGCGCATCCTGATTCGTGTGCCACTGCTCACTTCTTTGCCCACCTCTAGGAGTTTCTCATCTGCCTCGGGCTTGCCTGGAGGGTTGGGCAGAAAAGGAATGGCAGGAAACGCAGACCGGATCCAGAGCCCGAGCAGACCTTCGCGAGGCCAGGATGACACCCCCAGGGCCTTCCGTGGGAGCTCCTGCAAGGATGCTTCCCAGCAATGGGTCCTGGCCCACCGAGTGCACTGATTCTAGCTTATTCTCAGAGACTGGACTCTTCCCCAAGAGCCTCATTTCTGTCCTCTGTGCTGTGTGGGAGGACAGGGGCCGTTACACCAACAATGAATGATAACGCCATTAATAATTCAGCCACTGCTACTGATACTCGATCGACAGGGAGCCTGTTCCTCCTAAAGGCAAAAAGCACTTAGATGCCGTTTATTTCTGCCTCACATGCCCTGCGGGGTGGGCCGGCACCTGCCAGGGAAGCCATGTGAGGTGGGGAATGGCCGCCCCTTGGGGTCTGCTGTCCAAGCACTGATCGGCTCCAGGTGAACCCTTGTGCCATTGCCCCCATGACAGCGGCCACCCTGAGGGAGTAAAGGAGTCTTATCTTATCATCTTACCTTTCCCCCATTACTTTTGTCAGAATTTTTCGGGCCTGTCCTGTTGGGAGGGTTGCTACGTTTCTAGGGTCCACCTTCCATCCTCCCAGGAACATTCCATCCAGAAGCCTCCCACTGTGACTCTCAAACTTCACATTCATTGGAGATAAAGAAAGACCAAAGTCCAGTTGCTTGGCCACATCCTCTGTGTTTCCAGGGCGTGGTGACCACACACAGTGGGGCATAGGCACAGGACCGCGTGCATTGCAGGACACTCTGCTGACAGCACTGGCCCAGGCACTGGGAGGACCCTGCGAGGAAGCACCCGGGCACGGTGGCGCATGTAGGGAACACCACGCGGCCTTGATAGGCGCTCTCCAGAGAGAAAACTCAGGTCCCAGCAGGGGTTATGGAGAAGAAAGTCTTCTCTGCCTGCAGGTGGGCTGGGGTTTCAGCAGGAGAGAGGAGAACATTCCAGCAGCAGGGAGCAAGGTGGGAAGTGGCGATGCTTGGGGTGAGGTGTCCAGTTTGTGTGCAGGAAAGGGCAAGAGGAAAGAGGGAGGGCAGGGGGTCCCAGCAGGACCCCGGGGTGGGCAGCACATTGCTCCTGGCCCTTGCCCACCTGTGGCCACACCAACCTGCTTGGACTAAGTCTGACCTGGCAGGAACTGCATGACAGAAACCACAGTACTAAGTCGCCAAACCCTGAAGCCAGGCCACCCAGCCCATCCCAACACCCAAACACCGTCTTGCCTAGACTGGCTGCCTCGAGAACGCATGCCGGGAAAGACAAGAGGACCTGGGGAGAGAGAGAATGAAACGCTCACTTCCCCGGGGGAGGCCCCGCTGGCGGCACGGGACCTAAGGTGGCAGGCCGGTGGCACGGGTGTCACTGGACGGACCTCAGTGACCAGCTCACCCTGGAGGCCTCTCCATTAATTAGCAAGCATGAAGGGCAGTGGGAGATGCTAAGCCTGCCCAAATGTGCAGGGTTCTCCCTGTCTATTTTTATACATTGGTTTTCATCTTAAGCTTAATATAATCCTAGAATAACATTTTTGAAAACAGAAAAATTTTTTTAAAAAGTGCTCATAATCACACCAGGCTAATACATGAACACATCTTCCTCTCAACCTCTGCCATCCACTGCCGTGGCCACTGACCACAGGTGCTATTCCAGTCTATATTAATCAAGGCCGGGCACGTGGCTCATGCCTGTAATCCCAGCATTTCGGGAGGCCCAGGCAGGAGGGTCACTTGAGCCTAGGAGTTTGAGACCAGCCTGGGCAACACAGTGAGACTCTGTCTCTAAAAAATAAAATAAAATAAATGAACTGGGCATGGTGGCGCACGCCTGCAATCCCAGCGACTCGAGAGGCTGAGGTGGGAGGATCACTCGAGCCCGGGAGGTCGAAGCTGCAGTGAGCTGTGATTGTGCTGCCACCACTGCATGCCGGCCTGAGCCATAGAGTGAGACTGTCTCTAAAAACGAAATTTTAAAACATTTTTAAATTAAAAACAATTTTATTAATCCATATTATGCAAAATTAAAAATTCGGTTGCTCGGTTGCACTTGCACCATTTCAAGGGTTCAAGAGCTGCATGAAGCCAGCGGCCGCTGTGCAGGACAGCGCAGACCTGGGTTCTGTCGGTCCTGGCAGAAGCCCTGCTGGGCAGCCCTACCCTGAGAGCCTCATCCGCACCTCAGGCCTCTTCACAGAGTTCAACTGCAATGTGCAGAATCATAACCTGTTTCCTGCTTTGTGTCTGATTCACTGTAAATTTCTACTGCGCAACACAGCACGGACTGTTTGACAGTCCTTGTCAATCCCACATCTTCTTCTATCTGGCAGCACTGAGCTTCTGAACCTTTTACGGGTCACAGACCTTTTGGGAAGTCAGATGGTGCCCCCTCCTCATATAAAAAAAGTGGGGTAAGATTTCAGGGGTGGCCAGGCGCAGTGGCTCAAGCCTGTAATCCCAGCACTTTGGGAGGCCGAGACGGGCGGATCACGAGGTCAGGAGATCGAGACCATCCTGGCTAACACAGCGAAACCCCGTCTCTACTAAAAAATACAAAAAACTAGCCGGGTGAGGTGGCGGGCGCCTGTAGTCCTAGCTACTTGGGAGGCTGAGGCAGGAGAATGGCATAAACCTGGGAGGCAGAGCTTGCGGTGAGCTGAGATCTGGCCACTGCACTCCAGCCGGGCGACAGAGCAAGACTCTGTCTCAAAAAAAAAAAAAAAAGATTTCAGGGGCTTGTGAGCCCAGGTTTGGAAACTCCCCGATCCAATAGAGGGATCTTAGAGAGACCTTAGTCGATCCACCTCCTCTGCTATTGGATTCTTACGATCTGCTCCTTTTTCTCCACTGTAAGGAATACCACAGTGAACATCTTCATGCAGATGCTTTTGTCTTTCTACTTTTTTTTTTCTTTTGAGACAAGGTCTAGCTCTGTCACCCAGGCTGGAGTGCAGGGGCGCCATCTCGGCTCACTGCAACCTCTGCCTCCCAAGTTCAAGCAATTCTCTTCCTTCAGCTTCCCAAGTAGCTGGGATTATAGGCACATGCCACCACGCTGAACTAATTTTTGTATTTTTAGTTGAGATGGGGTTTCACTGTGTTGGCCACGCTGGCCTTGAACTCCCAACCTCAAGTGATCTGCCCGCCTTAGCCTCCCAAAGTGCTGGAATTATAGGCTTGAGCTACATGCTGGCCACTTTGGCCTTTCTATCTGTAATTTGGATTCTTTCTTAGGATGAGGTCCAGAAGACACATTTTCACTTAGGGAGCAGAATCTAGTATTTGTTTTGTTTTGTTTTGACAAGGTCTCACTCTGTCACTCAGGCTTGAGTGCACTGGTGCGATCATGGCTCACTGCAGTCTCCACCTCCCAGGCTCAAGCAGTCCTCCTGCCTCAGCCTCTGGAGTAGCTGGGACCAAAGGTGTGCACCACCACACCCAGCTAATTTTTTTCTTTTTTGGTAGAGACGGGGTCTCTCTATGTTTCCCAGGCTTGTTTCAGCTCTTTATCCAGGTCATTCATGCACATCCCCAGGGCAGGGCCAGCGGACACGGTGCCGGCCCCATGGTGCCCCGTTTTCCCACACCCTCGCCCAACTGGCCTTTTAGGCTGGACGGTACCTTCCAGCACAGAAACCAAGGGCAGGATGACCAGTCGTGCCTGGTGGCCACCCTCCCCAGCACACCCCAGAGCCTTGCTTTCTGACACTGAGGAGGGTACAGGACCAAGATAGCTCAGGACTCACCCCCGGCTCGGGGAAGCTCAGGGTCTTGGGGTCTCAGCGCGGGGAGGCAGGACTTTGCACTGGCGACAGCAGCTCTCCTTATCAGCCCATCCCCCAAGTCAGCCTTGAATACTCACTTGGTCAAGGATTTCCAGGCCGTCGCTGGACTGGGGGCTGGGGGTTCCAAAGGAGACCCCTGGGTTTGGTAGGTGGGCTCACCCTCCAGCATCCAGGCCCCGCCTGGCCATACTCTACAGGTAGCACACGAATGTGGGCAGCCCGGGGGACACTTTTCTGACCCCTCAGCTCTTCTGTGAACTACTTGCCAAATAACCATATGGGGGGGGAACCCTCGCCCCCCCCGGGGGGGGTGGGGGCGTTGTCTTTCCTGGCCAATCCCAGCCAGACACGCAGCCTGCAAGTGCAGGTCTTCAGATCCACCACTAGAGGGAGCCCTCGAGCCGGCCTACCTGCTCTGCCCTCCCGGGGGACTCAACCACACAGTTAATTATTGATAGATGTCCCACCCCTCAGAGTGGCGATGGGTGCACCCGAGTCCTCACCAACACCCCTGGAGAGTGGCCAGTCCTCTGGGGGCCTCGAGACGAGGTTTTACCATTTTCCTCAGGCTGGTCTTGAACTCCGAGGCTCAAGCGATCCACCCACCTTGGCCTCCCAAAGTGCTGGGATTACAGGCATGAGTCACAGCGCCCGGCCTCCGTATCTACTTTTTAAAAATAAAAAGAAAGCTCCCAGCAGTCTGTCTTGGAGACAGGCTATTTTCACTCCAGCCTTGGACCGAAGCACACACTTCCGGAGGAGTGAGGAGAGTCCCATCCACATCCACCCCGTCCCGGCACAAAGCTGCACCTCGCCACGTTCAGCGAGCCCCGCCTGGACTGGGCTGACACAGGCCTGAGGAGTGAGCCGCACCAAGCCCGCAGCCACGTGGCCAAGAGGCATTTTCTGAGCCTTCATCAGGAGCAGGGCCAGGCTGCGGTAAGCACCCCCAGTCACGGTCTCCGGGTGGGGATGAGTCCCAGGCCAGGCTCGCTGACCCCATGCCCCAGGCTGGTACTCAACCCTCATGCCAACTCTACCCTACAAGGGGATTCTTTTTTTTTTTTTTTTTTTTTGAGACGGAGTCCCGCTCTGTCGCCCAGGCTGGAGTGCAGTGGCCAGATCTTGGCTCACTGCAAGTTCTGCCTCCCGGGTTTACGCCATTCTCCTGCCTCAGCCTCCAGAGTAGCTGGGACTACAGGCGCCCGCCACCTCGCCCGGCTAGTTTTTTTGTATTTTTTTAGTAGAGACGGGGTTTCACCATGTTAGCCAGGATGGTCTCGATCTCCTGACCTTGTGATCCACCCGTCTCGGCCTCCCAAAGTGCTGGGATTACAGGCTTGAGCCACCGCGCCCAGCCTGCAAGGGGGTTCTTGGCCCCATTTCACACTCGTGAGGAATCTGTGTTTTGGACGTGGGAGGTTAACGGCCACAAGATCACACACAACTCGGGGTGATGCCAGGACTGGAAACAGATGTGTCGGACCCCAAAATTTACTCCTGCACCACCATCTGCCTCCCAGCAGTTGGGGACGGACAGGCGGACGGGGTACCTCAGTGGGGGCTCGAGTGTCAGAGCAGAGAAGGGGGCCATGGGGAGTGCCCTCCTCAGCCCAGGGCTGGGGGGAATAGAGAAGCCTCCACCAAAAGCTGACACGAAGGTGCCCCGCCCCAGGAGCTGAGTCTCAAACATACAAGCTGGCCGGTTAGGAGAGAGTAGGAGGAAGAAGCCCAGGCCGAGGGGATCCCCGGCCAAAGGCATGAGGCAGAGAGAGCCCCACGAGATCTAGAGGCAGAGAGGAAGACGAACTTGGAGGTGTGCACAGTGCGGGGGCAGGGAGGGAGGTGGCATCGCTCAGCAGGGCCAGATGGTGGTGGGTCTTCGACCCCGAGTGAAGGAGATGACGCTTCATCCTGAAAATGATGGGAGGTCCCTGGCGGGTCCCAGGCAGAGGGGCAGCTTGGCTTCCAGAGTGAGTGTACAGCACCCCTGTCCGCTGCTCACTGATGTCAATACACCCCTACCTCAGTTGTGACAAAAAGTGTCTCCTAGCATTGCCACACACCCCTGGGGACAGACTCAGCCCTGGGTGAGAATCACTGCTCTAGAAGTACCTGGTGGCACCTGGGCATCAGCGTTGTATAAAGGTTCCCCCAGGAGCACCCCACATGCAGCCAGGTTGGAGAACCAGCAAGGCGGAGGGCGGGGAAAGGGGAACCGGGGTGCATTCTCACAATACCCCCAGCAAGTGGATATTACCAGCCTCATCTTACAAACAGGGAAACCGAGTCTCCAAGAAGAGAAAGAAGTTCCCAGGTTCACACTTACCAGGGGTGCCAGGACTCAACCAGCACTGAACTCCCTAACTCCTAAACCTGAGCTCCCTACGAGATGGGGCTGCTGGACAGAGAGCTGACTGGCCAGGTTCTGGTTGTGGTTCTGCCACGGAGTCCTCAGCCCCAAGACCGTAGGCCAACCCCACCACCTGTCTGGGACACAGCTGGGACCTTCCCCTCGCCTGGGCCCTGGGGATGCGGGGACGTGGGGACGCCCGCAGGTTCTGCTGCACTGTCGGCCCGGCACCACCAGGGGGAGCTCCGACTGAGTCCGGCCAGCGGGACCCAGGCCAGGACCAGTGTTCGGTCCCCCGCCCCCACCACCCCCTCGGGTTCCCTGGCCCCTGACGCCACCCAGCTCAGCAAGCCTCCTGGGACCTGGAGTCCTCGGTCACGGCTCACGGCTTCCTTTTATCTGCACTCTCAAATAATTGAGATGAATGTTATCGGTTCACCCTGGGGCTCTAATGGACTGCATCTTATTGGAGGGATAAAATCAGGGAAGAACCAGTCCCACAGTCACCCCTGCTGAGGCCAGCAAAGCCTGAGTCCCTACGTCATGCCCTGCCACTCCCTGGCTTAATCGGCCCGGGGTGACCTTTTATGCTGCAGCCCTGGGGCAGACCCAGCTGGGTTCACATCCCAGGTTGGCCCAGGCACTGGCTGGGTGATGCCTGGCAAGTTGCTGACCTTCTCTGAGCCACCCTTTCCCCTTCGATAGCAGGGGATAATGTGAGGGCCCACCTCACAGGGCGTGGGGCTGTGGAAAGCACACACGTGCACCATCCACAGCCCATGGTGTCCAGCGCCCAGGCAAGGCCTGCACCACCCACGTCCAGCATGGGCCCAGCTCACACCACGAGCTCAACAGTTAATGACCTGCTCGCTGACTGATGTCAGTTCTTACTGTTGTCTGTGGTCACCACCATTATTCGCCTAGAAATCTAATGAGCGTAAGGACCACGGCCAGGGCATAGGAAGGGGCTGTGGAAGTAGATGCAGGGCCCCTGTGCTGGCTGTGGGGCTCCGGGCCTATGCGACCACACTGGCACTCACCCCAAGGCCATGGGGACCCTTGTGGCACCATGCAACGCTCCCCACTCAGGAAAGTCTCTTTGGGTTCCAAGGCCCAGGGAAACCCCCACAGGGCATGGGTCCAACTCTAACTCCTGCAAGCGTGGCCACCAAGGAGTCCAGGTACTCCGGCTGGACTCCCCCGGGTGCAGAGCGGCTGCCGAGTCAGGTGAATATGGTCAACACTGCCCCGGGACTACGTTCCATCCTCCACAGTTATGAGAAAGAGGGAGGCTGACACCTCCGGGGACCACAGGGGGCCAGGTCACGTGCCTGGTGGGCTTCAGGGCAGAGCGGGGAGCTAAGGACCAAGCAGAGCAGCACATCTGGGCTTGGGCCAGCCCTGTGCGTGAGCCTAATGATGCCACCCGGGCCTCTCGAGCACTTGCTTGAGGACTGACAGTCTCCTGCCTCTCTGGCGATGGGAACAGAAGGGACAAGAACTCCTGGGGGCTTGGCCTTGGTCAGGGACCTGTCAGACCTGGCAGGGCGTTTAGTCCTAGTAAGGCTCAAGGAGAGAGAAGAATGTGGATGCCCTGGCGCACCCTTCACAGTCCTCTTGGTGGAGTGGAAAGTGGGGACTCCCTGCTGAAACCCTCGCCTCGGGGAGGGGCTCCTGCCACAGCCAGTCACAGGCAGGTCGGGCAGATGCCTCCAGCGCTCACCTAGCATCACAGGTGATGCAGGTGACTGCTTCCTGCCCAGGTCAGGCCTTGGGGGCCTCCCGAGAGGCCACACCCAGAACCAGGAACTCACCTGCTATCGCTTTCCAGAAACACGGAGCCGCGGCTCTCGGCCAGTGCCGTGCTGATGGGCGAGAGGCAGAAGGGCGAGGAGAAGGCATCTGAGTCTGAGTCGAAGGAGCTGTCTCTGCTCACGCCCTCAGCTGACAGTTCCAAGGAGCCATCCTCCTCCCCAGCCTCGGGCCGCAGCTCCTGCCCCTCCTCGGTGACATCCTGCGGACTGACTGTCGACAAGATCCCAGAGGGGCTGCGGGCAGGCCGCGAGGCCGGCTGGGCACCATCCACCCCCAAGCCCTGAGCCAGCTTCTCCTCGTCCTCCGGCGCAGGGCTGGCGAGCACGCCGTCCGGAATGCTCTGGGCCACCACCAGGATGTCCTCATCTTTTGGGGTCAGGGTGGGCCGCAGCTCCGTGGGGGAGGGCTGGTGGGAGGCTCCTGAGCTCCGGGTGCGCCGGCCCCGAGGGTGGGGTGCCTTGCGAACGGGGGAGCTCTCGGGCGTGATGTAGCGTAGGGCCTCCTCGTCCTGCCTCTGGATGCGGGAGTTGGGGACCCACGCCAAGATGAGGGTGGCTCCCAGCATCTCATCTTTCTCCATGTACAAGCACAGGTAACCTGTGAGGAGCCAGGGGACGGTGTGTTAGAGGCCAGGAGGCTGTGGATGAGGCCCTTGTGGCACCTTTGGCGAGCTGCTCGGAGAGGCCACCGCCCTTTAGTGAAGTGCCAGTCCGGCCTCAGATACAGCCTGGCCCTAAGCAAAAACACCAGAGGGAAACTGGGGAGCTTGAAATGAATTCCAGCTACGCGTGTTTTCTAAGAACACACTTCTAGCAGATCCAGGGGGCACTGGTCCCCGAGCACCAGTCTGCCATGCGCCTTTCTTTTTGGTTTTTGGGTTTGTTTATTTTTTTCCTTTGAGACAGGGTCTCACTCTGTGTCTCAAGCTGGAGTGCAGTGGCACAATCTCAGCTCACTGCAACCTCCACCTCCCAGGCTCAAGCAATCCACCCACCTCAGCCTCCTGAATAGCTGGGACTACAGGTGCACACCACCACATCCAGCTAATTTTTTTTCTCTTTTTTTTTTTCTTTTTTTTAGAAATAAGGTTTCACTATGCTGCCCAAGCTAGTCTCAAATTCCTGAGCTCAAGTGAACCACCCACCTCAGCCTCCCCACGTGCTGGGATCACAGGTGATGAGCCATCAGTTCAGGCTTGCCACGCACTTTTCCAAGTACCAGGGGCTCTCCCTGTGTTCAGAGCCCCGACCCTGGCCCCAGGGCGCACCTGCCTAAGGCCTCCCTGTCTGTGTGAGCCCAGCAGCCCAGGTGCCCAGCTTCATGGCTTTACAGCACTGTTAGGAGGGATGGAGGCTGGAGACTTCATTCTATTTCACAAAAAGAATTCATCCAAGCTGGGTGGTATTTGGACCTTTTCCAATCATGAGTGGCACTCGTGGCGTTTTTAAAATGCAGGTTGTTGGAGGAAGGGGCCACCTTTAGAGGTGAGCATTGCCGTCACGCATGGGGTTGCTGGGGACATGGAGAGGAGCAATTTCTCCCAGGCTAGAGCAAGTGGGTGAGTGCTCAGTTCTGGGGGGAGTGGCATTTCCTAACACAGCATCAAGCAGCTTTGGGATATCCCGATTCCTGGGCCTCCCCCACCCAGTCTCCAGGTCTCCATAACTCAGACCCCTAGAATCTCCTAAGCACTGCTCCTGTTGCCAAGAGAAGCTGGGAGATTTGGGGAATGTCAGCCAGCTGTGCATTAGGGTAACATGAGCCTGAGGCTGAGAAGTGTTTCCACATCCCAGAAGCACGCAGCTTTGAGATCAGCAAGCGGGTCCGCAACGGCTGCTCCCCGGTCTCTCTCTAGAAGACCTCAGGCCAGGCGGCCTCTGGGTCAGGGGGCTGCATCGCCTAGAACCTGCACCCCTTTCTAGGGCACTCCAGAGAAGCCCCTGCCCACACAGCCGCAGCCAGCCAGCCAGTGGCTTTAAAGATACACTTATCAAGGCAGGGGGACAGAACACTCGCTTTAAATGTTTCATTGGCATAATTTAAACTTTTGTCTTGTTTAAAAATTTATTCAGTATTCGACTGAAACGTAATTTGTATAAAGTACCCAGATCTCACTGTAATGTGTAACTTTGTTTTTAAATAGAGATGAAGTCTAACTCTGTTGCCCAGGCTGGTATCAAACTCCTGGGTTCAAGCAATCCTCCCACCTCAGCCTTGTGAACCACCGTGCCCAGACGATAACTTTACTATTTTGCCATCTGTCTGGGGCTTCTGTCCGTACTCTTGCCCAGGCCAAGCAAATGTTAGGGTGTGCCAGTGCAGGCCACCGCTAGGCTGCAGGACCCTGAAATACCTTTTTAGCAGCCAGGGAAGGGGACGGCAACAGGAAGAAATGAGAAGAAAGAGTCCAAAGACTGCCCTGCAGCCCACCTCCACCGCAGACCGGCACTGTGCAGCCGAGAGTCCCTCAGCCTCTCTGAACACCGGCGTCCTTACCCACCTAAGAGGCCTGCTGGGGCCCTGGCCACGCCCATGAGGTGGTTGTGCAAATTAAATAAAGCAACAGATGAACAAAGCAATGCATTTATTTGTTGCAAGTCATTCACACGAATGACAAGGGGCCAGGCAGGCCTCAGGGATCACTAACCCATCTTTTTGTCCCTCCCTCTGGAAGCAGCAGGGCTGAGGGACTCACCCAGCCTGCCATGAGCCAGACTTAACAGCCCCAGACCCTCCTTCCGGGAGGACACCTGCAGTTAGTTACACATTCTGGAAAAGGAACCAAATGCACTTGTCTCTCTTATGTGCTGTGATCCAGGGCCTTTAGAGCCCTCACTCAGAAAATAACCTGGGCTGTGTGACCCTGGAGCCTCGCCTGCCCTGGCTCACCTGGGTGGTGCTCCCCCAGCCCCTGCAGCCCCTCCGGCGGGTGCACGCAGACATTGTTCTTGGAGTAGATGATCTCTCCATCCAGGACACAGGAGGACCCGCCACCGCTGCCACCAGGGGTGAGGGTCAGGAGGTCCGAGGCTTTGGAGGAGGCCCTGCGAAGGAGGCGGCCCAGAGACATTGCCGGGCAAGTGTTTCCATCCTCCGCACGCGTCAGCCCAGGCAGGGCTCGTCAAGACCCGCCTGGGGGAGGAAGAGAGAGGAGATGGTCAAGGTCGTGGACTTGCGACCTGTCTCACAGCAGTACGTGGCGCCTCGGCACCCAGTGGGTACTGGCTAACCACAGGAGTGCATCCTGCTGGTGCACAGCTCTATACGGGGTAGGCCACATTCTCCACCTGGGCCGGGCCACCCTGTCCATCGCAGGAGGCGGAGCAGCATCCCTCAGCTCTGGATGCCACTAGTACCTCCCTTCCCAGTACGACAACCAGAACATCTCCAGGCTTTGCCAAATGTGCCTTGGAGAACAAAATCCCTCCCAAGGAGAACCACTAAGCTACAGGAACCCTGTTCCCACCTCAGCAATTTCACAAAAACCTCCAGGCGTTCTCTTTTCTCAGTTTCCCACCTGTGTCAGCACAAATGAGCCCTTCCAATTCATTAAAAAGAAATTAACAGGCCGGGCGCGGTGGCTCAAGCCTGTAATCCCAGCACTTTGGGAGGCCGAAACGGGCGGATCACGAGGTCAGGAGATCGAGACCATCCTGGCTAACACGGTGAAACCCCGTCTCTACTAAAAATACAAAAAATTAGCCGGGCGAGGTGGCGGGTGCCTGTAGTCCCAGCTACTTGGGAGGCTGAGGCAGAAGAATCGCTTGAACCCAAGAGGCGGAGGTTGCAGTGAGCTGAGATCACATCACTGCACTCCAGCCTGGGCAACAGAGTGAGACTCTGTCTCAAAAAAACGAAAGAAGGAAAATTGATAAACAAAAGGATTAGTATCCAGAATATATAAAGAACTCCTATAAATTCATGATGAAAAGGAGCAACATCTCAACAGAAAAAAATTGGTGCTCCATACAAGAGGAAAACCAAAGAACTAATAAATATGTAAAGAGATTCTCAGTTTCAAACAAAAATTCAACACCCAACAGACCAGTAAAAAGCAATTTTATGTCTAAAAATACTGAGGATGAGGGAAAGGGGAGCTGTCACCAGTCCTGTCTCCTCCAAGGCGGGAGCAACATGGCAGGATCTGGCACCACTGAGAAGGCCCAAAGCCCCCTGAAATTCCTCTATTAGGAAATACCTGAGGGTGGTTCCTCAAACTGCAATTTGCAGCCCTATTGTAGATCCTGAAATCAATTTAGTGGGTCAACACCAGCATAAGAAGAAAAAAAGAAAAAAAAAATAGAAAATGCCCTTGAACTTTGGCCACAGGTAGGCTCAGCACTGTGTCAGGGAACTTCTGCCCCATGAGGACACACCAGTGTGGGTAAGACAACCTGGGACGTATGAAATGTATATATAATGTGTGCTGTGACCTAAAACATTTGATGACTGTGCCTGGAGAAACCCAAGGAGACACCTACTCAAATGCTTTGCAGCCAGTTTCTACCAAGAAAAATGAAACCACTGAACCTCTAGATAGCAGATAAGAACCAACTAGACTTCTGTACACACAAGGAGCTCACAAACGCACACAGCAAGCTGCGCCAAGGAACGAGCATCTCAGTGAAGAGGCAGGCACAGCTGGGCACAATGACTCATGCCTGTAATCCAAGCACTTTGGGAGGCCGAGGCAGGCGGATCACCTGAGGTCAGGAGTTCAAGATCAACCTGGTCAACATAGCAAAAGCCTGCCTCTACTAAAAATACAAAAATTAGCCAGGTGTGGTGGCACACGCCTGTAGTGCCAGCTACATGGGAGGCTGAGGCAGGAGAATTGCTTAAACCCAGGAGGTGGAGGTTTCAGTGAACTGAGATCACGCCACTGCACTCCAGCCTGGGTGACACAGCGAGACTCCATCTCAAAAAAAAAGAATTAGCAACTGGGAGTGAATAAACCAAATGTGGTACAAGGGGCGATTATTCTGCCTTGAAAAGTCTGACGCCTGCTATGGCATGGATGAACCCCAAAAACATTGCGCTAAGGGAAACAAACCAGTCACAAGAGACAAGGACTGCACGATTCTACTCGTGTGTTAACTACTAGAGTAGTTAAGTTCATAGAGACAGGAAGTGGAACGGTGGGTGCGAGGGGGTGAGGTGGGGGGAACGGGGAGGTCGTGTTTAAGGGGGACAGGGCTTCAGCTTGGGAGGATAAAAGCGTCCTGGAGGTGGACAGTGGCAGCGGCTCTGTCCACTGCCTACACTGAATGTACTCAATGCCACCGAACCTGATACTTAAAAATGGTTAAAGTGGTAAGTTTTACCTTGTATGTATTTTACCACAATAAAAAATTAAACATTATCAACTGGCAGAGGGTCTCCAGGAATATGATCTTGTTGTTTGAACTTTCTGCATTTTTCACATTTCTCCAAAGATCCAGAGCTGGCTAAGGGTGGTCCCTAAATCACCTCCTTTTCACCCCCAGCACTTGGCTAGGCTCTGAGACAGAGGGTGGGTGGGTAGCAGAACTGGCTCCCGCCCTGGCAGAAGGCAGGGGGCAGATGTCAGTGGTGATGGCCACCGTCCCAGGGCCAGACGGCTCAGCGCTCTCTGCCTCTCTGCTTCCCCTCCTCGGACCCCCTCCGTGCCTCAGCCTCCCGCAACCCTGTTTGTGTATTGCCAGTTGTCTCCATGGCTGCTGACTTCTCAAGCACAAAATATTCCAAAGACGTTCCAGCCAGCCCAGGAGTGGCCTTCCCATTCCCGAGTCTTTCCTCTGACAGATCTATCACTCCTGTCTCCCCATCTCACAGATCCCGGTGTCAACATCACTTCTGAAAATCAGCAGTTCTGGGGGTGGGGACCCAGCTCAGATTCTCACCTCCTCAGCCTTGAGCCACAGACGCCCTCTGCCTGATCTTGACCATCTCCAGGGCCCTCATCCATTCGGCTCTCCCTAGCCCACCCCTTCTTAGGCCCCCTCAACATGTCCAATGAAGGTGGCAGAAGAAGTCGACCGCTCGGTGCAGGGGTCAGCAAACTTGTTCTGCAAAAGGCCAGAGAGTAAATGCTTTGGGCTCTCTGGGCCAGAGAGTCTCTGTGGTGACCACTCAGCTCGGCCCTTGGAGTGCAGGAGCAGCCACAGACAGTAAATGATGGGCATGACTGTGACAGTGAAGCTTTACTGATAGACACCCAAGCTTAAATTCTAGATCATTTTGGCCGGGCGCGGTGGCCCAATCCCAGCACTTTGGGAGGCCAAGACGGGCGGATCACGAGGTCAGGAGATCGAGACCATCCTGGCTAACATGGTGAAACCCCGTCTCTACTAAAAAATA
>NW_012110918.1:16283253-16285871 GCF_000951035.1 Colobus angolensis palliatus
GCTGGGACTACAGGCGCCTGCCACCACGCCTGGCTAATTTTTTTGTATTTTTAGTAGAGATAGGGTTTCACCGTGTTAGCCAGGGTGGTCTCGATCTCCTGAACTGATGATCCGCCCTTTGGCCTCCCAAAGTGCTGGGATTACAGGCGTGAGCCACCGCGCCCGGCCTGAAAAAATTATTAATGAAATCTTTTACGTTCTTTTTTACTTTTTAGAGACAAGTTGTCACCCAGGCTAGAGTGCAGTGGTGCGATCACAGCTCACTATATTCTCAAACTCCTGGGTTCAAGGAATCCTCCTGCCCAGTCTCCCAAGTAGCTTGGACTAAAGGCACATGCCACCACATCCCGATAATTTTTTTATTGTTTGTAGAGATGCGGTTTCACTTCTTTGCCCAGGCTGGTCTTGAACTTCTGGCCTCAAGTGATCCTCCTGCCTCAGCCTTCCTAAGTGTTAGGATTACAAGCGTGAGCCACTGTGCCCGGCCTATTTTATGTCCTTAAAGTCTTCAAAGTCTGCTGGGCATTTTTGCACTTAAGCACATCAAAGTTTTGCCCAGCCACGTTCTGGGTGCTCCACAGCCTGCGTGGTGTCCACAGTGGGCGAGGCCGCAGCGGGGCTGGAGCCCACCTCCTTCTGTGTTTAAACGGCTCTACTCAGTATGACCGCCCCAGTCGCCAGAGCTGGCTGCACATAGCTCTCAGCTGCTTCCCCAAATCAAAACCCTCTTTAAGTGAAAACGTTTTGCCAGCACTGAGGATAATCAAAAAAATGTGCTGGAAGTTTTAAAGGAGATTCCAAAATACAAGTGTTGAAAATACAGTGTTTTCTCCCATACCATGAGATGCGGAACCTCACTGTGGCTCCAGGAGGTGCGTCCCAGGAGTGTAGCTTTACAGATGAGAAGCCAGGTTCTGACCACGCAGGGTCATTTCGTGAGCGGGAAACCCTGGAGCATGAGACCTTTGTCCCCCACGTGCAGAACTCCAGCTCCTCCCTCACCCACCACCTGGGACGCCAGGACAACACCCCGTTCCTCCCAGATTGTTCTGGAGAGACCAGGTTCTTTTTGGAGAAACGGAGTATGTCTGTTAAACATTAGACAGGACCATTTGCTCTCTAAAACCAGTTCTCCTTATTTGTAAAGTGTATTCGCTTTTTTGCAAGAGGCTATTTCATCAAAATCCAACCTAGTTCCCAACCTCTGGTCACCATCAAACTACAAGTGGAGAATCCTTGATGCATTTTTTTCAACTTTTTTTTAGTTATGAAACACTCAGAAGGAAAAGGAAGAATACATGTCCCTTAAATCACATAATCCTAAGACATCTGTGTATTCTCTGCTATAGTTTGTGCCCTATAATGAATGAATCAATTAAAAACCCACTCCTTGGAATTATATCGTATCTTGCTTTCAGTTGGATCATAATTATATTTTCCCAGGTGAAATATACTTATGATATAACAAATTTTAGGGTTGAAGTACATCTCCTAAAACTCCTGTGTTGAAGTCTTTTTTTTTTTTTTTTTGAGATGGAGTCTCGCTGTGTCACCCAGGCTGGAGTTCAGTGGCACAATCTCGGCCCTCTCCTGTGTTGAAGTCTTAAACCCCAGTACCCAAGAATGAAGCTGTTTTTGAAGACAGCGTCTTTATAAACGTAATCAAATTGCGCTGAGGTCAACATGACTGGTGTCTGTATAAAAAGAGGAAGTTGGCAGCAGGTGCCTGTACACAAGGAGAGCGCCGTGTGAATACAATGAGCCACCTACCAGCAAGGAGCAGGCCTGGAGCAGCCCCTCCCTCACAGCCTCCGAAGGAAGCAACTCTGCCCACACCTTGAACTTGGACTTCCTGCCTCCAGAGCTGTCAGAGAGAAGACTTCTATTGCTCAAGCCACCTGGACCCTGGTACTTTGTTAGGGCAGCCCTAGCAAACAAATATACCACATTTATTAACACATTTAAAAAGCATAAGACCAGGTGTGGTGCCTCATGCCTGTAATCCCAGCACTTTGGGAGGCTGAGGCGGGTGGATCACCTGAGGTTGGGAGTTCGACACCAGCCTGACCAACATGGAGAAACCCCATGTCTACTAAAAACACAAAATTAGCCGGGCGTGGTGGTGCACGCCTGTAATCTCAGCTACTTGGGAGGCTAAGGCGGATCACTTGAGCCTAGGACGTCGAGGCTGCATTGAGCCGTGATTGCACCACTGCACCCCACCCTGGGTGACAGATTATCCTGTATTTATTAGACATCTGTGTTCAGCTGTGAATTATCTGTTGGTATGTTTTGCCAACTTTTCTGCTGGGGTGGTGGAATTCTTATTATTTTTAATACAGAGATTAAACTGAGATGGAATTTTCACTGATATGTAAGAACTCTTTACAGAGCAAACATCATTAGCCCTTGCTATATTTGCTGCATGTGTTTCTCCTAATTTGCCTTTTATTTATATTATCTATTTTGACATATGGAGGTTTTAAACTTTTATGTAAATTGATGGTAACTTTTTCTTAGTGACTTCCTTTATTACTTTTATAGTTAAGATAATCCTTTCCAAGCTAAAGATCCTTAAACATTGGTCTGTATTTTCTTCTATGTTCAATGAACTACTT
>NW_012110918.1:16286311-16296833 GCF_000951035.1 Colobus angolensis palliatus
TGAGCCACCACATCCAGTTTTTATTTTTTGTGAGGCAGAGTCTCACTCTGTCACCCAGGCTGGACTGCAAAGGCACAATCTTGGCTCACTGCAACCTCCACCTCCCAGGTTCAAGCGATTCTCCTGCCTCAGCCTCCCATGTAGCTAGGATTACAGGCACCCGCCATCACACCTGGCTAATTTTTGTATTTTCAGTAGAGACAGGGTTTTGCCATGTTGGTCAGACTGGTCTCAAACTCCTGACCTTAGCTGATCTGCCCGCCTCAGCCTCCCAAAGTGCTGGGATTACAGGCATGAGCCACCATGCCTGGCCGGGCACATTTATTATATAAAACTATGGACAATTTTAAGAGGTGCCTTGGCCGTGACCCGGAGGCCTATGTGGTTTCGCCCACTTCATGGTCCACACCCTCTCAGCTGCCCCAACTCTGCACATGTGACAAACACGTGTGTGAGATCCATGGTTCTCACACTATCCACACGCTCTGGTGAGGGTAACGGCTCATCACAGGCAAGGTTTAGTGCGAAATAGACAGGTGGGGTCATTTTAACTTCCTCCCCCAGGCCACCCCCTCCACCCTGCTGAGAGCACCTGTAAGAAAATACGTTTTCAGAAATTCAGCAGACGTCCCTTCCAAAGACCAAGCCCAGCAGCTCCCCTCCCCTTGATGGGCAGGCGGCCCTCCAGGGGAACTGCGAACAGGCTCCAGTGACAGCTGCTCGGAGGCTACCATGGGACAGTGCCCGGGCAGCCAAAGCCCTCCATGCCCTCCTTCCGCCCCGCAGTCCCAGCATGAAGCCACAGTTCCCCATGAGTCCAGAGAAAGCTCGACAGAGACAGGCCCGCAGTCCCTGAGGCCATTTCTTCCCCGAATCTCAATCCTGCTTTGTGTGGCCACGGCTTAAAGAGATGCTCAGTGCCACTCACACCCAGGGTCCTTCCGGGGATTCCTCACCTTGGTGCAGGCCAGGAGTGAGAACCACCGCTGGGCCCCCAACCCCGGCTCAGGGCATGGCTGGCGTGGCCCTGCTCCTCGGTGGCCCGCCTGGCCCCCGCTGTGGGCTTCCCTCCCACCACCCCAGCCACAGTCACAGCCACAGTCACAGCAGGGTGTGTCAGGTCACCCTCATCTTCCACCTCCCAGGCCCAGCCGGTGCCTCCAGCCCTGGTGTGAATTTCCATTCGGGGTCCAAAATCCACCTTGGCAGTGCCCTCATTCTGCAGCTCCACCAGCCAGAGAAGAGTCCTCCAGCCAGAGAAGAGAAAGCTGAGTTTAACCCGGCCCTGTCAGAGGCTGGGGAGCAAAGAGCTCCAGGGGACAGGGCTCCCAGCCCTGCAGGACGAGGCTGGAGGAACAAGCGCAGCAGCTAAGGACGCAGCCCTCCGCGAGTGTGGGCGGGGCCCAAATCCCTCAGCCGCCGCCAGCTAAGGAGAAGCGGCTTTTGGCTTTCTGCGACAAAGCATAGCTTGGGGCCAGAGGCCCCTGCCGGGCCCAACCTGCAGCCCTGGCCACAACCAGAGGCCCCACCTCAGGCCAGCCCGGCAGGGCTGCAGCGGGCACGCTCCAGGGACCCCAGCCCCAAGGAGACCCCAAACTCATGCCTACTGCTCCCGCCCTGGAGGAGTCAGAGGCTGAGAAGCACGCACGTGTAGGCACCCACCACACACTACACACCACACACACCCTCTGTTCTACCAGCTTTGCCTGTTCTCTGAGAGCCCCAGTGTTGACCCGCCAGCCACTGCCTGGGCCCCACTCCTTCCCAGCTGTCTCCAGGATTAGGGAAGCCCCAGGTGGATCCAGGCCTGCAGGAGCCTCCCTACCCAGCCCCCACGCTGGTCTGTCCTGGGTCCATAGACACAAGTCAGCCACCTGTCACTGGGCGGTAGGAAGTGCAGGTGCTGTGAGCCGGAGGAGGGGCGCCTGGGCTCTGAGGGCTGAATGAGGGGCCTGGCAAATGCCCCTGGAGAGCCCTGGAGAGTCTTGCAGCAGACTTGGCGCCTGGGCTTCAGGGCCTGCCTGCTGGGAGCACCCCCCTGCCGGGAGCCCCCCCCTCCCCGTCCCAGAAGCAACTTCCTGCTAGAGTGCCAGGGAGACACTGCTGCCTAATGGCCAGGAGCTTGCCCAGGGCAGTGGCCTCTGGTCCACTTCTGTCCCTTGGTTGTGTCCCTAAGACCCAGGCCCTGGAGTCCTTAAGGACTCTCGATCCATGAGACAGGAAGCCCCATAGGGAAGCGGTGGTCTCCCGTCCCCATCTCATCACACACAGCACTCTGTACCTTCTGCTCATTTTTCTGTAAACCTAAAACTGCTCTAAACAATAAAGTCCGCCACGCAGAAACTGCACATGGATGTTTAGAGCAGCTTTATTCATAACTGCCAATACTTGGAAGCAACCAAGATGTTCTCCAAGAGGTGAATAAATAAATAAACTGTGATATACCTAAATAATGGAGTATTATTCAATATTAAAAAGAAAGGGGTGGCCAGGCATCATGGCTCATGCCAGTAATCCTAGCACTTTGGGAGGCCAAGGCAGGCGGATCACCTGAGGTCAGGAGTTTGAGACCATCCTGGTCAACATGGCAAAACCCTGTCACTAATTAAAAAATACAAAAATTAGCCAGGCATGGTGGTGCACGCCTGTAATCCCAGCTACTCAGGAGGCTGAGGCATGAGAATCACTTGAACCCAGGAGGTGGAGGCGGCAATGAGCCAAGATTGTGCCACTGCACTCCAGCCTGGGTGACAGAGCGAGACTCTCTCCAAAACAAACAAACCTCATCTTCTGGGGGAGGGGGGAATCTATTAGTTTAAAATAAAAAGAGGCTCAAGACCAGGAAGCTTGCATCCAAAGAGGCGTGGAGAAGGCGTGGACAAGGGTGGAGTTGGACCAGTGCCGAGAACAGGCAGGCACTAGAGGCAGGCTGAACGGAGCAGAGTCAAAGAGAACATTTGGTTCCCGGACTGAGAACCCGGCTGCCAGCAGCCCGAGTTGTCTAATGGGAGAGTTTCCTAATGTCCTTGAATCTGCAAGATGCAAGACTTTGAATGGCCCTTGCCCACAGTGGTGAGGAGTAGTTGATGCCCATGACCTTAGGGACCTGGAATCCTGCGGGGTTTGAGAGGAGCAAAGATAACCATTCGTCCTGGGAGGGAAGGAAGCTGGATGCCAGAAGGGCTGCCCCAGTATGGAACTCAGAGCAAGGGGGACATCCAGGTTTCCTTCTGCGGGCCTGGGGCTCTTCCTAGGGGCCAGATGCCTTCTCATGAGTACACGAACAGAGGTGGGGGCAGCCAGCAGAACTCCTAAGACACAAAATGAGTGAACACTGGAAAGGGAGCTGAGACAGGCCTGCAGCAAAGAACAGACACCAGGCTTTTCCAGTCTCTAGGAAGGACTCAGAGTTCATCAAAATCAAAATAGCAATGCAAGATGCTCAAAGCACCTTGTGGCAATTATTACACATCCCTTCCCCAAATCCTGAGACAGGAAGATGGATAGAGAAGCTAAGGCGGCTGGGCGTGGTGGCTCATGTCTGTAATCTTCACAGTTTTGGGAGTCCGAGGCTGGCAGATCGCCTGAGTCTAGGAGTTCGAGACCAGTTTGGGCAACATGCTGAAACCCCGTCTCTACAAAAAAAGCAAACATTAGCTGAGCATGGTGTCATGTGCCTATAGTCCCAGCTACTCAGAAGGCTGAGGGGGGAGAATTGCTTGAGCCCAGGAGTTCAAGATCAGCCTGGGTGACATGGAGAAACCTCATCTCTACAAAAAACACTTTCAAAAATTAGCCAGGCTTGGTGGCCTATGCCTATAGTCTCAGCTACTCAGGAGGTTGAGGTGGGAGGTTGAGGCTGCAATGGGCTGTGATTGTGCCACTGCACTGCAGCCTGGGTGACACAGCAAGACCCTGTCCCACCCCCCCCAAAAAAGAGAGGCCAAGTGCAGTGGCTCATGCCTGTAATCCCAGCACTTTGGGAGGCAGGCGGATCGCTTGAAGTCAGGAGTTTGAGACCAGCCTGGCAAAACCCCGTCTCTACTAGAAATACAAAAATTAGCTGGGGGTGGTGGCACACGCCAGTAATCCCAGCTACTTGGGAGGCTGAGGCAGGAGAATCTCTTGAACCTGGGAGGCAGAGGTTGTAGTGAGCTGAGATCGTACCACTGCACTCCAGCCCCGGTGACACAGCAAGACTCCATCTCAAAAAAAAAAAAAAAAAAAAGAGAGAAAGAAGCAGCTAAGGGTAGATCCTTGACAATAAGAACCCCCATTCTCCTCAAATGCATCCACTTCACATTTGTAGTTCGGAACGGTGATGTCCTTGCCGATTTGTATTTTCAATTATAAGCTGCTGAGTGCATGACACCTCTGAGACGCTCCTTTTATAATGTGCCTCCCAGAATGCCATCTTCGTTAAGGTTCCAAATGCCTTGTTTTTGTTGATGGAAAGGATAGCAATGCCAACTTGGCAGTTGGCACAAAGAATTCACAGATGGAGTGAAGCCAGGATCTACAACTTGCATCAGCTTGAGTGTACAAAAAAAAGAAAAAAAGAATAGCCAGGCATGGTGGCTCACGCCTGTAATCCCAGCACTTTGGAAGGCCGGGGCAGGTGGATCACCTGAGGTCAGGAGTTCATGACCAGCCTGGCCAACATGGTGACATCCTATCTCTGCTAGAAATACAAAAATCAGCTGAGCGTGGTGGCACACGCCTGTAATCCCTGTTGCTCGGGAGGCTGAGGCAGGAGAATCACTTGAACAATGGAGGTAGAGGCTGCAGAGCCGAGATGGCATCACTGCACTCCAGCCTGGGAGACAGAGCGAGACTCTGTCTCAAAAAAAAAAAAGAAAAGAAAAGAAAAAAATGATTTTAGAAGGCAAAAAGTAAAAGCGCCAATGCTGGTTCTGAACCATCGGACTGGGGCACGATGACCAGTTGATTTCTTTTCTTTTCTTTTCTTTTTTTTTTGTGAGACAGAGTCTCACTCTGTCGCCCAAGCTGGAGTGCAGTGGCACGATCTAAGCTCACTGCAATCTCCGCCTCCCAGGTTCAAGCAATTCTCCTGCCTCAGCCTCCAGAGTAGCTGGAATTACAGGCTCCACCACACCCAGCTAACTTTTGTATTTGTTCTTTAGTAGAGATGGGGTTTCACCATGTGGGCCAGGATGGTTTCAATCTCCTGACCTCGTGATCCGCCCGCCTCAGCCTCCCAAAGTGCTGGGATTACATGCATGAGCACCACATCCTGCTGACCAGTTGGATTTCTGTGCTGCTCAAAGCCATTGATGACCAGTAGGTAGGGCCAGATTTCTGCAAAAATAGGCCATTCTATAATTCGAAAGGAAAGAACTTGGCCGTTCCTCAACAAAAATACACAGGCTCATAAAACAAAAAGCTGTGCAGAAACTCCTCCACCAGAGAGTCATTCTTTCCCAGAAACCTGCAACTCTTTAAGAATTAGAGCGCCTTTGAGAAGCATGGAGTCTCAGCACCTGCAGCTGGCAGGGGTGTTCAACTGGTGATAAAGGTAGCTGAAGTCTGTTTCCAGGATGAGAGGGCTTTGAGGGGGCTGGAGTAGGGGGAGCTGCCTGCAAGGTAAAGATGTGGGAAACCCCCAGAAGCCCCAAAGAGAGAGGGGAGGGCAGGGGAGGAGAGGGGCACCAGATTTATTCTTCACCATGCTGCTGGGAACCGGCCGGGCTGCTGGGTTGGAGCTGACACAGGGCGCAGCTGCGGACCTGCTGTTAACCACACATGTTCCCTTCCCGTCCCCTAGGAACCACTTGGCCGCTAAAACTTGGCCTGGAGCAGCCAAAGATTTTGTGACTCACTGTGTGAGTGGTGGGGGTGGGTCTTCTCTAGCAAATATTTACAGGGCATGAGGTTAAGACACCTACTACCCAAAATTCATTGCCCAAGATTTGGTGACTTATACCCTAGAAAAGAGAGTCCTCCTCAATGTAGAAAGTGGCAAAGTCACCAGAAAACCAGAAATGAGCAAACATAGACAAAGAAATGACACAACATTCTCCCCTCATCTCCTTTTGAAAGCCCTCGTTCCACGTGTATGAGCCTCCTACGGCAGCTGTGACAAATAACACAAACTTAGCAGCTACAACAACACAAATGCATGACCTTACAGTCCTGGAGGTCTGAAATCTGGAATGGGTCTCATGGGGCTAAAATTGGGTGTCAGCAGGGCTGGTTCCTCCTGGAGGCTCTAAGGGAGAGTCCACTTTCTTGCCTTTTCCAGCTTCTAGAGGTCACCCCTACTTCTTGCTCTCGACCCCTTCCTGCATCTTCAAGGCCAGCAGTGGCCGGTCAAGTCCTTCTCATACCTCATCTCTCTGACCCTGACTCTCCTGCCAGATCCTGCGAGTGCGTCAGGCCCACCCAGATAACCCAGGATCATCCCCCATTTCAAGGTCAGCTGCGCAGCAACCTTAATTCCATCCCCAACTTGAATCCGTGGCCACATAACCTGCCGTATTTACAAATTCCCTGGACTAGGACATGGGCATCTTTGGGGGCCGTTCTTCTGCCAACCACACCAAGCCGAGGACACTGTAAGGAGATGATTTCCAACTCGCAGGACAGCCTCTGACCTGCTCACCCACTGACGGTGAAACCTCCACGCAGAGTGACTACTCATTTAGCAGCAGGGTGAGGACCGAGGCCTAGAACCCACGAGAGAAGCGTGCCTGGGCCCCAACGTCCCAGTCAGGGCAGCGAGCATGGACACAGGAGGGCTGCAGGTTCATGACTAGGACCTGCCCACAGAGGCCGCCTCCATCTAAGGTCTTGGTTTCCTGTCCTGGCCTAAAGGGCTCCACCAGTTCCCAAACAGGAAAACAAAAAGAACAGAGGTGCAAAAGTCTCCTCCAGAACCCTCCTGGAGGTAGCCTGGAGCCACTAGGAGAGAGGTATCATCACCCCAGCCTCTTCTCTTGCTCACTCTGTGCCGTGCAGTGGCCTCAGGGCCACCTTGGGCCAGGGGTCAGGATGCAGCGGTCAGCAGGACAGACCCGGTCCTGGAAACCCATGGAGCTGGCAGTACCCACTCACTGGAGGGATGCAGCCCATGCCCACTAGTGACAGGCAGGGGCAGAGGCAGAGGCAGGCAGGGTGTGGGGGCCACAGGATGCAGCCTACAGCCGATTATTCCTGTGGCCGTGTCACTGCCAGACTGCTCGGGAGCAAAATGCACTGAACCCGGTCACCTGCCACATGCCCGGCAGAAACTGGTTCATCTGCTTTGCCCTCAAAGCCCAAGCAACAAAGAACAGGGAAATGGCGACACCTTATTAAACACGAGCCAGACACACGCAAACAAGGATCGCGCTCCCCCCACTGCAAAACATCTGCTGCTGGCATGCCTTGGGGGAGGCCCCAGCTCCCTCCACCTGCCCAGAGCCAGGCAAGCGCCCTACCCATCATTCTGGGAACCCCTGGCTTTGCAGGTCAAAGGGCGATATGGAATCCCGTAGGCAGCCAGGATCAGGACCCAGTCCCTGGGCAGCAGGGCTGGGGAAGGTAGCGCCTTCAGTCTCATCACGAGGATAATCCTGTGCGGGTCCACCACGACGACTTCTCGCAGCTGTGCTGAACTTCAAGTTACAGGATTAACTCAGAAAATAAAGATACTGGCTGCACACAGAAGCCACATTCAGGATACACCCGGAAAGGAGGGGGCCCAAAGATGAGCCTCTATGCAGAAGTGAGACCGGGACATCAAGTCGTACTTAAAATGAAGGAACTAGGGCTTAGGGCGTTCACTGCAGTGCTGGGATCTTAGACCACAGGGCAAGAGGCCCCTTGAGAGGCTGTAACCGGGCAGGAGCATCACCAAAACGGTGGTGAGGGAAAACCCGGTGGCCTGTGTGGCTGTGACTCTCCTTTTGCAACTGTCCAGCGGTCACCCTGATTAGCACCCATTCCCTGGAAGACCCCAAAGCCTGTGCCTCCAAGGAGAGACCATCTGCCATTTATACACCCTCGATAGTAAATTTTAAAATCCCATTTCCCCCGCAAAGAGTCAAGGAAGTCAGGCCTGGGAGAAGAAGCTCTGGGACCAAGGAAAGACTAAACCCAAAGGGTAAGGGAAGATGCAGACCCAGCCGGGAAATCAAAAACCGCCCCGAGTCTGGCTCAGGTACCCCCTACTTCTATGCTGTGCCTATAAACATGGAGCCTAAAGCGTCTCAGCATCTACGAGTGAAGCAGCAGTGAATGCCTCGCCAAACGAAACTGCAATTGGGGGGACATATTAAAAACACCCAAAAGCATCACAACTGATCTTGCCTCGAGAAAGCATTTAAGTTACAGAAAATAAAACTCAAAAGGCTGTCAAATGACATCTGTAAAATACGCCCTTTCCCCCACTTCTAGAAGGTTGAAGATGAACTATATCAGACCACTGAATTCAGGCTCTCACTCAACATGCAAAAAGCAGCCCACAGCTGAAGTGTGCCAGCCAGCATGGACGTGGGCTTGGCACCCGCAGTATGATGGCTTCATAGTGACCAATCCAGAAAGACCACGGAGAAAACACTGCCACATCTCAGCGTCTGCAGCCCATACAGACAGACACATGTATTACCCTCTAACACCTGCACAGACTCACCGCCCAAGGCTCAGCAGAAGGGCAGGCCGTCCCGACTGAGCAGGGGATTTGGATTCTTTCTCTTTTCTTCCTGTTATACATGTGACACAAGCCACCACAGGCAGAAATCGAACTCAGTCTTACAGTGGCCCGATTTCTCTCATCCTTTGAGGATGGTTATGTAAGTTCCGAAGACAGAGTAAAGAACGTATTTCAAATCAGATGCCACCAGACAGCTCATAAAAGCAGATTTATTAGAGATGCAAGACCAGGTGCTCAAAGGATAGATAGGATAAAAACGCCAATAAAGCCAACAGGATAAAAAACACCGCCGCTGATGTGAATGGAAAAAGGCTTCCAACATCATTGTCCCGTATTTTTGGGGAGGGTGCAAAGTTGCGCTCTCTCCTGTGCACTGGCCTCATTAACAGCAATATAATTCAAACGCAATACAAATGATGTACAATTCCATCATAAAATCATCCTCGGCCGCCGTCACCTTCACATCCCAGAGCCACCCGCCCCCACCGCTTAACGCTGGATGAAACGAAGTAGCTACTCTTACAAGAGAATTCAGGCCTGTAACAAAAATCAGGGTCCCTCAGCCAGGGAAGAAGGGGAGCTAAAATGTTCACAGGAGGTGGGGTGTTGCCAGGCAACCTGATTAGCTCTGCTCCCCATAACATCCTGCAGGGACCCAGCCCCCCGCCAAGTTATAAAGATAAGAGTACACATATGCACAAAATAGCGGATCCTACATCTGCCTGGAATCGCTTTCCACCTGATGGACGGCACAAAGTGGAGCGAGGAGTCAAAGCACAAAAACGAAATGTTTTGTGTTAAATGTTAAATGTGGAAAATCCAAATAATGGTCATTAATAACAATGTTAAAATGTTACCATTCGAAATTACTTACCACATCCTAAATGGTAACTTATGTGTCAGGAATTTAATATGCTTTCCATAATCCTTGCACCAAGTCTTTGAAGTAGGTAGAGTATAGATGGGGAAGTTAAGGCACTGAAGAATTAACTAAGTGCCAGAGGAGTTGGGGGTTTTGTTGTTGTTGTTTTGGTTTTTGTTGTGGTTTGAGTTTTTTAGGTTTTTTTTTTTTTTTAGCAGAGTCTCACTCTGTCACCCAGGCTAGAACGCAGAGGCTGATCATGGCTCACTACAGCCTTGACCTCCCGGGCTCCAGCTATCCTCCCACCCCGGTCGCCCAAGTAGCTGGGACCATAGGGGCCCACCAGCATGCCCAGCTAATTTGTTCATTTTTTGTAGAGATAGGGTCTCTCTAGTTGCCCAACGAGGTCTGGAACTTCTGGGCTCAAGTGATTCTCCCAAAATACAGGGATTATAGGTGTGAGCTACCATGGATTTGTATTTGAAGCCAGCAGTCCATCTTTCTACGTCATGTTCTTAACCACCGCATCTTACTACCCAAAACTGTGGGCAGAGACCAGTGGGTAGGTTCTGCAAATTCAGTGCCTTTATCCTGAAGCCTGGGGGATGCTTTCCAGACTGAAGTGAACCGAGATTGGCAGCTAGTGGTAACATGGGATTAGTCCCACCTCCTTGCACTGTTACGAACCACTTGGCAGAACATTTGTATATGAATGGTGGGCACCCTCTGTAAGACAGAGGGCAAAGTGGTACAATGGTTTTCTGGAGCTGAGACGTCTTGGGCCTAAGGCCTAGTTCTGTCACTCGTAACTGCATGAACTTGAGAAAGTTACTTCTCTAAGCGTCAGCGTTCCCATCTGTAAATGGGCATAACTGCAGTCCTGACTTCATGAGCTTGTTTTGTGGGTTAAGTGAATTCATACATGATAATTAGGAACTAATAACGCAATCACCAAAATTGCTAGAGTTTTAAATAATTCCACAGATAAAAACTTTTTTTTTTTTTTT
>NW_012110918.1:16302888-16303440 GCF_000951035.1 Colobus angolensis palliatus
CCCCGACCCGAGCCCCGCGTCCCCGAGGGAAAGGCAGGGCCCCTCGGACGCTCCGCGTGCGCGCAAGCCCTCCGCTGCCGCCCTCTGCAGGGAGATTTCTCCTGTTTGGGGCTAGGAAGGGAAGACACGCTCCGGAAGCCCCCCGCACGTCCCTGCTTCCCAAGGAGTCTCCGTAGGACCCCTGGAGAGGGGCGCCGGAGGCCCCTAGGGCCGGAGATGGAAAAGCGCGCGCCATGCGCGGGGTCCCCTGCCTCTGGTGCCCCCAGCCCGCCTGCCACTCCCGGGCGCTTAGCATTCTGGGGTCCCCAGGAGCCCGGCAGGTCCCTCCGAGACCTTGAGCCGCCCGCTGGGCACACGCTGACGCCGCTGTCGCTTTACAGAAACTGAGGGCGGCCGAGGGGGCACCTGGGCGCAGAGAGCGATAAAGGAAATGCATGGTCGTGCTCTAATTACAGTCTAAGGGATGACACGTCGAGATGGCGCGGGTCTCTGCGTGCGTGGAGATGGCACAAAGGCCGCGCCGCCCCCGGCGGCCCCCGCCCTCGCAGCGCG
>NW_012110918.1:16303605-16307050 GCF_000951035.1 Colobus angolensis palliatus
CCCGCCAACCCTTCTCACTTCTTCCCTCTTGTCCCTTTGTCCTCTCTCAGCCTCTCTCTTTCCCCTACTCCAAGCGCGCAACTCCCCCTAAAACCCGGGACCGCTCGCTCTGCAGTCACCATGGCAACCACTCTGCGTGGCGGTCCCTGCGCGCAGTCCTCCTAAGAGCAGAGGGCTCTGCAGGGCGCGGGTCTGTGGGATGCCGCCCCTGACCTTGCGCCGGGGCCACTCGCTGTGGCCGGAGACCAGCCCGGCCCCGTGCCTCCCTCCTGCAAGGACAGATCCCCTGTCACAGGCTTGGGGGTGACCGGCCATGGGAGGGGTCCCTGCGGTTAGGCGGCCCCGCGATGGACTGCGGTCACCGTCCTGGGGCCTGGGTGGAAGCACTGAGCACACACAGGGAGGGCGGCTGGGTGAAGATCCCTGCCACCTGGCCTCTGCTCGCTTGGACTCTGTTTGAAAGGATAGAAACGATTGGAAAGATTTTGGCCTTTTTACCTCAGACACATCAGTATTGTTTCTTTTTTTTAAGGTGGGTCTGTATGTACTGACATGGAAAGACTAAAGGTGTTATTAATAAAAGGATAGGCATAAATGTAAAAGGGTAGGTATACTATGATCTCTAATTCAGGGTGTGTGTTTAAAGCATAGAAAAATGTTGAAAGAATGTAGTCCTAAATGTTACCAATGATTATCTTGGGAAGGAAAGGGAAGATCACAGGAACTGTCACTGTCTGTCTCGAACATATCTATATTCCTTTGACAGATAAAAATAGCTTGAATCTTTAATTTTTTAAAAAAAGCAATATATGTATGTGTGTATATATATACATGTGTGTGTATATATATACGTGTGTGTGTCTATATATATATATATATATACCACGGCATTCTTGTGCTACATAAATCGTGGAGAAACTCAGAGTCCCTAGAACATTTACTCTGATCACACTACTTTCTCTACTTTGTATTTCTTTTCCCCAGTTTTGTCCCAGACACGAGTTATATTTGAGGTGACTTTTCTGGGGTGATCTAATCCTGCTGTTCCTTCAATGTTTTAATAATTATATTTTTCATTCATTCATGGAGCTTTGCTTTTGTGGCACCTCTGCCACCTGACAGGCATGATATAGTGCTATGGTTCCTGACAAACAGTACAAAGTCCTGACAACAGCCTGGGGGTGGGGGAGCAGAGAAGTAACAAGTAAATAAACAGACATGCAGAATTCAGGAGGGGATAGGGGATAAGGGCCAAGAAAAAGAAAACTGTTGCTTGAAACTGTTCAATTATTTCTCTAAAACCAGGTCTCATCCGGAAGATGGATTGGCTTCTGAGGGAGAGAAGGAAGGGAATAATGAAAGCCACATGGTAAAATTCCCTATGGAAAGTTGTTCCGGGCTATATTTACTAGGAATTAAAGAGAATCAGAGGCCGGGCGTGGTGGCTCACGCCTGTAATCCCAACACTTTGGGATTTTTAAATAAAAATGAATAAATAGACCGGGCCTGTAATTCCAGCACTTCGGGAGGCCGAGACAGGCAGATCACGAGGCCAAAAGATCGAGGCCATCCTGGCCAACATGGTGAAACCCTGTCTCTACTGAAAATACAAAAACTAGCCGGGCGTGGTGGTTCATGCCCGTGGTCCCAGCTACTCAGGAGGCTGAGGCAGGAGAATGGCTTGAACCTGGGAGATGGAGGTTGAAGCGAGCCAAGATTGTGCCACTGCACTCAGCATGGCAACAGAGCGAGACTCCGTCTCAAAAAGTAAATAAATTAAATTAAATTAAAAATAAGTAAATAAATAAGGAGAATTTGGACTTGGTCAAGTATATCGTGTGATGACATTATCTTGCACCAGAACAAACTCAGTTCAGTTGAAGAGAGATTCATTTTCTTCCTACCCCATTTTAAAGTGTCAGTGATTAGTCAGGGATGCAAAGAATGTCCAACTTTGCGTTGCCCTGAGTTTTTCAGAACTCATTTCCTGTAACGAAGGATGCAAAAATGATTATGAAAAGCAGAGAGGGCCAGGCATGGTGGCTCACGCCTGTAGTCCCAGCACTTTGGGAGGCTGAGGCAGATGGATCGCTTGAGGCCAGGAGTTCAAGACCAGCCTGCTCAACATGATGAAACCTCATCCCTACTAAAAATGGGAAAATTAACAGGGCATGGTGGTACACACCTGTAGTCCCAGCTACTCGGGCGGCTGAAGCAGGAGAATCGCTTGAACCCAGGAGATAGAAGTTGCAGTGAGCCGAGATCACACCATTGCACTCCAGCCTAGGCAACAGAGTAAGACCCTGTCACACAAAAAAAAATTAGAAAAGAAAGAACAGATAAATTGAAGCATGAAACATGATTTTTTTTTTTTTTGAGACAGAGTCTCACTCTGTCTCTAGGCTGAAGTGCAATGGCACAATCTCGGCTCACTGCAATCTCCGCCTTCCGAGTTCAAGCAATTCTCCTGGCCCCAGCCTCCTGAGTAGCTGGGATCACAGGTGCGCACTACCACACCCAGCTAATTTTTGTATTTTTAGTAGGGATGGGGTTTCACCATGTTGGTCAGGATGGTCTCGATCTCCTGACCTCGTGATCTGCCTGCCTCGGCCTCCCAAAGTGAAACATGATCTCTTACTGATGCTGAGAAGGGTATAAATGCAGTTTTCCCATTAGTGTAATTTCACTATAAAGAATAAAACCTCACAAGGTCCTTTATACTTTGTTTCCTGATTTTTTTTCCTGCCACGCCTTTACAGGCGTCACCACCAGGGAAGGATGATGGCCAGAAAAGTGAAGAAGCTGTCGGTAGCACAGAGCATCCTGAAAAAGTCACAACCCAAGCGGAAGCTGCAATTGAAGAGGGAGAGGTCCAGACAGAAGGGGAAGCTGCCTTGGAAGGGGAAACCACAGTGGAAGAGGAGACTGTGTCCTGTGGAGATGCTGAAAGCGAAGAGGAATATTACTATTCAGAAGCTTCATCCGCTGAAGGGCAGATCGGTGCTACAGATATGACTTACCCGTATTTCAGTCCTCAGGAACTGCCTGGAGAGGAGGCACACGATAGTGCTAGTGGGGAAGCTGGTCTCGAAGGCTCCTACCAAGAGGCCACCGGTCCACCAGAATCCAGAGAAGGGAGGGTCACCTCCCCAGAGCCATCCCAGAGAGTCTTAGGCCCGTCGGAGCAAATGGGCCAGGTCACCTCTGGGCCAGCAGTAGGCAGATTGGTGAGTAGCCCTGACTTCTGTTTTGTGCCAGTGTCTCACAGCTTACACGGTTTGTCACCCTATGTGAGGAACCTGGGGATACACTATCAATACAAACTGCAATCCCTGTTAGAAATTTCTTAGCAGGGCTGGGCGCGGTGGCTCACGCCTGTAATCCCAGCACTTTGGGAGGCGAAGGTAGGTGGATCACCTGAGGTCAGGAGTTCGAGACCAGCCTG
>NW_012110918.1:16307734-16319301 GCF_000951035.1 Colobus angolensis palliatus
ACTACGCCCGGCTAATTTTTTTTGTATTTTTAGTAGAGATGGGGTTTCACCGTGTTAGCCAGGATGGTCTCGATCGCCTGACCTCGTGATCCACCCGCCTCGGCCTCCCGAAGTGCTGGGATTACAGGCATGAGCCACTGTGCCCAGCCCAATTTTCCTTAAACAATCACAAAGTTACAGAAAAAAATGAAGTGCAATAAAAAGGATCTTTTGTTTTCTTAAACATTGGAGAGTGAGTTGTGGATCTGATGCACCAAAGCCTTCAAATGCTTCTGTATGTGTTTCCCACAAACAGCTGTGGCACAACCTTCAACATCTGGAAATTGGGCCAGGCATGGTGGTGCACGCCTATAATCCCAGCCCTTTGGGAGGCCAAGGCAGGTGGATCACTTGAGGCCAGGAGTTCGATACCAGCCTGGGCAACACCCTAAATGATGCCTGAGCATTCCTTGGAAATGGAGCAAGGCAATTTCCAGAATTTTTTTTTTTTTTTTTTGAGATGAAGTCTCACTTTGTCACCCAGGCTGGAATGCAGTGGCATGATCTTGACTCACTGCAACCTCTGCCTCTCAGGTTCAAGCAATTCTCCTGCTTCAGCCTCCCGAGTAGCTGGGACTGCAGGCACACACCATCACACCCGGCTAAAATTTGTTGTTTTTAGTAGAGATGGGGTTTCACCATGTTGGCCAGGCTGGTCTTGAACTCCTGACTTCAAATGATCCGCCTGCCTCAGCTTTCCAAAGTGTTGGGATTACAGGCGTAAACCATCGCTACAGGCCAGTATTTCACATTTTTGATGCCATTATAAATGGTTTCCAATTGTATGTTGCTAGCATGTAGAAATACAATTGGTTTTTTATACTCACCTGACGTTCTGCCACATTGCTAAAGTCCCTCACTTTTAGACTAGCTTTGTTTGTAGAATCCGTAGGCTTTTTCACAAAGATAATCATGTCGTCTGAGAAAAAAGGCAGTTAACTTCTTCCTTTCCAATCCAGACACCTGTTCTTTCTTTTTCTTGCCTGATTACATTGGCTAGAACCTCCAGCACCATGTTGAATAGAAGTGGTGAGAGCAGACCTCTTGTCTTGCCCTGATCTTACGGGAAAAGCATTCAGTCTTTGACTGTAAGGCGCCATGTTTGCTGTGGGTGTTGTAGATACCCTTTATCGGGTTAAGGAAGTTCCCTTGTATTCTCGGTTTGTTGAATGTTATTGGGTGGTTGTTGTTTTTTAATCATAAAAGGGTATTGGGTTTTGTCAAATCCTTTTCTGTGTCTGTTCAGAAGACTGTATTTTCCTTTTTCGTTAATTAATTTGGCAGATTACATTGGTTGATTTTCAAATGTGCAGGCCATGCTGCACTCTGAGATAAACACAGGCAGCCACTTTGGAGCAACGTGAATGTCGGTTCCTCGTTAAACTCTTGGTTTATTTATATTCTTACATCTGCATAGACTCAGGCTCTCCATGTGATTCACTGGGTTATAACCTGTTACTGTCATTATGTATTTTGATGCTCAGTTTGGCCGACGAGGGCCCATTTAAACCAGCTTTTGTGTCGTCTGATGCACCTCCATCCTTCTTTGAGGACTTTCTTGCTTTCTGGCATGGACTGCCCAGTCTTAGAATCAGACGTTTCTCCAGGAGCCCTGTTTCTGTTAGTGGAAAATAGAATTTAGAAGTTATGACTTGGGTGCTGGGGTCCTCATTGATGCTGGGGTGTCACTGTCCCCAGGCCCTCTCAGTGGCAGGAGATAGGACCTGTGTGCATGTACTGTCCATACTTCCCCCACATTTATGTATGTTCCATGTACACAGATATTCTCTCACATCTATATTTATTGGAATACACCCCTGCCCCCGGCCTTGGCTCACAATAGCACCTCTAATTCCATCTCACTTCCATAAGGGATCCCTCCCAGTTTTCTCCTCTTCTGTTTTTTTTTGAAACGTAGTCTTGCCCAAGTAGCTGGGACTACAAGCACTCACCATCATGCCCAGCTAATTTTTGTATTTTTTGTACAGGGGGGTTTCACCATGATACCCAGTCTGGTCTTGAATTCCTGGGCTCAAACAATCCTCCCACCTCAACCTCCCAAAGTGCTGAGATTACAAGCATGAGCCACCGCGCCTGGCCTCCTGTTCCATATTTGTAGCTCCTTTCTCCAACAGGGAGAAGCCTGGCCCCATGATCCTTACTATATTCACCAATGTGATCAATCCCCCTGGATGTGACCTGTCTCCCACTCTCACTGCCTTGGCTGCCCCGACCCCCAGCATAGCTTAGGTTTCAGTTGTTCTGGAAGGGGAAATGGGAGTGTGGAAGGGAGGCAGGGAAAGAGGCTGCTTTATACTTCTGAGCACTGACTATGGGCTAGACACTGTTCTGTGTTGTCTTAGGATAACAAACCTATGACATAGGAACTATGATTGTGCCCATTGTACAGATGAGGAAACTGAGAGGTGAAAGGTCATCGCATAGTCACTCAGCTGTTGTGGCAAATGGTAGCTCTTGCTTCAAAGCCACCGTTCTGAACCACAAGGCACCCATCCCTCCTACTCCCCTACCCTGGGAAACCCGAAAGAGTTTCTAAAAGTCACTTTGGAGAATAGCATGTTTCAGTATTTGGTGAGCCCTAATTAAGTTTTATGATCACAAGTGACAAATATAAAACCAAAACCACTTTTAAGAATTTATCAACAACAACAGGCCAGGCCTAGTGGCTCATGGCTGTAATCCCAGCACTTTGGGAGGCCGAGGCAGGCGGATCACTTGAGACTAGGAGTTCAAGACCATCCTGGCCAACATGGTGAAACCCCGTCTCTACTAAAAATGCAAAAATTAGCCAGGTGTGGTGGCGCACTCCAGCCTGGGCGACAGAGCGAGATGCCATCTCAAAACAACAACAACAATAACAACAAAAGCTGGGGAAAGCCATTAAGGGGAGGGTTTCTCATAACAAAAACTATCAGAAAAGACTCTGCAAAACCCACAGTGTTGCACAGAGGTCGTCATAACCTTTCAAAACAAAAACAAAAACAAAAAAACACTTCCTCAAGGACAGCTGCCCAGCAACTGCCTGTCGAAACTTCGAGTGATGCCACCCTGTTGTTGATCCTTACAGCCAAGGAGAATTATCGCAAAACAATTATGTCATCCTCCTCATTTTTCCTTTATTGACTTTCATCTTCCTTTACCTCCCTGAATACAAACATAATTTACTATGGCACCTGTATTTCCACTGCAATGCCCTATCTCCAAATAAGTATCAGTTTCCTTTACGGAACCTCTCTCTGTTTGTTATTTAGGATGGTACATTGCTCAAAACGTAACGTAATTGTTAAAGTAATAGGAAATCACTTGGATATAAAGACCATCATTTGACTTTTGCAAATGTTCAAAATGGAAAACATCTAACTCTCCCTCGCCCAGGGAATTCAGAAGTGGTTCCCCCAGCTCACACCTGTAATCCCAGCACTTTGGGAGGCCAAAGCGGAAAGGCTGACTGAGGCCAGGAGTTTGAGACCGGCTAGGGAACATAGCCAGACCCCACCTCTAAATAAAATATTAAAAAGTTAGGCCAGTGTGGTGGTGTGCACCTGTAGTCCCAGCTCTCTGGAGGCTAAGGAGGGAGGCTCACTTGAGCCCAGAGGTTGGGGATTGCAACACTGCACGTCAGCCTAGGTGGCAGAGTGAGACCCTTACTCAATAATAATAAAAGTAATAATAATAAAGGAGTGGTTTCTGCCTGTCTGGATCTGTAGCTAAGTGTAAACACCCAGGCACGAGAATGCGTGGGTCATGGGATCTTTTGCTCCCACATGCTGAGCACCTCAAGGACGGGAAACCACGATTCTGAGCACCCTCTTCATGAAAGCATGCGGGAAAGCCTCAGCTCCCAGCCAGGGTCTCCCAAGAGGACTGTTTCCTCTTCTCTCCTTTCAAACCAGCCCCCTTTAGGGAAATTTCAATAAGAAAATGTCTTCCCTTCATAAAAAACACCCGACTCGATTTTAACTTTATTTATTTATTTTTGAGAAGGGGTCTTGCTCTGTTGCCCAGGCTGTAGTGCAGTGCTGTGATCTCCACTCACTGCAACCTCCACCTCCAGGGTTCAAGCGATTCTTGTGCCTCAGCCTCCCAAGTAGCTGGAATTACAGGCATGCACCACCACATCCGGCTAATTTTTGCATTTTTAGTAGAGACGGGGGTTTCACCATGTTACCCAGGCTGGTCTCGAACTCCTGGCCTCAAGTGATTCACCTGCCTCAGCCTCCCAAAGTGCTGGGATTACAGGCATGAGCCACCGCACCCGGCCAGGTTTTTTTAAAAAATTTTGATTCTGACAACTTTCACAAATGTAATGAGTTAAAATTGAATAACTTCTCAGTGGCAGTTAATCCCTTGTTGACTTAGTTTGGGTTGTTCTTGCCACAGACAGGATCCACAGGGGAGCCCCAGGGGCAGGTGCTCCCGATGGGCGCATGGCACCGCTTCCGGCTGAGCCACTGGAGCAGCATGGAGTCCTCGGATCTGGAGGAGTTCGTCCCACAGGAGCCAGGTGCCGCCCACCCGCTGAGGTCATCCTGCTGTGGCGGCAATGAGCCACCTGCACGGGCCCTTCTGTGCAAGGGACGCCACTTGTTTGTCATCCATTTGTTACCTGTTTCCTGAGTGGCTGTGAGCTGAAAGAGAAAAATCTTATTAACAGATACGGATAACATTTATTGGGCGTTTACTGTTTTATCTCATTTAATCCTAACAGTGACTGATGAAGTAGTAACCTTTCTGCATTTAACAGATAGTTCCCCTAAGGGCATTAAGGAACTGGTTGGATTAAGTGACAGAATGCAGCCTTCGCTGAGATTCAGTGATGCCCAGCCCCATCTTCTGACGGCCATTTCTCGCTGCCTCCTGGTCTCAGAGCGAGGCATGTCGTGACAGCACCCCCAGGCCTGAATCTGTCTGCTGACTTTCAAAGGCTTTCCAGAACCCCCGTCTTCTTACGTAGTCCCGGCATCCCAGTACTGTGGACACGGGAGGGCAGATCAGGAAGTTGCAAATTCCCTGTGGTACCAACCTGCAGACAGTCCAAAACCTTGCATTACTTGCAAATGACATGAAAACAGCACCTGTCTAAATTAGTAAAACAGAGGCTGGGCGCCGTGGCTCACGCCTGGAATCCCAGCACTTTGGGAGGCCAAGGCCGGTGGATCACCTGAGGTCAGGAGTTCAAGACCAGCCTGGCCAACATGGCGAAACCCCATCTCTACTAAAAAATACAAAAATTAGCCAGGCATGGTGGCAGGCGCCTGTAATCCCAGCTACTTAGGAGGCTGAGACAGGAGAATCACTTGAACCTGGGAGGTGGAGGTTGCAATGAACCAAGATTGAGCCACTGCATTCCAGCCTGGGCAACAAGAGCGAGACTCTATCTCAAAAAAAACAAAACAAAACATAATTAGCCGAGTGTAGTGGCACGTACCTGTCATCCCGGCTACTTGTCACTCCTGAGGGATTGAGGGAAGCTGAGGCAGAAGAACCACTTGAACCTGGGAGGCAGAGGTTGCAGTAAGCTGAGATCGCACCACTGCACTCCAGCCTGAGCGACAGAGCAAGACCCTGTCTCTAAATAAGTAAATAAATAAATAAATTAGTACAAAACAGAACAGGGATCCCTCCAACCTAGAATTATGTAAAGGCCAAAACTAGAGCCTCATTTATTATTTCCTTTCTTTTGCAGTCTTATCAGCTGTTTCACATTTTTAAAAAAATTCAAATCTAGGCTGGGCACAGTGGCTCGTGCCTGTAATCCCAGCATTTTGGGAGGCCGAGGCGGGTGGATCACAAAGTCAGGAGTTTGAGACCAGTCTGGCCAACATGGTGAAACCCCATCTCTACTAAAAATAAAAAAATTAGCCGGACATGGTGGCGGGTGCCTGTAATCCCAGCTACTCAGGAGGCTGAGGCAAGAGAATCGCTTGAACCCGGGAGGCGGAGGTTACAGTGAGCCGAGATCCCACCACTGCACTCCAGCCTGGGCGACAGAGTGAGACTCTGTCTGAAAAAAAAAAAAAAAATGGTATCTAATCCACTAGTTAAGTGGCCACCTTTCTATTCACTCTTTATGTGTAAAGAAGCCTCTCAAAAATAATTTCCTTCCTGCCTACCTTTAAAACGGGGCCCTTTCTCTGGGATGCGCTGAGTCAGTGAAGAGAAGATGGGGTAAATGATGTTTCTGACCCACAGGCCGTTTGGATGCTTTTGCTGTCACCTTCCCATCGTGCTGCAGGAGGCATGACAGCAGCTGTGCCGTTGACGCCCCAGAAGAGAATCACTGAGCCTTCTCTCCAGCAGCTCGGCAACGTGTTGCTGTCTCTCCCCACAGTGATGCCCCCAACGGCGCCCGATGCCCACCCCAGGGAAGGAGACCAGCCAGTGTTCCAGGACCAGATCCAGCAGCCCAGTTCCGAGGAAGAGGCCGTGGCAGAGAACGTGGAGTCCGAGGGGAGTGACGAGGAAGGAGAAGATGAAGGGTCCCAACTGGTGGTTTTGGACCCAGACCACGTAAGGAAGCCTTCCCGGGTTTTACTTTGCCTACACAGATGGAGAATGACTCAGGCCCCTTTCTCTGCCTGCACTGTGACCCACTCCTGACCCCACATGCTGTACTTGTATCTCGCCTGTTCACTGCACCGTTTATAGGCACTGACTGACCTGCCTCTTCGTAGGGTACTCTCTTCTAAGATTGGTACAGGTAAGGCTTGTGTTTCTCAACCCCTGTCCTGTGGGGCCGGGTCATTCTGTGCTGTGCCTTGTGTGGTGTCGAACGGCATCCCTGAGGTCCCCCACTACATGCCAGGAGCATCCCGCCTTTGGTTGTGACCATCAAAAATGTCTCCAGGCCAGGCGTGGTAGCTCACGCCTGTAATCCCAGCACTTTGGGAGGCCAAGGTGTATGGATCACCTGAGGTCAGGAGTTCGAGACCAGCCTGGCCAACATGGTGAAACCCCGTCTCTACTAAAAATACACACACACACACACACAAAAATTAGCTGGGCATGGTGGTGAGCACCTGTAATCCCTGCTACTTGGGAGGCTGAGGCAGGAGAATCGCTTGAACCCAGGAGGTGGAGGTTGCAGTGAGCCAAGATGGCACCACTGCACTTCAGCCTGGGCAACAAGAGCGAAACTCGCTCTCAAAAAAAAAAAAAAAAGTCTCCAGTCATTGCCAATGTTGGGGGTGTCGGGCCCACCTTGGGAGCCACTGCCTTGAGGGCACCAATTGGATCGCAGCTCCCTGCTCTACCCACTGGCAAGGGGAAAAGGCAGATGTTGATTTCGTTCACCCATCAGGAAAGCTGCAGAGCTCCAGGAGCTACAGGAAGGAACTGGGGGCTGCAGGGGGAGGTTCTGTCCCCAGACCACTGCTCCGCCCACCCTCTGGCCCCAGCTCACCATCATTTTGCCAAAATAGGCATTCAGTTCTGCAAGTGCCTGAGATGAGACCATGAGGTGCCTTTAATTTGTGGCTTCCAGAGTAAGAATCCCAAGCAGAAGCAGGGAGCACTCCACACGGAAGTCGCCTCTGGCCCACCAGGGGGAGACCTGTGGCCACGTGGGCTGAGCCCTGGGTTAGGCAGGAGGGTAACCAGGAAGGTAACCGCCTGTGGTTTTTCCATTGTTCTAGCCCCTGATGGTAAGATTCCAGGCTGCCCTGAAGAACTACCTGAACCGACAGATCGAAAAGTTGAAGCTGGACCTCCAAGAGCTGGTGTGTATCTGTCCAGTCTCCCACCCCGGCCGGATGCCCGCGTCCTGGTGACCCTGTTTCTCTCTCTGGTCCAGGCCGTGGCTACCAAGCAGAGCCGAGCCCAGCGGCAGGAGCTGGGGGTGAATCTCTATGAGGTGCAGCAGCACCTGGTACACCTGCAGAAACTGCTGGAGAAGAGTCACGACCGCCACTCCGTCGCCTCGAGCGAGCGCAGGCAGAAGGAGGAGGAGCTGCAGGGCGCCCGTGCACTCTACACCAAGACCTGTGCAGCAGCCAACGAGGAGCGCAAAAAGCGTAAGGCAACCCCGCGGCCCCACACGCCATCGGGTCCTGGAGGGGTTCCCAGGGGTGTCCCCATGTACCATGGCCAGGCACCTAGAAAAGTAAGATGTGTGTGTGTCCTGGAAGGATTCCCACCCTTTTAAGGAGGGGAAGGCACATAAATCAAATGTCTTTTTGCTGTTAGTTGAGATGGAGTCTTACTCTGTCACCCAGGCTGGAGTGCAGTGGCGCAATCTTGGCTCACTACAACCTCCCCCTTCCAGGATCAAGCGAGTCTCCTGGCTCAGCCTCCCGAGTAGCTGGGATTACAGGTACCTGCCACCATGCCTGGCTATTTTTTGTATTTTTAGTAGAGACAGGGTTTCACCATGTTGGCCAGGCTGGTCTCGAACTCCTGACCTCAGGTGATCCGCCTGCCTCAGCCTCCCAAAGTGCTGGGATTACGGGCATGAGACACTGCGCCCGGTCATACATATGTTAAATGGCACCTCTCAGGACAAAGCAGCAAATGCTGAAGCTGCTAACAGCCAGGTGTAGAGACTCAAAACTGGGAGAGACAGGTGGGCTGCAGAGGTCCAAGGACAGGCAAGACCAGGAGGCAAGAGCAGACCAGGGATGCTGGAGGGTTTCGACAGGTGCGAATGCAAGGGTGAGGCCGGGGCTGGCACAACAGTGAGACCCTAGCCCGGGGCCCGACCACCGCAGGGTGTGTGCGGCAGGTCAGCGGGTAGCTTCCAATCAGATAAGACAGTGAGGGCTACAGCACATGCTATGCAACATTACCACTAAAGCAGTGTGCTTGCACAGAGCTGGTCATGTAGGTGACCGGACACAGTGGCTTCCTCTTGTGGCTATGTAGTATTTCAGTCTTTATTTTATTTTATTTTATTTTTTTTGAGATGGAGTCTCGCTCTGTCACCCAGGGCTGGAGTGCAGTGGCCGGATCTCAGCTCACTGCAAGCTCCGCCTCCCGGGTTTACGCCATTCTCCTGCCTCAGCCTCCCGAGTAGCTGGGACTACAGGCGCCCGCCACCTCGCCCGGCTAGTTTTTTGTATTTTTTAGTAGAGATGGGGTTTCACCGTGTTAGCCAGGATGGTCTCGATCTCCTGACCTCGTGATCTGCCCATCTCAGCCTCCCAAAGTGCTGGGATTACAGGCTTGAGCCACCGCGCCCGGCCGTATTTCAGTCTTTATGCTTTTTGATGTTTTCAACTTTCCCAGTCAACTCTGTATTACTCTTATCATGGGGAAATGGCCTACACAAACCTGGAAGAAAACAGAAGCGCACGGCCATCCCAGCTGTTCTGGAAAGAAACATTTTAGATCCTGAGAAAAGTGGAAGAGGTTTCTGGAAATTTCAGAGTTAGGGTAAGTGGGCACTTATCAAGAACCTCTCTCCAGTTACCATCAAATGAACAGAAAACACCAAAAGGAAAGAACATGACATCCACGCTGAACTGAAAGAACCGCATCCTCCAGAAGTAACAGAGTTTAGACCCTCCTGAAGGAGGACACATGCCCCCAACTGCTCCCCACACCTGCAGTGAGGCTGGAGCTGTGGAGCTGGGGTAGAGCACCCGCCGGCTCCCCTCTGCTCAGCGAGGCTGGAGCCATGGAGCTGGGGTTGAGTGCCTGCCGCCTGCCCTCTGCTAGGGCTCAAAGCGTGGGTGGGATTCTGAAAAGATCTAAACACTGGTGGACTCTGTGCTTCCTGGAGATTAGGAAAGGGCTGGAGTCAAGGCTCTTCAACCTGGCAAGACCTGCCTCAAATAGCACCATCTCTGCCTTCTCAGAACTGAAGAATTTGGGCAGCGGTCCCGGCCCTGACCGGGGGTCAGCCAGCACTGCACAGTCCCTTAGGTGAGACATGGGGTCTAGCCCCTGGAGAAAGCCCACGGTCACCTGCCTCATCTGGGAGGGAGACGGAGCCCATCAGTCACTGTATGAGGGTTCTCTAGAGGGACAGAACTAACAGGATAGATATATAGAGAAAGGAGAGTTTATTCAGTATTAACGCAGGATCACAAGGTCCACGATAGGCCGTCAGCAGGCTGAGGAGCAAGGAGAGCCAGTCTGAGTTCCAAAAATGAAGAACCTGGAGTCGAATGTTCAAGGGCAGGAAGCATCCAGCACAGGAGAAAGATGTAGGCTGAGAGGCTACACCAGTCTCTCTTTCCACATTTTTCTGCCTGCTTATACTCCAGCTGCACTGGCAGCTGGTTAGAGGGCGCCCACTCAGATGGAGGGTGGGTCTGCCTTTTCCCAGGCCACTGACTCAAATGTTAATCTCTTTTGGCAACACCCTCACAGACACACCCAGGATCGATACTTTGTATCCTTCAATCCAATCAAGTTGACACTCAGTATTTTTTTTTTTTTTTTGAGAGGGAGTCTGGCTCTGTCGCCCAGGCTGGAGTGCGGTGGCCGGATCTCAGCTCACTGCAAGCTCCGCCTCCCAGGTTTACGCCATTCTCCCGCCTCCGCCTCCCAAGTAGCTGGGACTACAGGCGCCCGCCTCGTCGCCCGGCTAGTTTTTTGTATTCTTTAGTAGAGACGGGGTTTCACCGTATTAGCCAGGGTGGTCTCGATCTCCTGACCTTGTGATCCGCCCATCTCGGCCTCCCAAAGTGCTAGGATTACAGGCTTGAGCCACCGCGCCCGGCCGACACTCAGTATTAATTAGCCATCACAGTCACTAAACCTTCACGCCAAAATGTGAGTTACCAACCGGAAATCCCCAGACCTGAGAGGAGACTGAGCTGAACAGACAGGCAAGCCCAGCCCTGATTCCAAAAACAGCATGCGGAGGCACCAACTGGTAGTCTCATGAGATTTTAGAGGACGTTGTGTCTGTAAAGAGAACAAAGTGTTAGGAAAAGGGGTACGTGAAATTTAAAAATGTAATCATCATCCCAGAGCGTGCAGAGGCGCCAACTGGTAGTCTCAGGAGATTTTAGAGGACATTGCATCCGTAAAGAGAACAAAGTGTTAGGAAAAGGGTTACGCAAAATTTAAAAATATAATCATCATCCCCCCAAAAGGCACTACTAGACAAATGAATGCGTTGAAAGCTAAATTTCTTAACTAAAAAGCCAGTTTGAGGAATCTTCCCCGGAAATAGAGCAAACCCCAAAATGTTGGATATCTTGAGGAGGAGATAAAAGACATGGACAATAGATCAGGAAAATCAAACCAATGTCCATAAGAGAGAGATTTCAGGAGATGAGAGGCAATAGCCAATGACCAGGAGAACAGATGCGTGAGTTCAGGAAAGATGAATCTGCAGATAGAAAGACTTGTGACAGGGCCCGGCGCAGTGGCTCAAGCCTGTAATCCCAGCACTTTGGGAGGCCGAGACGGGTGGATCACAAGGTCAGGAGATCGAGACCATCCTGGCTAACACAGTGTGTTCTAAATGCCACAAGGGTTTTCTTTTTCTCTGGCAGCTGAAAATGCGCTCGCTTGGAGAGATAAGCAATATTCTAACAGGGCCCGGCGCAGTGGCT
>NW_012110918.1:16319873-16322139 GCF_000951035.1 Colobus angolensis palliatus
AAAAAAAAAAAAAAAAAAAAAAAAGACTCGTGACAGGCCATGCAGCTGAAAGAGGAAATGAACCTCCCCAGACATTACTGGTGAGATTTCCAAATTCCACAGCAAAAGATAAAATGCTGTAGCCTTCTAGGTGGGACAACCCAGATGGCCTCTTGAGGCCGGGCCTGGGCTGCATTTTCATCAAGGTCTCCATCAGCTGCCCCTTGGAGGAACCAGGGAGAGCTCAATACCACCAGGACCCAGCCCAGCCCAGATTTCAGATTGATTTGTTCTGAGAAGGATGAGGCATTGTTTGTTTCTGGCTTTCTTTTTTACCCTTAAGCTTCCAGATGATGCTAACATGTGGCCAGGGCTGAGAATCGCAGAACTTAAATATAAATAGCAGGATGTCAATGCATATAGAATTCTTGGGGTTTTTTTGTGTTTTTCTTGTTTTTTTTGTTTGTTTGTTTTTGTTTTGAGATGGAGTCTCTCTCTGTCACCCAGGCTGGAGTGCAATGGTGTGATCTCAGCTCACTGCAACCTCCGCCTCCTGGGTTCAAGCGATTCTCCTGCCTCAGCCTCCCAAGTAGCTGGGACTACAGGCACATGCCACCATGCCTGGCTAATGTTTGTTTTTTTGTAGATACGGGGTTTCACCATGTTGGTCAGGCTGGTCTTGAACTCCTGACCTTGTGATCTGCCCACCTCGGCCTCCCAGTGCATGCAGAATTCTAAGGGAGAAGGATTGTTAGCATTTGACCTGCATGTCAGTTATAGACTCTGGAAATTAACAACGGGAAGTCCACGTGTGAAGACTTCTGGTTGCAGCCAAATCTGCTCAGACAAAACCCGTGACAGAGTTTATTTACATTTCCACAAACAGGCCTGGAAACAGGCATTCTATTTGAGAAGCTCAAAGGAGGGAAATAAACTGAAAGAAGTAGAAAAAGAAACCAATAAAGATCAAAAGCAGAAGCTGATGAAATAAATCGAAAATGAATTGACTTGATAAATAAAACTGCCTTTTTTTAATGACCAATAAACCTTACATACTGCTGGCTTGTCTGGCAATAAAAAGGAGATCATGCAAGTCACAATGTTGGGAATGAGGACAGCTTGGGGGAGGGTTTTGTTTTTGTTTTTGTTTTTAATTTCAAGAATGCTATGCATTGCACTGGTTACATCATGGAACAAATTGAAAATGTCAAAAATCTGTTTTCCCTAAATGCACTCATATTGGAAGATGTTACGGAAGCCTTCTAGTGACCTTCAAGGAACAAACATTTCCTGTGTTACCAAAGCTCCAGGGAATGGAAGATTCCAGAAACTCCCCGCAGGCTGGTCCTGCGGTGCTTAGTGAAAGCCTGGCTGCGAATGCTAACAGCCTACAAAGAGGAAACTGTGAAGCGGCCCCGCGTATGAAGAGTGAAAATCCTGAACTGAACGTTAGCAAAATAAGTAGGATTTACTTCTGGAATTCACACAGGAATAACTCACAATTAGGAAATCTACTAATTTCATGCATTATATTTATAAATTAAAGGATGGAGGCAGGACGCGGAGGCTCGTGCCTGTAATCCCAGCACTTTGGGAGGCCAAGGCGAGCAGATCACCTGAGGTCAGGAATTCAAGACCAGCCTGCCCAACATGGTGAACCCCTGTCTTTACTAACAATACAAAAAATTAGCCAGGTGTGGTGGCAGGTGCCTGTAATCCCAGCTACTCGGTAGGTTGAGGCAGGAGAACCGTTTGAGCCCGGGAGACGGAGGTTGCAGTGAGCCGAGATTGTGCCACTGCACTCCAGCCTGGCCAACAAAAAAAAGGCTTCCTGGGTGGGTGCCAAATGGGTATTTAATAAAACTCACCATCCATCCCAAAGTAGGATAGAAGGAAAGTTGTAAGTATTTACCAGTAGCTAACAAGAAAATGTGATCCAGTGGAAAGACTAGACTTAAAATCAGGAATGAGATGAGGTGGCCTGCTAGCATAGCAGTTACCCCAGACTGTTTTGGAGGCTCCAGCAACACAAAGAAAATAAGAGAAAGAAATGAGATATGGATCTGGGAATGAAATACTGAAATTCTCAACCTCTACTAATGAAAAAAAAAAGTCAGTAGAAACAGTAAGAAATCAATAAAGTAGCTGGATACCAGCTCTATAGTTTTCTTCTACACCAGTAATATAGTTAGGAATTACAATTTTTTTTTTTTTTTTTTTTGACAGAGTCTCGCTCTGTCGCCCAGGCTGGAGTGCAGTGACTGGATCTCAGCTCACTGCAAGCTCC
>NW_012110918.1:16322525-16323092 GCF_000951035.1 Colobus angolensis palliatus
CTGAGGCAGGAGAATGGTGTAAACCCGGGAGGCGGAGCTTGCAGTGAGCCGAGATCGCGCCACTGCACTCCAGCCTGGGCGACAGAGCGAGACTCTGTCTCAAAAAAACAACAAAAACAAAAACAAAAACGCCATTTCCCTCCAAATTAGCAATAAATCCATTGCAATTCCCATTACCGTCCATGGTGAGATGGTTTGGGTGAACCTAAATTTATTCAACATAATTATTTACTTATTTTGGAAAAGTAATGATTCAAAATGCAAGAGCTAGCTCTACAAGGAAAAGGAAATTTTCCTCTCTTTGCCCCTTCTCCCACCCAGCCACCAGGGCCCTCCACAGAGGCAACGTAGATTCTCGTGGATTCTTTTCGCTTTTGTTTTTTTCAAGACAGCATCTTGCTCTGTCGCCCAGGCTGGAGTGCAATGGCGCAGTAGCCTCGAACTCCCAGCCTTAAGTGATCCTCACACCTCAGCTTCCCAAGTAGCTAGGACTATGCACGCGCAACCAGGTCTGGCTAATTCTCTCTCTCTCTCTGTCTCTCTCTCTCTCTCTCACTCTCTCTCTCT
>NW_012110918.1:16323897-16327269 GCF_000951035.1 Colobus angolensis palliatus
CGCTGAAAAGGAGTGCTCTGTGTGGTGAGTCAACAAGTACTGACCCACGTGTAGCTCCCTCAATAAATTGGTACTGTAGCTTTAGAAATCCATCTCATGAAAGTTTTGTTAAAGGAATCAGTTCCTCAGGCCTTGGCCTCCTCTGAGAGCACTGACTGTCACTTAATGGGACGGAAGGTGCTGCCTTTTCCAGCCTCGTCCTCTCTGCCCTGCACTGCTGCCTGGCGGTGTCAGTGCAGGGGCGTCTGTGGAGCTCAGCCTGCCCTGGATGTGCTGGTCTCCTCCCGGGGGACTTAAGACTCCACCTAAGGTTGCCAGCCTTTCAGTGGTAAGAAATCTATCCAATCAACCCGAAGCCTTACCACCTGGCACCACTTCAATGTCTCTTTAGACTACCGGGAGGATCTCTGAGACTTGGTGGGTAATGGAACAGCTTGTTGCAATTTGTGGATGTAGATTCCGTATATTTTTGTCTCTTCCACGAGATTGTAAACTCTTTGCTGACAAAGTCTGGGTCTTGATAGTTTAAAAGCAGTTTCCCACTCTTACCCAAAAATGGCAGGAAGGGTGCCCAGGGCAGCTGTTCCCCGCCTCCTCCTAGGTCTCTGTGTGGGGGACGCTGGGACAGCCTCCCCACACTCTCTCTCTCTCTCTCTTTCTCTCTCTCTCTCTCTCTCTCTGCCACCACCCCCCCACCCCACCCGCAGTGGCAGCTCTGCAGACTGAGATGGAGAACGTGGCCCTGCATCTCTTCTACATGCAGAACATTGACCAGGACATGCGGGACGACATCCGTGTGATGAAGCAAGTGGTGAAGAAGGCCGAGACGGAGAGGATCCGGGCAGAAATCGAGAAGAAAAAGCAGGTATTCTGCAAACTCGACACACGTTGAATGATCACCAGACCGTGGAGCTTCAGAAAGGGGCTCAGCTTTGTCTCCTGCGTGAAGGCTCCCGGCCGGAGGGGTGGTGACCGGCCTGGGTGGCCTCGACTTGTATCAAGGGTTGGTGGAGAACAGGCCCTCAGCCACGGACACCTCCTGACGGGGCTGCTTCTCATCCTGTTTCCCAGGACCTGTATGTGGACCAGCTCACCGCTCGAGCCCAGCAGCTGGAAGAAGACATTGCCCTGTTTGAAGCTCAGTACTTGGCCCAAGCTGAGGACACCCGGATTTTAAGGAAAGCAGTGAGTGAGGTAAGAGCAGTCCCTGCCGCTCTCGGTGTTTGACCCACCAGTGAGTGCTCATGCACGGGGTGCTGGTGGGTCTACTAGACTGCACCTGCCCGTCTGCTGGATGAGTGACCACAGCCAACTTACGTCTCCTTCAGCATCTGCAAACATCGGGCCCTCCCCATGGCAGGGCCACAGTAGATGCCGACAGGTGGATGGCCCGGATTCCCATTCCTTCCCTGGCTAGTGGATGACAGAAGGCCTCGCGGGGTTCAGGCACTCTAGTCTCTTCATGACCGCCAAGGCCAGCTTGCTGGGGGGATGCTTGGCAAGTTCCTCAGCCTGCAGGGACCTCTTCCAGGGAGGACTGAAGTCTTTCTAACAATTCCCCCCACGGTGGGCAGCCGGCCTTCTGGGTAGCGCCTACATCTCTGCACCATGTGGAGTAGAGAATGGAGAGGACAAAGTGGGTGGAAGCTGCTCCCTCTCAGCCCCCGATTCAGGTCTGTAGTGGCAGCACCAGAAACCAAAGTTACTGCAACTTAAAAAAAAATATGTGAGTCACCATCTGCATTCACGAGTGCGGGAATGACACAGAGGAAACAATTAACTTTTTGTTTGTTTGTTTGTTTTCTGGGACAGAGTCTCACTCTGTCACCCAGGCTGGAGTGCAGTGGTGCAATCTCAGGTCACTGCAACCTCCGCCTCCCGGGTTCAAGCAATTCTTCTGCTTCAGCCTCCAGAGTGGCTGGGACTACAGGCACCCACCTCCACGCCTGGCTAATTTTTGTATTTTTAGTAGAAACAAGGTTTTGCCATATTGGCCAGGCTGGTCTCAAACTCCTGACCTCAGGTGATCCACCCACCTCAGCCTCCCAAAGAGCTGGGATTATAGGCATGAGCCACCGCGCCCAGCCGATGAAAGAGACGAAGAGGACTTGAAGGAACGGATGAGCACTGTGGGCTCCCAGGGTAAAGGGAGGGCCCAGGGCTAGGCGTTACTCATCACTGGTGTCTCCAGCTGCAAATGCAATTAAAGTAGAGCACGTCCCAGTCAGAATCCCAGGAACAAACAATCCCTCAATTAACCAAACAATTCTGGAGTTCTGTCTGAAAAATAAATTAGGAAGGCCAGCCAAGAGTGGTTTTGGAAGAGAAGATTCAAACGGGGCAAGCAACCATCCCACTCTGCTCAGGACCGAGGGGTCCCCAAGATGAGGGACTTTCCACGCTAAGCCCAGGGGGTCCTGGACACAGCAGGATGGCAGCTCACCCCACCAAACATTGAAGTATACAGTAAAGCTCTGGCCAGGCGAGGTGGTGCACACCTGTAATCCCAGAACTTGGGGAGGCTGAGGCAGGAGGATGGCTTGAGCCCAGAAGTTCGAGACCAGACTGGGCGACATGGTGAGACCCTGTCTCTACAAAAATAAAATAAAATAATAATAAAACATTAGCCCACCAGGGTGGTGTGCACTTGTGGTCCCAGCTACTCAGGAGGCTGAGGCAGGAGGATCACTTGAGCCTGGGAGGTCAAAGCTACAGTGAACTATGATCATACCACTGCATTCCAGCCTGGGCTAAGGAGCAAGACCCTGTCTAAAATAAAACAAAACCATAAAGTTCTAGAGGCTAAAATAATGTGTTACAAGATAGACAGGCAAAACATTGACGCCTATGAGAGCCCCAAAGCAAACCAGAGTTTATATAAAAACCTAGTAGATTATAAATTACCAGAGAGTCAATGAATTATTCATCCAATGATGTCGGGACATTTGGTTAATCATTTGGGAAAAAATTAAATCTTTTCCTCATACCAGACACTAAAATAAATTCCAGATGGAATCAAGTATTTAAATGGGGGAAAACGTGCCAGACGAAAACAAATGAAAATATTTATATAATCCTGGGCTGGGGAGGCCTTTCGAAGCATAACACCGAAAGCAGGAACCTTAAAGGAAAAGACCAGGAAGGGCCGGGCACAGTGGCCTGCACCTGTAATTCCAGCACTGTGGGAGGCCGAGGCGGGCAGATCACCTGAGGTCAGGAGTTCAAGACCAGCCTGGCCTAATGGCAAAACCCCATCTCTACTGAAAATACAAAAATTAGCTGGGCGTGGTGGTACGTGCCTGTAATCCCAGCTACTTGGGAGGCTGAGACAGGAGAATCGCTTGAACCCAGGAGGCAGAGGTTGCAGTGAGC
>NW_012110918.1:16327319-16335747 GCF_000951035.1 Colobus angolensis palliatus
CCTGAGGTCAGGAGTTTGAGACCAGCCTGGCTAGCGTGGCAAAACCCCATCTCTACTGAAAATACAAAAATTAGCTGGGCGTGGGGGTACATGCCTGTAATCCCAGCTACTCGGGAGGCTGAGACAGGAGAATCGCTTAAACCCAGGAGGCAGAGGTTGCAGTGAGCTGAGATCATGCCATTGCATTTCAGCCTGGGTGACAGAGCCAGAATCCGTCTCAAAAAAACAAAACAAAAGACTAGGAGGGCAATCACACCCTCAATAAAACCTTTGTAGATTAAGGACCCCACAAACCAGATGAAGGTGGGGAGACAGGCAGGAGAAGACAACTCACAGCCTTTAGTAAATCCAGGGATGTGAAGAGATGCTGAAAGCCAAGGAGACGCTCCTGTGTGCTTCCACACCCTAGAGGCAGGTGGGCTACGCGGTTCCTTTTGCACCTGCCGCCCTCTCCTCCATGCAACTCCCCCAGGGAAGGGAGCCGCCCGCACTTCGTTCATTTCTCATTTCCAGCACCCGGAACAGTGTGGGGGCAACAGTAGGCCCCCCGTTCATCGAGTGAAGTCACAAGTAACCAAAGGACAGGGAGGCCCCTACGGAGTTGGCAAAGATAAAGAGAGATGAGCCCTCCCTGCTGTTGACCATGAAAATACAGATTGGCCTTTATCTTTATCAAGATCTTTATCCAGGGCAATATGGTCATATGCAGCCACTCCCTCCCTAACCCTAACCCTAACCCCGCACCCTGCCATTGCTTAGACTCCATTCCAAGGAACCTAGCAAAGATGTACGCAGATACCATTTTTGTGTGTTAAAAGCAGTAAAGTCACCTGAAGTCCCAGCTACTCAGGAGGCTGAAGCAGGAGGATCACTTGTGCCCAGGAGGTCAGGGCTGCAGTGAGCTAAGATTGCACCACTGTGCTCCAGCCTGGGCGACAGAGCGAAACCCCTGTCTCCAAATAAATAAATACAATGAATAGAGACTCCTGGGGGAGATGGTGCGCATCACCGTGTTCTGTGTCATCGGAAAGAAAGACCCCCAAGAAGAGGATGTTAGTGAAGCCCATTTTCATACACCTGTGCGTCAGAATACACCCCGCCAAAAAGAGCTCTACTGACATGGAAACCTGTCTCAATATTAATTTCTTACTTTCATTTTTTAGAGACAAAGTCTCACTCTGTCACCCAGGCTGGAGTGCCCTGGGGCCATCACTGCAGCCTCAAACTTCTGGGTCCAGGCAATCCTTCCACCTCAGCCTCCCAAGTAGGTAGGACTACAGGCACATGGCACCGCATCCTGCTCATTTTTTTTTTTATTATTATTCTTTTTGTAGAGACGGAGTTTCTTTTGGTTGCCCAGACTGGTTGGGAACTCCTGGCCTCAAGCAATCCCGCCGCCTCAACCTCCCAAAGTGCTGGGATTATGGGCAGCACTGGCACAACACACCTGCACCTGGCACAATACATTAATTTTTAATATGGCTGGGCATGGTGGCTCACGCCTGTAATCCCAGTACTCTGGGAGACCGAGGTGGGCGGATCACCTAAGGGTCAGGAGTTCGAGACCAGCCTGGCCAACATGGTGAAACCCCCGTCTCTGCTAAAAATATGAAAATTAGCCAGGCGTGGTGGTGAGTGCCTACAATTGCAGCTATTCGGGAGGCTGAGACAGAAGAATTGCTTGAACTCAGAGGCGGAAATTGCAGTGAGCCAAGATCGTGCCATTGCCCTCCAGCCTGGGTGACGAGAGTCTCAAAAAAAAAAAAAAATGTAATAGGAGCTTATGAAACAATATATAGAATTTGATTTCACACACACACAATCACAGGGGTGAGAAGCTGGAAATGGTTATCTCTAAGTGGTAGGATTACTGGCATTTTCATTTTCTTTTTGCTTATTTGCACATTCTGTTCACATTGGCCGAACACTTGCCTTTGTGAAAAACCGAGGTCTAAAGGTACAGGTGACAGAGCCCAGCAGCCGTCTTTCCATCTTTATGCCTTGACCGGCACCTCGGTCAACCAGGCCGCGGCCGGCAACCTTGGGGACACCATGGGGAGGCCCCGCACAGGCTCGGTTTAAGGTGCATCCTGGCTAGATTTGGGTGCCCACCTGCTGCCTGGACCGGCTCCCACTGCCCAATGGCACGGAGCAGCCTCCTTCGTGAATAACTTACCCCAGTACAAAACTGTGACCCAGCAGTCCCACAACTGGGCATTTATCCAAAGGAAAGGTAGTCCGTGCATCCAAGAGACACCTGCACCCCATGGTCAGGCTGGTCTCAGACCCCTGACCTCAGGTGATCTGTCCGCCTCAGCCTCCCTAAGTGCTGGGATTACAGGCATGAGCCGCCGCACCCGGCGTAGTTAACAAGAATTTGTTGAACATTTTCAGATAGCTAGAAGAGAGGATTTTGAATGTTTCCAACTCAAAGAAATAACAATTGCTGGAAGTGATTGATATGCTAATTACCCTGATTCAAGCAGTACACAAGTGGCAAAATATCACTCGGTACCCCAGAGAGAGACAGCTGTACCATGTCAGCTACAATGGAAGGAAATACTACAGACAAAAGGGAAGTCAGTCCCTGGATGTACACAATGTCCCTTCCTAGGCTGCTCAATAATCCTAAGTAAGTGTCTGTGAGAGGAAAAACCAGTCCCCCTCATCGTGGTGTACTTAATTCACACCATTTTAGGTTATGTCGTAATGAATAGACGGTTCAGAAACCCTCACAGCCAAGCGTGGTATCTCCAGGGCGATGGCCTGTCTCATGCCTGGCGCGGCCCTCGGCTCCCCTGTGATGTTCTAACGCACTGTGGCTTCAGTCATTTTCTACCAAGCTGGTGTGGGTGTCACAGCGTGCAGGCACTTCTGGGACTTGGCGTTCTGCAGGATGCCCCAGTTGGCTGACTCGGGCCGCCGGCTTGCTAAAGTCACAATGCTTTGCATTAGGGAATGACTCATCAAGAATCCCAAACACCACTCAAAATAAGACCACGATCCAGGCCGTGCTGGGCATGCAGGCCTCAACTCACTTGACCCGACAGCCCCGGGACGTAGGTGCCACTCTTGTACCTATATCACAGCTGGGGACATTGAGGCACAGCGGGTGAGATTCAGCCCAGGCAGCTGTACCAGCCTTAACCTCTGTGCCCCCAGCATAAAGGAACTCCCCTTGCCCTTGGAGCAAATTCTTGAACCACCCACCTCGTTTTCAAGCCCCTCCCCTACATGGGCCCAAGCCCTTACTGCAGTTGGCCCCTCACCGCCCCCCACGATGCCCCTAGACTTCCAGCCTCCACTCAGCCTGCCTGACCTACCCACCCCTGACTGTCTGGTTGTGCCTCCTCATTCCCAGTCTAGGCAGCCCTGCTTCTCCTGGCTGGACGAGAGCATCCAGGCCTGGTCATTCTTGAGACAAACACCTCCTTCCATCGTGGGCTCCCTGCAGGAAGTGGTGCTGGGCCCGTCCCATCCTGTAGGACCTCAGCCCGAATCAGTGACACCACCAACCCCACAATGGTGTTTCACGGATGCTGGCCAGGATCCCCCTCCTCTTCTCCCTCCTCCCCTCCCTCCTCCCTCTCCCCTCTCCCCTTCCCTCTTTCATCTTCCCCCTCCTCCCTCTTTCATTTTCCCCCTCCTCCCTCTCCTCCCTCCTCCCTCCTTCATCTTCCCCCTCCTCCCTCTCCTCCCTCCTTCATCTTCCCCCTCTTCCCTCCCCCTTCCTCCCTCTCCTGCCTTCCCTCCCCCTCCTCATTCCCAAGCACTGAGCACCACAGGCTCTGAGCAAAGGCCCAAAGCAGGTGCAGGTTATCCTGAAAGCTACATTCAGGCTCATGTTTACCCCTCTGCGGATGCATGATCAAGGAAAGTACAGGTGATAGAAGGAAAAGAGGAAGATTTGGGAATGTGGGGCTCTGGTGTTCTTGGGCTTTGCTCGCAAATGAAATGAGACAGCCGTTCCTGCCCTCTCCCCTGTTGGCTGCAGGCCTGCACAGAGATCGATGCCATCAGCATGGAGAAGAGGCGCATCCTGCAGCAGTGGGCCACCAGCCTGGTGGGCATGAAGCACCGTGACGAGGCGCACAGGGCAGTGCTGGAGGCACTCAGGTACTGCAGGGCCACAGGCGGCGAGGACACGTGGGAACCCCAGGGGTCCGTGGCAGGCCCGCCCCACGCCCCTCCTTCTGGGTGCACCGGATCTCTGGGACAGAGGGTGCACCTGGAGCCCCAGGTCCAGGCTTCCATCCGGAAAGCTCCCTCATTGTTTGATAAGATTTCAGCGATTCTTAAATCCTTTCCAACACTGCGGCACTGGGAGGAGCGAGGCTTTTCTGCTCAGATTTCCTGGCAGGATTAAGTAGAAACAGAGAGAGCAGGGTAAAGAGAAAGGTCTCTTTGGGAGGTAAAGGTGTCCCTTTGATTTGCAGTATCACCACCTGAGTGCGGAAACCCCATCCCGTCCGATTGTTCTGCCTGAGGGCTGCATTCCAACTGAAATTCTATTTTAATCTCCGAAGGAAGGGGAGGAAGAGGCCTCCTCCAGGCATCCATCACTTCTGGGGATGGATGTGTGGCTCGGGGCGGGGCGTTGGAGACACAGGTGCTGCCTTCGTTCCTAAAACCACCCAGGGTGACCAGGTGTCGGGACCCGGAAAGCAAAAGCTGGGCACTGTGGTGGCACGTGGCTCACCCACTGACTTTAACCTCGCCTCCACCTTTCGTAGTCTCCACCCCTTGTGCCTAGCACAGAGCCTGGCATACAGCAAGCGCTCAAGAAAGGCTAGACCAAGGAATGAGGGACAGGCTGGTCCCACAGCACCCACAGCCAGGCGGCCCGCAGCAGTCACACAACCAGGAGATGCGTTTCCTTTTGGGTCCTGTGACTAAAGAAACAAAATGAAACCGTTTTGTTTTTAAAAGTTTTAGACCAAAACATGTTCAAATGAATAATGCTGGATTAAACATACTCATTTCCGGCCGAGCGCAGTGTCTCACGCCTGTCATCCCAGCACTTTAGGAGGCCGAGGCAGGTGGATCACGAGGTCAGGAGATCGAGACCATCCTGGCTAACACGGTGAAACGCCGTCTCTACTAAAAATACAAAAAAATTTTTAGACCAAAACATTTTCAAATGAATAATGCTGGATTAAACATACTCATTTCCGGCCGGGCATGGTGGCTCACACCTGTAATCCCAACACTTTGGGAGGCCGAGGCAGGTGGATCATGAGGCCAGGAGTTCAAGACCAGCCTGGCCAAGATAGTAAAACCCCGTCTCTACTAAAAATACAAAAATTAGCCAGGCATGGTGCGGGCACCTGCAATCCCAGCTACTCGGGAGGCTGAGGCAGAGAATTGCTTGAATTTAAGAAAAATTATAGAGCATCCTGGTGAGCACAGCATTCCTGGACCTGGTTATCTACAGCAACACCACAATAACAAAGGAACGGGAACACCCTCGATGCCCCGGGCAGAAAGCTTCCCCGTAGAAGTCTCCCAGTGGAATGCCATGTGGTGGAAAGGCGGGAGTGAGCGGTGTTTGTATTTTGACTTGGGAAGAGATCCAGGACACGCTGTTAGGTGGAAAAAGCAATGAGGTGCACAACAGTGTGTGTGGTGTGCTCCCACGGAGCACGAGAGGGAAGGAAGACTCTGGATGAACGCATACGCTTTCTTGCGATTGCACAGAAATTAGGGAGGGGATCCCAGAAAACCAGGAGCCTTTGCTTGTTGTGGGAGCAGGTGCTAGTGACTGTGGGCCGGGGAGGAGGAGACCTGATCAAATATGATTTTTATAATGTTTTGCAACCAAAAGGAAGCCACGTCTCTGAGGACAGGGAGGACGGTGTGCAGAGAGGACGCTGGTTAGTCTGGGATGCAGGGGAGAGCTGGACCACAGGAACGTCTTGGAGGTGGTGCCTTCCCCTGGGGCCGCTGCGCGGTTCACAGGTCATGAGCCTTGGAGAGCCGGGCCAGGTGCTGGACGCTCAGAGAGAACCCGGCCTTGACTTTTCTCAAGGCCCGAGGCAGCTGGGCAGTGTAATTAACAGTCAGGTATTAAGTCCTAGCATTGGGGCAGGAGGAAAAAGCCGCCCATGTGGACAGATGGCCAAGTCCTCTCGTCCTGAGGTGTGCAGGCAACCCCAGTGACACAGGGAGAGGGGCCCTTGCCCGGCCACAGCTGGCTCCGGTTCCTCTACCTGCATCTTTACAGGGGAAACCAGGCTTCAACCAAACATCGCCTGTATCAAACCACAGTGTTCCCTTTGGCTTTATATTGTTGACTCATGGGAGTGAAGGAAATGACTTTTTTTTTTTTTTTTTTTGAGACATAGTCTTGCTCTGTCTCCCAGGCTGGAGTGCAGTGGTGCGATCTCGGCTCACTGCAAGCTCCGCCTCCCGGGTTCACGCCATTCTCCTGCCTCAGCCTCCCGAGTAGCTGGGACCACAGGCAACTGCCACCACGTCTGGCTAATTTTTTGTGTTTTTAGTAGAGATGGGGTTTCATCGTGTTGGCCAGGATGGTCTCGATCTCCTGACCTGGTGATCTGCCTGCCTCAGCCTCCCAAAGTGCTGGAATTACAGGCTTGAGCCACCACGCCCGGCCGATATCTTGTTTTATAAAACATGCATGCACAGAATGTTGAGTGAATATTTTAGCCAAATATGTACACACACAAACACTGCACGAATGAGAGAGCCCCTGACTTCACCTGCAGCTCAGTGCACCAAGGCCCTGTAGAGGAGTGAGGCCCATCTTCTATTTATTTTATTTTATTGTTTTTGCAATGGAGTCTCGCTCTGTCCCCCAGGCTGGAGTGCAGTGGTGCCATCTTGGCTCACTGCAGCCTCTGCCTCCGGGGTTCAAGCGATTCTCCTGCCTCAGCCTCTAGAGTAGCTGGGATTACAGGCGTGCACCGCCACGCCCAGCTAATTTTTGTATTTTTAGTAGAGAGGGGATTTCACCATGTTGGCCAGGCTGGTCTTGAACTCTTGACCTCAGGTGATCCACCCACCTTGACCTCCCAAAGTGCTGGGATTATAGGAGAGAACCACTGCGCCCAGCCAATCTTTTAAAAGTGCAGGCCGTGTAGGACATTGTGAGAAGTGTAAGCAGTAATTGCAGAGATTTGCTGTTTGCACCCAAATAGATTTGAAGAAGCAACTTGGAGACAGGTTTAATAGGTCAGGGCCATTATTACAGAAATAAATTATTGCATTGCTTAGGACTTCCAAGCTAGGAGTGCAGTGACTGAACTATACCTCAAATATTGACCTTGAGATGTTCAGATTTGTAGAGCATCTTAGAAAATGGTGACATTCCTGGCTGATGGTCAGGATGGTGCATACAAGGCCCGTACCCTGGTGGCTATCTGGGCATGTCTGGAGGTTTCATCCTGTAGGATCCCTGTGAGGCAGGACCCCCTGGCCCAGAAGCTTGGTTTTGCCATCAAACCAAGAAGGCACACTTGTCCTGGAGTTAGTTTACATGAATTGAGCTCACCAGAACCTGACGTGTAACTGAGAATAACAGCCCATTCATGTGCATGATGAAATATAAGCACCAAAGAGGCCGGGCACGATGGCTCACGATTGTAATCCCAGCACTTTGGGAGGCCAAGGCGGGTGGATCACAAGGTCAGGAGATCGAGACCATCCTGGCTAACGTAGTGAAACCCCGTCTACTAAAAATATAAAAAATTAGCTGGGCGTGGTGGCGGGCGCCTGTAGTCCCAGCTACTCGGGAGGCGGAGCTTGCAGTGAGCCAAGATAGCACCAAAAACAAGGAATATAAACACCAAAGAACCCAATGCTGCACACTTGGACTAGCAGATTCTAATCTGTGGGGGAGGAGGACACAGGAATTGATGACACAGACCCATGCTCAGGGACCCGCTAGAGGGCAGAATGCCTGGGCCCCAGCCCTGCCTGCTTCCTGCTTCCTCCCTGAAGTTCATGGCCAGTCCAACCACATGGGCGGGAGGTGTCCCCCGAGCAACCCTCACCCTGACCTTGGCTGCCCTCTCCATTCCATTTCACACCCCTCCTCCCTCCTGACACCCGTGGCATTTTTTCAGATAAGTTAATACCTTTGATTAGGTTCCAGCCAAACCTCACCCTTTCTCTTTTCCCATGCCTTCGTGTCTCTCTTCATCTGATGTCGAGTCTACAACCTAATGCTCTGAAGACAGTCTGACTTCCCTGTCCTTGGTGGGGGGTTGCTGTGGTGGAGGAGGTGGTAACCATAATCTTGGCCCCGTGTCTCATACACAAGCTGCAAGCTTAGCTCAGAAGCTGTGCTTGTCTTGGCTTTTTTTTTTTTTTTTTTTCAGGGGTTTTGCAAGCACACGGTCATAAAAGCTCAGGAGAAACATGAAACGTGTTATTCTGTTTCCTGTTTGTGTCAACCCAAGGAAGC
>NW_012110918.1:16336172-16360309 GCF_000951035.1 Colobus angolensis palliatus
GAAAGGAAGGAAGGAAGGAAAGAAAGAAAGAAAACTGAGGGCTTGCCCTAATCTCCTAGACTTACTTTTCCCTCAATCCTGATGATGGCAGAGACGACTCCTCAGAGGCTCTTCCCCTTGGTGTGGAGTGCTGGAGCCTGGGGAGGGCAGGACAGGATGGAGAGGGAGGGAGGACAGGATGGAGAAAGACTGAATGCAGAATTAGAGCCAGTCAACAAGCCGGCAGTTCCACTGTTTCCTGGGTGACAGGCCCAGGCTCAGCTTGGTCTGGTGTAGCCCGTCAAAGGGAACACTGTCCTTGCCCCCAGTTGATGGAGGAGAAAGGAGTGGAAGGCAGTGTGGGATGGGTTGGGTGTGGGCATTGCCACAGTGTCCCCAGCAGGCCTCCTTCTAGCCTGGGGATCTGGCAGGTGGGGCCCAGTCACCACCAACGCCCCATATACCCAAGGACATATACCTGTTGGGTCTGGTGACCCAACAGACCTGAGGCCACAGACCAAAGACAGAGTAACAACCCCATTAGAAATGTGCCCCCATGGGTGAGCATAGTGGCTCCTGTCTGTAATCCCAGGGCTTTGGGAGACTGAGGCAAGAGGATCCCTTGAGCCCAGGAGTTCAAGACCAGCTTGGGCAACATAGTAAGACCTTGTCTCTAAAATAAAATATAAAAAATAGTCAGGTGTGGTGGTGTGCGCCTGTGGTCTCATCTACTCGAGAGGTAGAAGCAGGATGATCACTTGAGTTTAGGAATTTGAGGCTGCAGTGAACTGTGATTGCACTACTGCACTCCAGCCTGGGCAACAGAGCAAGACCCTGTCTCTCAAAAAATTTTAATTAGCTGGGCATGATGGTGTGCACCTGTAGACCTGTAGTCCCAGCTACTCAGGAGGCTGGGTGGGAGGCTTGCTTGAGCCAGGAGGTCGAGGCTGCAGTGAGCTGAGATGGTGCCACTGCCCTCCAGCCTGGGCAACAGAGTCAGAACCTGTCTCAAAAAAAAAAAACAAACAAAAATAAATGTCCCCAGACACAGGGACATGGGTGAGGCCCGTCAGGACTGCTGTGGTAGCTCAAGGTGTCCCGTCCCTCCTTCCCACCGGGGAATGGCCGTGCTTGTGAGCACATCCCCCGTCCATCTGGGCCTGCCTGTGGGAGCTGGACACTGCCCTGCCCAGCAGCCAGAAGTCCTGAAGGAGCCGTGTGTGACCCTCGAGACCAGACCAGCCCCACCACACCAACCCTCCAAAGACCACGGCGGTCCACGGAATCCAACATGGGTCCCAAAGCTACGTGAATAACCACGAGGCGCCCACAGTCAGCCCCTTCCCATCACATATGCAGGGAAATGGCTCACTTTCACTCTCCGAAAACAAAGCCTAGACTGTACTTAACTTGGGGACAGATAACCTAATCAGAATTCACACGCCCTTGGGACTTGGAGCCAAAAACACCCATCCTCTTACCTGCCTTTGTCCTATTTCCTGGCAGGAAATACAGGGGGCAGACAGGTCTTGGCCCGCAGCTGCAGCCCCTTTACCCCGAGATATGAATCAGTCAGCCGCACTGCCTCGCAGCCTCCTCCCAGGCCCTCAGCTGTGGCCACGGCTGCCAGGCAGGCCAACCTGAGGACAAAAGCCGTGGGCAGCATCCTGGGAGAGAACCCGGCCTTAACCACAGACTGCTGGACACCTCCTGCGTTCCCCGCTTCATCCTCAGAGGCCCAAGGCCCAACACCTGGGCCATATTCTAGATTCCCTATGTTCTTTTTGTTTCGTTTACAGACAGTCCCTGACTTAACGATTTTTTTTTTTTTTTTGAGACGGAGTCTCGCTCTGTCGCCCAGGCTGGAGTGCAGTGGCCAGATCTCAGCTCACTGCAAGCTCTGCCTCCCGGGTTTCCCGAGTAGCTGGGACTATAGGCGCCCTCCACTTCGCCCGGCTAGTTTTTTTTTGTATTTTTTTAGTAGAGACGGGGTTTCACCGTGTTAGCCAGGATGGTCTCTATCTCCTGACCTCGTGACCGCCCGTCTCGGCCTCCCAAAGTGCTGGGATTACAGGCTTGAGCCACCGCGCCTGGCCCAACTTAACGATTTTTGGACTTTACCATGGTATTAAAGCAACAGGCAGGCAACAGAAACTGGGCTTCAAGTCCCACACAACCTCCCTGGTTTTCAACACAGCATTCAATAAATTACATGGATGCCCAACACTTTGTTATCAAACAGGCTTTGTGTGAGATGATTTTGCCACCTGTAGGCTCATGGGAGTGTCCTGAGCATGTTTGAGGGAGGCTGGGCTGAGCCGGGGCGCCTGGCAGGCAATCTGCAGGAAGTGCATTTTGGGTTTTTTGTTTGTTTGTTTGTTTGAGATGAAGTTTCACTCTTGTCACCCAGGCTGGAGTGCAATGGCTCAATCTCAGCTCACTGAAACCTCCACCTCCTGGGTTCAGGCGATTCTCCTGCCTCAACCTCTCAACTAGCTGGGATTACAGACATGCACCACCACCATGCCCGGCTAATTTAGTATTTTTAAAAGAGATGGGGTTTCACCATTTTGGCCAGGCTGGTCTTGAACTCCTGACCTCAGGTGATCTGCCCCCTTGGTCTCTGAAAGTGCTGGGATTGCAGGCGTGAGCCACTGCACGCAGCCTGCATTTTAGACTTAGGATATTTTCAACTTACGTCGGGTTTGCCGGGCTGCACCCCCACCGTAAGCTGACGAGAACCTGTACTTCCTACTGGTGCCTGCTAATCTATGGAGTTTTTAAAGTGTGATTAAAAAAAAAAAAAAAATCCTTATCAAGGATAAGTGATTACGTTACAGGACATTTGAAAAACAGAGAAAAGGATTTTAAAATACCATCGTCTTTCTCCTTTTGTGACAAGGAGACTCGTTAGCATGTCCGCGCACTCTCAGGCACACGTTTCCTCCCCCAGCCCCCCGCCGGCATGTTAGGAGTTCTGTCAGTTTGTAAGTGTATCTTTTCAAATTAGACATCTTACTTTTATTGTCAAATTTAGATATTTATAAGGCTGCTCCTTCCTAAAAAAAGAAAATGAGTAACTTATTTACTTGAAGTCAGGATTACTGGGGATAATTTATGTACAAAATTGCATACCTCCAGCCCTGGCAACCACTGTGCCGCCTTCTGTGCCTATAGCTCTGCCATTTCTAGAATGTCATATAAATGGAATCGCACAGTCTGTAGCTTTTCTTGTCTGGCTTCTTCCACTTGGCATCATGCTTTTGAGACCCACCCATGTTGCGAGATCAGTAGTCTGTTCCTATTTAGGTTGAATAGTATTCCCTTGCATGGATACATCAGATATATTTGTCCATCCACCAACTGATGGCCATTTGGCTTTTACCTTTGGAATACCATGAAGAAAGCTGCTGTGACTGTTCTGAACGGATCTTTGTATGGATACCTGTTTCCGTTTCTCTTGGGTAAGTACAGGCGCATCTCGTTTCAATGTGTCTCACCTTCTCCTACTACGTGGAATTGCTTTTTTTTTTTTTTTTTTTTGAGACGGAGTTTCACTCTGTCGCCCAGGCTGGAGACTGCAGCTCACTGCAACCCCTGCCTCCCTGGTCAAGCGATTCTCCTGCCTCAGCCTCCCGAGTAGCTGGAACTACAGGCGCCCGCCACCACGCCCGGCTAATGTTTTGTATTTTTTAGTAGAGACGTGGTTTTACCGTGTCAGCCAGGATGATCTCAATCTCCTGACCTCGTGATCCGCCCACCTTGGCCTCCCAAAGTGCTGGGATTACAGGAATCGCATTTTTTACAAATTGAAGGTTGATGGCAGCTCCGTGTGGAGCAAGTCCGTCAGCACCATTTCTCCAGCGGCCTGTGCTCTGTTCCTGCCTCTGCACCACATGTTGGTCATTCTCATATTTCACACTTTTTCATTGTCATCGCCTGGTATGGTGATCTGTGATCAGTGACGGTTGACGTTAACTATTGTAATTGGTTTTCGGCAAAGTCACGGACTGCCCCCATTTAAGACAGCAAACTTAAGACATGTTGTGTGTGTACTGATTGCTCCACTGGCCAGCGTTCTTCCGTCTCTCTCCCTCTCCTTGGGCCTCCCTATTCTCCAAGACTCAACAATATTGAAGTTAGGCCTACAATGGCCGCTAAGTGCTCAAGTGAGAGGAAAAGTTTCATGCCTCTCACTTTATTTTTATTTTATTTATTTATTTTTGAGACACTCTGTCACCCAGGCTGGAGTGCAGTGGCACGGTCTCAGCTCATTGCAACCTCCACCTCCCAGGTTCAAGCGATTCTCCTGCCTCAGCCCCCCGAGTAAGTGAGATTGCAGGCGCCCACCACCACGCCTGTCTAATTTTTGTATTGCAGTAGAGACGGAGTTTCAGCAGGCTGGTCTCGAACTCCTGACCTCAAATGATCCGCCCGCCTCGGCCTCCCAAAGTGGTGAGATACAGGCGTGAGCCATCGCTCCTGGCCGCCTCTCACTTTAAATCAAAAGTTAGAAATGATTAAGCTTCATGAGGAAGGCATGTCAAAAGCTGAGATAAGCCAAAAGCTAGGCCTCTTGCACCGAAGGGTTAGCCAAGTTGTGAACACAAAGGAAAAGTTTTTGAAGGAAATGTAAAGTGCTGCTGTAATGAACACACAAAAGAAAGGGAAGCAGCCTCAGTGCTCATCTGGAGAAAGTTGAGGTGGTGTGGATAGAAGATCAAACCTTCTGGCCGGGCGCAGGGGCTCATACCTGGAATCCCAGCACTTTGGGAGGCTGAGGCGGGTGGATCACGAGGTCAGGAGATCGACACCATCATGGCTAACATGGTGAAACCCCGTCTCTACTAAAAATACAAAAAATTAGCCGGGCGAGGTGGCGGGCACCTGTAGTCTCAGCTACTCAGGAGGCTGAGGCAGGAGAATGGCGTGAACCCGGGAGGCGGAGCTTGCAATGAGCCGAGATCGCAACACTGCACTCCAGCCTGGGCAACAGGGCAAGACTCTGTCTCAAAAAAGAAAAAGAAAAAAAAATAAAAAAGAAAATGCACCCGGTGGGCATGGTAGCTCAAGTAATCCCAGCACTTTGGGAGGCCAAAGTGAGAGAATTGCTTGAGGCCAAGAGTTCTAGACTTGGTAAGATTACAGGTCCTTACCACCACACCTGGCTAATTTTTTGTACTTTTAGTAGAGACTGGCTAATTTTTTGTATTTTTTGTATTTTTAGTAGAGTAATTTTTCAACCCTGTTAGCCAGGCTGGTCTTGAACTCCTAACCTCAAATGATCTGCTTGCCTCGGCCTCCCAAAGTGCTGGGATTACAGGCATGAGCCACTGTGCCCAGCCCAAAATATTACCTTTTTTTTTTTTTGAGATGGAGTTTCTTTCTTATTGCCCAGGTGGGAGTGCAGTGGCACAATCTCAGCTCACGGCCAAGTCCACCTCCCGGGTTCAAGCAATTCTCCTGCCTTAGCCTCCTAAGTAGCTAAGATTACAGGTGCCTGTCACTACACCCAGAAATTTTTTTTTTTTTTAATGTTGGAATTGCTTTTGCTGGGGACAAATCCACAAGGCCCCACCCACGGTCAGGTTAGTGTTCTGCCCTTGCAGAGGCGCCAGCAGCCTGACACCTCCATCTGCCGCCCGCCCAGGGTTAGTGGAACATGCAAAGCTCAGAGGATGGAGGCAGGGGTGGTCGCTGCTGAGGCCAGACGCCCAGCTAATTTTTGTATTTTTAGTAGAGACGGGGTTTTACCAGGTTAGCCAGGCTGGTCTTGAACTCCTGACCTCAGGTGATCTGCCCGCCTTGGCCTCCCAAAGTGCTGAGATTACAGGCGTGAGCCACCGCGCCTGGCCCCAAAATATAACTTTTAATGGCAAAACCGCAATTACTTTTGCACCAACCTAATATCAACATTAACAGAAGTGATTGTAACCCCTGTGGATGACTTTGAGGGTTCAGGACTTCAGTGCAGAAAGTCACTGCCAATGTGGTGGAAACAGCAAGAGCTAGAATGAGAAGTAGAGCTGAGATGGGATGGAATTGTTGCGTTCACATGATCAAACTTTAATGGACGAGGAGTTGCTTGTTATGGATGAGCAAAGAAAGCGGTTTCTTGAGGTGGAATCTGCTCCTGTGAAGATGCCATGTGCATTGTTGAAATTAACAAAGAATTTAGAATATTCTGGGTGGGTACGGTGGCTCACGCCTGTAATCCCAGCACTTTGGGAGGCCAACGCAGGTGGATCACGAGGTCAGGAGATCGAGACCATTCTAGCTAACACGGTGAAACCACGTCTCTACTAAAAACACACACACAAAAATTAGCCAGGCATAGTGGTGGGCGCCTGTAGTCCCAGCTACGCAGGAGGCTGAGGCAGGAGAATGGCATGAACCCGGGAGGCAGAGCTTGCAGTGAGCAGAGATCGTGCCACTGCACTCCAGCCTGGGCGACAGAGCGAGACTCCGTCTCAAAAAACACACACACACACACACACACAAAGAACTTGGTTGATAAAGCAGCAACAGGGTTTGAGAGGATTGACTCCAATTTTGCAGGAAGGTCTTGCCTGGGTAAAATCCTATCAAACAGCATCACATACTACAGAGAAGTCTGTCATAAAAGAAGAGTCAATTCATGTGGCAAACTTCATTGTTGTCTTATTTTAAGAAACTGCCGTCCAGGTGGGGTGACTCACACCTGTAATCCCAACACTTTGGGAGGCCAAGGCAGGCGGATCACTTGAGCTCAGGAGTTGCAGACCAGCCTGGGCAACATGGTGAAACCTCATTTCTACAAAAACTACAAATATTAGCCAGGTGGGGTGATGTGTACCTGTAGTCCCAGCTACTCGAAAGGCTGAGGGAGGAGGTGGCTTGAGCCCAGGAGGCTGAGGTTGCAGTGAGCCAAGATCACACCACTGCACTCTGGCCTGGGTGACAGAACCAGAGCCAGACCCTGTCTCAAACAAAACAAAACAAAAAATTGCCACAGTCACCCTAGCCTTCAGCAACCACCACCCTAATCAGTCAGCAGCCAGCAACATCAATGCAAAACCCTCTACCAGCATACTTTATCAAGTATGACTTGATAAAGGCTCAGGTGATTGTTAGCATTTCTTAGCAATGAAGTTTTCTTTTTGTTTTTAAAAATGGAGTCTCGTTCTGTTACCTAGACTGGAGTGCAGTGGTGTGATCTCAGCTCACTGCAACCTCTGCCTCCTGGGTTCAAGGGATTCTCCTACCTCAGCCTCCTCAGTAGCTGGGATTAGAGGTGCCCACCACGACACCTGGTTAATTTTTGTATTTTTAGTAGAAACGGGGTTTGACCATGTTGGCAGGCTGGTCTCGAACTCCTGACCTCGGGTAATCTGCCTACCTTAGCCTAAGTGCTGGGATTACAGGTGTGGGCCACTGCGCCCAGCCTGTATGCACCGGGGAACCAAAAACGATTGTGTGACTTGCTTTACTGTGATATTCACTTAATTGTGGTGGCCTGCAACTGAACCCACAGTATCTCCAAGGTCGGCCTGTACCTAGAAGTGAGGTTCCAGCTCAACGTGCATTTTACTTTATAACAAGTGCTTGCAGGACGCGGTGGCTCACACCTGTAATCCCAGCACTTTGGGAGGCTGAGGCAGATCACTTGAGCTCAAGAGTTTGAGACCAGTCTGGGCAGCATGGCAAAACCCCATCTCTACCAAAAATACAACAAATTAGCCAAGTATGGTGGCACATGCCTGTAATCCCAGCTACTCAGGTGGCTGAGGCAGGAGAATTGCTTGAGCCTGGAAGTGGAGGTTTCAGTGAGCCAAGATTGCACCACTGCACTCCAGCCTGGGTGACACAGCAAGACTCCATCTCACAAACAAACAAACAAGAAAACAACTGCTGCAATGTTTTCCCAAGTGACTTGTTCCAATTTGCATTTTCTCCAGCAGTTTATGAGAGTCCCAGTTGCTCCACGTCCTCACTAACATTTGATATTACTAGTCATCTAATTTTAGCCATGAAATATAGCCATTAGCAGATGTGTGGTGGCTGAGGCAGGAGAATGACATGAACCCAGGAGGTGGAGCTTGCAGCGAGCCGAGATCGTGCCACTGCACTCCAGCCTGGGGGACAGAACAAGACTCCACCTCAAAAAAGAAAAGAAAAGAAAAGAGTTCTGGCCGGGCGCGGCGGCTCACACCTGTAATCCCAGCAACTCAGGATGGTGAGTCAGGAGAAGGCTTGAACCCAGGAGGCAGAGCTTGCAGTGAGCCGAGATCGCGCCACTGCACTCCAGCCTGGGCGACAGAGCGAGACTCCGTCTCAAAAAAGAAAAGAAAAGAAAAGAGTTCTGGCCGGGCGCGGCGGCTCACACCTGTAATCCCAGCAACTCAGGATGGTGAGTCAGGAGAAGGCTTGAACCCAGGAGGCAGAGCTTGCAGTGAGCCGAGATCGCGCCACTGCACTCCAGCCTGGGCGACAGAGCTAGACTCCGTCTCAAAAAAAAAAAAAAAAAAAAGAGCCTCTCTAAGGATCACGAAGATTTTCTCCCAAGTTTTCCGCTAAAGTTTTCTAGGTCTTGCATTTAGGCATCTGGTCCATTTCAAGTTCACTTTTGTGTGGTATGAGTGGGGTCCAGGCTCAGGTTTTGTGTGTCTCTCTAGTCGTCCCAGCACTGCTTGTTGAAAACATTGTCCTTGTGTGTGTGTGTGTGTATGTGTGTGTACGTGTGTGTGTATGTATGTGTGTGTGTGTATGTGTGTGTGTGTGTATGTGTCTGTGTGTCTGTTTCCGGACTCTCGATTCTGTTCCGTTGATCTTTTTGTCATTCTTTCGCTAATACCACATTGTCTTTCTAACTAGAGCTTTACGGAAAATCTTTTTTTTTTTTTTGAGACGGAGTCTAGCTCTGTCGCCCAGGCTGGAGTGCGGTGGCCGGATCTCAGCTCACTGCAAGCTCCGCCTCCCGGGTTTACGCCATTCTCCTGCCTCAGCCTCCCGAGTAACTGGGAATACAGGTGCCCGCCACCTCGCCCGGCTAGTTTTTTTGTATTTTTTTAGTAGAGACGGGGTTTCACCGTGTTAGCCACGATGGTCTCGATCTCCTGACCTTGTGATCCGCCCGTCTCGGCCTCCCAAAGTGCTGGGATTACAGGCAACGGAAAATCTTAAAATCAGATAGTCTGAGTCTTTGATGTTGTTTTACAAACTTATTTTGGTTACTCTAGGTCCTTTAGGTTTCCGTTTACATGTTAAAACTAGCTTGTCAGTTTCTGGGGGAAAATGCCTTCTGGGATGTGACTGAAATTATATTGCGTCCATAGATCAGTTTGAGGAGCACTGAGGCCTTAATAATATTAAATCTTCTGCTTTGCGGACATGGCAAATCTCTCCAGTATCTTCTTTTTTTTTTATTTTTGAGTCAGAGTCTTGCTCTATCACCTGGGCTGGAGTACAGCAGAACAATCTCAGCTCACTGCAACCTCTGCCTCCTGGGTTCAAGTGATTCTCATGCCTCAGTCTCCCAAGTAGCTGCGACCACAGGTGCACACCGCCATGCCCGGCTAATTTTTGGTGTGTGTTTTTAGTAGAGACGGGGTTTCACCATGTGGGCCAGGCTTCTTTTCTCTATTGATAGTGTCTTATCCTTTGAATAAGTGTTTATTCGAATATTCAAGAAGTACTTTCTTCTTGGACTAGAATAATACCTTCCATATTTTTCTCATACCTATCCCCAAGTCTTTCAATTCTCTTTTCCAAGCAACCTGTTACTGTTTCATAAAAGCCTTTCCAGATACATTTCATGCATACATATGCATTATTCTCAGGTGTTTCTCTCCACTTAAAAATCATCCGTGGCAGCTTGGTGCGTCACGCTCTGTACCTCGGTTTTTCTTGTGCTGTGTCTTAAGAGTTATTTCGTATTAGAACACATAGAAATCGCCATTGTTCTTTTCAGTTCTCTTTACACTGTGTTCTAAATGATGCCTGTGCCATAATTTAATCATCCTCATCGATCCGTAATGAGGCCTTTTCCTGCTTTTTGTCTTTTTCTGATGTCATCAGTGTATCAATAAATATCCACACACATTAAAAATAGATACTGGATGGCCAGGCGTGGTGGCTCATGCCTGTAATCCCAGCACTTTGGGAAGCCAAGGTGGGCAGATCACTTGAGGTCAGGAGTTCAAGACCAGCCTGGCCAATGGGGCGAAACCCTGTCTCTACTAAAAATACAAAAAAAAAAAATTAGGTTGGCATGGTGGCACATGCCTGTGGTCCCAGCTACTCGAGCGGCTGAGGCATGAGAATCACTTGAACCCAGGAGGCGGAGGTTGCAGTGAGCCGAGATGGTGCCACTGTACTCCAGCCTGGGTGGCAGAGTGAGACTCTGTCGCAAAAAAAAAAAAAAGAATAGATACTGGATGACTGGGCGCAGTGGCTCACACCTGTAATTCCAACACTTTGGGAGGCCGAGGCAGGTGGATCACTTGAGGTCAGGATCTCGAGACCAGCCTGGCCAACGTGGCAAAACCCCATCTCTACTAAAAATACAGAAATTAACCAGGCATGGTGGCGCACACCATGTAATTCCAGCTACTTGGGTGGCTTGAGGCTGCAGTGAGCTGAGATCATGCCATTGCACTCCAGCCTGGGTGACAGAGTGAGACACCATCTCAAAAAAAAAAAAAAAAAGAGAGAGAGAGACAGCAAGGAATGTTTAAAGGACAGCAGAACATCTCAGAATAATAGGAAAACATGCCTCACTTACAAACAAAAATTCAAATCCTCATGCTGAGGCACGAGAATCACTTGAACCCAGGAGGCAGAGGTTGCAGTGAGCCAAGCTCGTGCGGCTGCACTCCAACAAATACAGGATTTGAATCTGTATTTTAGATCTGATTATCCGATATCTGTGTTTTAGAGCTTGGTATTAATGACAGGCATCTCATCGCAGCACGCTAAGGGGGAAGACAATGGAATCTGAAGCAGGCCCGCTGGGGTTCCCTCGGCCACACCATTTCCTGCGGACCCTGGGCCGGTGACTGGAACGCTCTGAGTCTCAGTGGCCACATCTGTAACGCTGGACTATTCCCTTCCTAGGACTGTTGTGATGGTTAAGGCAGATGGGCAGATGAGAACCCCCAGCCCAGCGTCTGACCCATGTGTCGCTTTCCTTCTCCCCATAATCATAGTACAAAAGAGTTGTCAGCATGGACTTTCCATAGGTAATAGTTCTGTTCATCTATTTGAAAATAATAGTTGGCCGGGCGCGGTGGCTCACGCCTGTCATCCCAGCACTTTGGGAGGCCGAGGCGGGCGGATCACAAGGTCAGGAGATCGAGACCATCCTGGCTAACACGGTGAAACCCCGTCTCTACTAAAAATACAAAAAATTAGCCGGGCGCAGCGGCGGGCGCCTGTAGTCCCAGCTACTCAGGATGGTGAGGCAGGAGAATCGCTTGAACCCAGGAGGCAAAGCTTGCAGCGAGCAGAGATCACACCACTGCACTCCAGCCTGGGCGACAGAGCAAGACTCTGTCTCAAAAAAAAGAAAAAGAAAAAAGAAAATAATAGTCAAGATTTGGTTATTGGGTGCAAAATACAGTGAGGGAGAAGGAACAAGGCCCAGTGTTCAATGGCATGTCACAGCGACTACGGTTCACAGTAAGTTAGTGTATATTTCTGAATAGCTAGAGGAGAAGATTTGGAATGTTCTCAACACAAAGGAAGGATCATGTGTGAGGTGATAGATGGCCAGTTCCCCAGATTTGATCGTGACATGCTGTGTGCTTGCGTCAAAATATCACATGTACCTCCCAAATCTGTGCCAATCTATCCATAAAAATGTTTAATAGAAAAATGTTTTAAAGATTTGGCTACTGTTTAAAGAGGTGGTTTCCTGCTGGGTGCAGTGGCTCACGCCTGTCATCCCAGCACTTTGGGAGGCCGAGGCAAACACATTGCTTGAGCTCAGGAGTAAGAGACCAGCCTGGGCAACATGGTGAAACCCCATCTCTACAAAAAGAGTTTAAAAATTAGCCGGGCGTGGTGGCGCACACCTGTAATCCCAGCCACTCAGGAGGCTGAGGCAGGAGAATCACTTGAACCCGGGAGGCGGAGGTGGCAGTGAACTGAGATCGCACCACTGTACCCCAGCCTGGGTTACAGAGTGAGACTCTGTCTCAAAAGATAAATAAATAAATAAATAAGAGTTGGCTTCCTAATTTATTTCTCTATGCATTGAGTTCTACTTAGTGAGCTCCCTCGTGTGGGGCACAGCTGTGTGCATTGGCTCTCTGATGTCTCACACATAACTGGCTCTTCCCCCTCCATTTCTGCAGAGAATGCCAGCATCAAGCCAGGTCCATCGACAGTGAGATTGAGGCCTATAAGAAATCCATCATGAAGGAGGAAGAAAAGAACGAGAAGCTGGCGAGCATCCTGAACCGGACAGAGACGGAAGCCAGACTGCTGCAGAAGCTCACCACGCAGTGCCTGACCAAGCAGGTGGCCCTGCAGAGCCAGTTCAACACTTACAGGCTCACCCTGCAGGACACAGAGGATGCCCTCAGCCAGGACCAGCTGGTAAGGCCGGCCCGCCCCACAGGTCACGCCTGGCACACTGTGGTGCCTCTTCAGGCACATCCACCCTGTGGCTCCTCCTCTCCAGGAACAAATGATACTCACAGAGGAGTTGCAGGCCATCCGCCAAGCCATCCAGGGCGAGCTGGAGCTCAGGAGGAAGACAGACGCTGCCATCCGGGAGAAGCTGCAGGAGCACATGACCTCCAACAAGGCCACCAAATACTTCAACCAGCTCATCCTGAAGCTGCAGAAGGAGAAGACCAACATGGTAGGCCCCTGCCCCAGGGTGGGGCTGCGCGAAGTCCCCTGCAGCCTGGGCATGTGAGGGCAAAGGCGTACTGGGGACAGAGAGGGCGGAGTCAGTGTGAGCAGAGGGCCTGCGTGTGCTCGCTCGTTTCCATGGTGTTCCAGTTGTAAGGGTGATACATTTTTACTGTAGAAAGCCTAGAAATAGGCCAGGCACGGTGGCTCATGCCTGTAATCCCAGCACTTTGGGAGGCCGAGGCGGGTGGATCACCTGAGGTCAGGAGTTCGAGACTGGCCTGGCCAACATGGCGAAACCCTGTCACTGCCAAAAATACAAAAAATTAGCTGGGTGTGGTGGTGTGCGCCTATAATCCCAGCTACTCGGGAGGCTGAGGCAGGAGAATCGCTTGAACCTGGGAGGCAGAGGTTGCAGTGAGCTGAGATCACGCCATTGTACATCAGCCTGGGTGACAGAGCGAGACTCCGTCTAAAAAAAAAAAAAAGAAGAAAAAGAAAGAAAACCTAGAAATACAGAAAGGCATAAAGATGAAAATGAGACAACTCTAGACCCACTATCCAGAGGCAACTTTTTTTTTTTTTAATTTGGTAAATTTCCTTCTGGAAATTTTTAATACAGAAATACATTCGCACCCACCCACAAACATATACACATAGTCATTCTCACACACGCAAACACATTCACACACACAAACACACATGCAATTGCACATGCCCCCACGAACACATGAGCAAACACAAACACACATACACACACACCACACACAAACTCCTACACACACACAAACTCCTACACACACACACACTCAAACTCCTACACCCACACATACACTCAAAATCCTACACACATACACACACTCAAAGTCCTACAAACACAAACACACACACTCAAACTCCTCCTACAAACACACACACATACACAAGCACACACCTTACGCAACACTGGACTCAGGCCCATTTTTTTTTTCTTACTTATTTATGTATTTTATTTTTTGACACAGGGTCTGTGTCGCCCAGGCGGGAGTGCTGTGGCACAATCACAGCTCACTGCAGTCTCGGATCCCCAGGTTCAAGTGGCCCTGCCACCTTGGCCTCCCAAAGCCCTGGGATTCTGGGCCTGTGCCACTGTGCCCAGCCCCCAGGTCATGTGCATCCATTTGTGATTAATATCACTGAACTATGACACAGAGAGAATGGAAGTCAATGAATCTTTGCTACTTATACAGTTTTTCATTTTGCTGTATTGACCATATTCAACATAACATTTCCTCATACCACCAAATATTCTTCAAAAACCTAAATTTTGGCCGGGCACGGTGGCTCAAGCTTGTAATCCCAGCACTTTGGGAGGCCAAGACGGGTGGATCACGAGGTCAGGAGATGGAGACCATCCTGGCTAACACGGTGAAACCCCGTCTCTACTAAAAAAAATACAAAAAACTAGCCAGGCGAGGTGGCGGGCGCCTGTAGTCCCAGCTACTCGGGAGGCTGAGGCAGGAGAATGGCGTAAACCCGGGAGGCGGAGCTTGCAGTGAGCTGAGATCCGGCCACTGCACTCCAGCCTGGGCGACAGAGCAAGACTCCGTCTCAAAAAACAAAACAAAAACAAAAAAAACCCTAAATTTTCATTTCTGTATAACATCTTATCCTACAAATGTACATATTTTGTTTACTAAGTCTCTTGTTAGGCCCTTCAGGCTGTTTCTAGTTTTTATTTTATCTTATTTTATTTTGTTGTTATTTGTTTATTTTTTTGAGATGGAGTTTCGCTCTTGTCACCCAGGCTGGAGTGCAGTGGTACCATCTTGGCTCACAGCAACCTCCACCTCCCGCATTCAAGCAGTTCTCCTGCTCAGCCTCCCCAGTAGCTGGGATTACAGGCAGGCGTCATCGTGCCCGGCTAATTTTTGCATTTTTATTGGAGACGGGGTTTCACCATGTTGGCAAGGCTGGCCTCAAACTCCTGACCTTGTGATCCACCCGCCTCAGCCTCCCAAAGTGCTGGGATTACAGGTGTGAGCCACCGCATGGCCAGCTGCCAGTCAAAGGCAGATTTCCCTGGGGGGCCCTGGAGTGTGACTTCGACGTCCATTCCATGGCAGGGCGCCCTCGATTGTGAGCTCACGTTCACTTTCCCTGGGATCTTGCTTTTCTCATTTATCGCCTGTCGTAGGGGGTGGAGGGGACTTGTGTCCTTAGAAAAGACAATTCCTTACTTGAATGTTTTTTTCTTTGCCTCTTCCGGAGGGGTAACCCTCCCCCACCGGCCTCAAGCAGGCCCCTTTGGAGGACCCCCCCCAGAGGCTGCCACAGACGGCGCCATTTCCAGGGCACATCCCGGCAGTGGGGCCTGTCCGACAGTCCCCATTTTAGTCTCAGGGGAGAGTGACGGATTCCCAATGCCAAGCTCTGCTGGTTTTGCCCTCCTGAGGAGTGGGACAGGAGCTGGGCAGGCAGAGCTGAAGAGCGTGGTGGGTGTGAAGGAGCCTGTCCAGGTGTGCTGCTACACTGCCAAGCTCAGTTCCCAATCCCCAGGCCCCCAGGCCCCCAGGGTCCCAGCCGAGCCCCTTTCTGGGCAGCCCAATAGATCATACATGTACTGCTGCCAGTTTCCAGAAGAGGGCAGCAAAGAGTCTTGGACCAACAAATTCGTCTATTACGACAATTTTCCAACGGATGCCCGTCCAGCTGTTGAAAACAGTACCTCCCTCCCACCTGATTGTTGAACTGCTCAAAGCCCCATGGGCTGATAGAAGGTGGGGTGGGGAGGCATATCTGGGAGGAGGAGCAAAGTGTGGATGGGCGGGACCACCCATCTGGAGCTGGCCACCATGCGGTCCAGGCAGTTAATCCAGGAATGGTGTAGATGCCTGGGGGGAGCCAGGGTGGGGTCCACAGGGACCACAAACAGTCCGGAGTGGAGCAGAGGAGGCAGGCCTGGCTGTGACGGGGGAGGGACTGAAGGGGACTTGGAGCCACAGCCCCTGCAGGGCAGCTGGGGAGTGGGGAGGCAGGAGTCCTTGTGGGGCCCAGATCTCAGGGTGACCTTGGCAAAGGAGGAGGCTGCAAGCTGCCATTGCCACACAACTCCGGACGCCGGAAGCTTCCACTCCAGGTGGGCAGGGTCTGAGTTTCACACTCTGGGGATGCTGGGTCTCCTGGGAAGTCACCTATGGTGGCCTGCGAGAGACATGGAGCCCACAGGCGTGGTGGGAGGAGAAGCTCAGATGGCCCTGAGGAGGCTGGGGTAGGCGGGAGCCACGGACGTGAGAGAGTTGAGGCCTTGTGTGGCAGGAGCCGACGGGCAGGGGTGGTCAGGGCAGACACGAGGCCCGAGGCCACCTGTCAGAGCCACGCCCTAGGGAAGAGGACCCCGTCCCAGTGGTGACTGTATCTCCCTATTCCCAGAGCAGCTCTGGCCGTACCATGACAGCTGTGAGTGTCACTGCCTCACTCCTGATTCTCACAAACGTTCTCACAAACGTCCTCTCGATAAACCCCCCGTTGCCAGAAGGGATCCAAAGGAATCTGTCTTTTGCCTCCAAGGAGCCCACAGAGGAGGCCAGCACTGGCTGCTCAGACCTGCAGGACAGCAGGACGGGTCAGCAGCCACAGAGGAAGCAGTGTCCAACAATTGATTCTTGCTTCATAAACCATGCTCCAAATGTGACAGAGTGTAGCACAGCCGTTAAAACTTAGAGAACGTTGTCAGATTAAAAAGCAGGTTAGCACCCAGTGTGTAGGGTGTGATCCTATTTTTATTTTGGAGAGTTATATAGAAAAGCCTGGAAGGAAAAATGGATTCAGATGGGAATGGTAGCTAACTTGTGTCAGAACTGCAGGCAATTGAATGTGTTATCCTCTATTCTGGCCTGTATTTTCACATTTCCTCACAATGTGTGTGCTCCTATTTAAGAAGTGTGTTAGTCACACTGCTGTAGGGAAATACCTAAGACTGGGTAATTGATAAAGGAAAGAGGTTTAATTGACTCACCGTTCCACATGGCTGGCGAAGCCTCAGGAAACTTACAATCATGGCAGAAGGCGAAGCAGGCACCTCCTTCACAGGACAGCAGGAGAGAGAGAGTGTGTGAAGGAGGAAACGTCAAACACACAAAACCAACAGATGTAGTGAGAACTCACTCACTATCACAAGAACAGCATGGGGGTAATGGCCCCCATGATCCAGTCACCTCCCACAGGGCCCCTACCTTGACACGTGGGATTACGGGGACACAATTCAAGATGAGAGGTGAGTGGGGACATAGCCAAACCACATCAATAAGAAAAGTGAATACCATGATCTCTCTTTTCTGTAAAAACCCAATGTCTGGGTTCCAACAAGCAGGTTCCTTGCTGGGGCCTTGAGACGGCAGGAAATCCAGCCTCCTGCTCTCAGGACTGTGCTTTTGGAATTTCTCCAGAGGAACATCCCGACCGTCAGGGAACGGTGGATCAGTAAACTCGTCCCAGGCCTCTGGTGGGGGCAATATTTACAGGCATTTCCTTTCATCCATTCAGATGACACATCTTTCCAAAATCGACAGCAACATTGCCCAGACCACCCTGGACATCACACGCACCAGCAGCAGGCTGGACGCACACCGGAAGACGCTGCTGGAGCTGGACCAGGACGTGAAGAAAGTCAACGAGCTCATCACCAACAGCCAGAGCGAGATCTCCCGGAGCACAATCCTCATCGAGAGGAAGCAAGGGCTCATCAACTTCCTCAACAAGCAGCTGGAGCAGATGGTCTCCGAGCTGGGGGTGAGGTCCCAGGCAGGGAGACGCGGTCCCCGGCTGACTGTGGCGCCTGGTGGGGCAGAGCTCCCTCAGGTCCGCCATGGTCAGACCTGAACTCCTGGAAGGCACAGAACTGCCTCTTTCCCTACCTGCTTTACAGACAAAATGGCACGTGTGCCAAGCGCTCTAAGTCATATTTTTCTGCACAGGGCCAGAGAGTGTTCAGGCTTTGTGGCCAGTTGGTCTCTCCAACAGTGACACAGCTCTGCCTCCATAGCGAGGAGTGTAGTGAGGAGTGTAGATAAAACGTAAAGGAATGGGCATGGCTGTGTCCAATTAGATGTTATTCAAGGCCACTGAAGTCTGAATTCCAAATAATTTTCACCCAGCACGAAATATTCTGCTGCTCTACGGGAAGTAGCCTAATGCGTTTGAGGCCTGATGCCATATACGTCATCCAGGTCCCTGTATTCTCTAAGCCCCTTTGGGTTCCAGAGGCCCCACCCATCCTGCTGGTGCACCCACCATGGGGAAGCTAGAGGGGACTCCAGAGCCCCTTAGTCGTATTTCCTCCAGCGGGGTCTGTGGCTTGCAACCCTGCTGAGAGCTAACTTGAGCCCCTCAGCCTTTGTCCAGTTTCATGACCTCAGGGGTCCAGACCCTCTGCAGCCCACTTACAAAGACATTTGAGCCCAAGAAGGCTAATTTTGCTTTTTTTTTTTTTTTTTTTTTTTGAGACGGAGTCTTGCTCTATTGCCCAGGCTGGAGTGCAGTGGCGCCATCTCACTCACTGCACCTCCGCCTCCTGAGTTCAAGCGATTCTCCTGCCTCAGCCTCCCAAGTAGCTGGGACCACAGGTGTGCACCAGCACACCCGGCTAATTTTTGTATTTTGGGTAGAGACGGGGTTTCACCCTGTTGGCCAGGCTGGTCTTGAACTCCTGACCTCGGGTGACTCACCCACCTCAGCCTCCCAAAGTGCCGGGATTCCACGCGTGACTCACCACACCTGGCCCCAATTTTGCTTTTTGATGAATATCCCATCTAGGGGGAAGAAGTGGGGCCCCTGGAGCTTGAAATCAAAAGGCTGAGCAAGCTGATCGAAGAGCACAACGCCAAGGCGGTCCAGGCCCAGGTGACCTGGCTGCGCCTGCAGCAGGAGATGGTCAAGGTGACACAAGAGCAGGAGGCACAGCTGGCCTCCCTGGACGCGTCCAAGAAGGAGCTCCACATCATGGAGCAGAAGAAACTACGAGTAGAAAGTAAGAGCCGCCATGCCCGTCCCTGCAGCGACGCTCAGACAAGCTCTGGGGCGGGGGCACCTCCCAGGGGAGGACACTCAGTGGGGCACGTCGCTGGATTTGCACGCAGCCTTAAAAGCGAATAACAAACGCGCGTGCTCCCCGTATTTTGTAAATGTGATCCACTGCCTGCCCAGCTGCCCGGTTCGCAGTCACAGCGGCAGAGTTGAGAAATGTCACGAAATGTCTCCAAGCTCACAGACTTCGGAGCTGTCCTTGAGAGAGGAGCGTGGAAGGTTATCATCCCCGCCCAGCCAGGGCACTCAGGTGGAAACCCTGGCATGGGAAGAGCCAGGGTCCTGCCAGGCGGGCTCCTGGTGCTGTCCCCGCATCACCTCCAGCTAGGCTTAGAAAACCATTCCGCCAGGGCTCCCCGACACTTCTGAGGCCCAAGGGGCTGCCAAAGCGCCAGGGTGCCTGGAATGAGGGAGGCGGGCATCCTTCCTGGACCACTCTCCACCCACATGGCCACCTGCCGAGACATCCCGGGTCCCGTCTGGTCTTGGGTCAGGGATCTGTGCTGGTCAGGCCTGCAGCAAGGCCCCCATGGGAAATGCTGCCCAGACACATCACATGGCCACCTGCCGAGACATCCCGGGTCCCGCCTGGTCTTGGGTCAGGGATCTGTGCTGGTCAGGCCTGCAGCAAGGCCCCCATGGGAAATGCTGCCCAGACACATCACGTGCCCTTCTCGGAGGTCCTCCTGCCTCTTGCCCTACCCTTGGGTTGCCCAAACCCATCTTTCGGTGAGTAGCAAGTCCTAAAAGACCCTATGGAGCTGTCAGCTGAATATCGGTGTCCCAAGGCAAGAGGTGCCGAAACACCATGCTGTGAGATGGGATCACCCATGGAAAGGGCAGAGAGAGGGGCTCACATGCCCATGCCCTGGGGCAGTCAGGGCACACCGCGGGGACAGCAGGAGGAGACAGAGAAGCCCTGTGAGGAGTGGCCAGCGGATGAACCAACTGTGGCCTCTCGTGCCCTCCACCCATCTTCACATCAAGAAGAGCTGTTGTTTTCTGCCCCTACCCCTGAGCTTGGCTGGGGCGGGGCAGGGGTCTAAGAGTCCCCCTCTCCTGGAGACTCACAGTGTCTGAGCATCAACCAGGTCCCCAGGCTCCACAGATCTGCACGTGTCCTGGGGGAGGGAGCCTGGCCCTCCCACACACCCCGCCCACACCTGCTTGCTGTCCCCACAGGCGGGTCCTCTCAGTTCCCTCAGAGGACCAGGCTTTGGGAGCTTAGCAGCCAAGAAGAGACCCCTCTCCTCTCCTCTGTCCTGGCAGGGATGAGATTCAGGCAGGAGCACTGGGAAGGACAAGAGGGAGGGGATGAAGGGAGCTACAGGGAGAGACAAACCCTAGCTGACCTCTCAGACACCGCTGCCTGCAGGCGAGGACCCAGACCCTCCTGGGGTCTCTCCCCAAGTCTCTGTTCTCTGCCATAGGCAAGATTGAGCAGGAGAAGAAGGAGCAGAAGGAGATTGAGCACCACATGAAGGACCTGGACAATGACCTGAAGAAGCTCAACGTGCTGATGAATAAAAACCGGTGCAGCTCGGAGGAGCTGGAGCAGAACAACCGGGTGACGGAGAATGAATTCGTGCGCTCGCTGAAGGTCAGGCCGTGTCCACACGGTCCCGGGGCTCGGGGTGATGGAGGGCGGGGGGACTCGGGGGCGTGGTCCTTCCGGTGGGTGTTCTGCACCAGGACGTAACTTCCACACCCGTTCAAGATGCTTGTGGGGGGATTAGAAATCCAGCCTTCAGCCCTGCCCTCGGTGCTGGGACGGAGGGCACCAGCCCTGGCATCCACAATCCCATGACCCTCCCCATAGCTTTGCCGCCCCTCCCCTATGCAGGACTCTGAGAGGGAGACCATCAAGATGCAGGACAAGCTGAACCAGCTCAGTGAGGAGAAGGCGACCCTCCTCAATCAACTAGTGGAAGCAGAGTGAGTCCCAGTCTCCAGCCACACATGGGTCATGAAGGTCACTGCACCTGCAGGCCTCTGTCCGTTAAAGACCATGTAGGAGACCGGGTGTGGCAGCTCCCACCTATATCCCAGTGCTTTGGTGTTTGTGTGTGTGTGTGTGTGTGTGTGTGTATTTTGTTTTGTTTTGTTTTGTTTTTTCTTTTGGAGACAGTCTTGCTCTATCCCACAGGCTGGAGTGCAGTGGTGCGATCTCAGCTCACTGCAACCTCTGCCTCCTGGCTTCAAGTGATTCTCCTGCCTCAACCTCCTGAGTAGCTGAGATTACAGGTGCATGCCACCATGCCTGACTAATTTTTATATTTTTAGTAGAGACGGGTTTCACCATGTTGGCCAGGCTGGTCTTGAACTGCTGACCTCAGGTGATCCGCACGCCTCAGCCTCCCAAAGTGCTGGAATTACATGCGTGAGCCACCGTGCCCGGCAATCCCAGTGCTTTGGGATGCCAAGGCAGGAGGCTTCTTTGAGGCCAGAAGTTTAAGACAAGACTAGGCAACACAGTGAGACCCCATATCTACAGAAATGTTTTAAATTGGCCAGGCATGGTGGTGCACGCCTGTAGTCCCAACTACTCGGGAGGCCGAAGTGGGAGGATCACTTGAGCCCAGGAGGTCAAGGCTGCTAGGATTGCACCACTGCACTCCAGCCTGGGCAACAGAGCAAGACCCTGTCTCTAAAAGAAGAAAAAGACCACCTGGGCATGGGTCTGGAACCCACCCTAGTGGATCCCAGATTCCCCACAGAGCTCTGCCTGTCACCCTTGGCAGCAGCTCTTGAGCCAAGTGAGTTACTGCTGGAAATTGAATGGCTTTCTTTGCGATAAAGATTTTAAATATCCATTATTTTATGGTGTCTGATTATTAAAGTAACACATAGCCAGCTCTAAACATTTTAAACTATACAATGCATGCAAAGTAACCAGGGGAAATTGCATATAATTCCAATGCTCTTCACTTCCCAGAAAACCAATGTCTAGCTATATTCCTTTCTTGTTTTGCTCTGTTTTTTACACAAATGGGGTTGTTTCAGAACCCCATTTGTATTCAGAAATACTAAATTCTTTAGAGTATTCAGAAAATACTAACGTCTTTAGAGGTAGGAGAGGCAGTGTAAGAAATTAGGAGTTTTCTTCTGATGCTTCGGTGAGCTCACACTCTAAGGCTTTACAAGGCTCTCAGCTGCAATGGCAGAGCCAAGCAGCTGCAACAGAAAGCATGAGGCTCTCAAAGCCTGAAATGTGCACTATTGGGCTCCTTATGTAAACGTTTGCCAACCTCTGGCATATAGAGGGAGAGAGGGAGATGGGGGTGGGGAAGAGAGAGAGAGAATACTTTAGTATTTTCGTGGCCATCTTTCCGTGTCACACACGTGGGCCCACATCTCCCTGTGGAAAGGGTGCGGAGCAGGCATGGTGTGGAGGCATCGTCCTTTTCTCAGTGTGCTCTGGAAGGGATGAATAGCACAGGGATTGCCTGTTCCTTGCGGTTTGATAAAATCCAGGCAAAAAACCACCTGGGACCAATGCTTTGGGGGGCTTGTATCTTTGGTGACATTTAAATCGCTTTTACTTCTCCTTAAGTCAGCTTCTATCAATTGTACTTTCTCAGCTCCTACAGTTATATGTCCCTGTTCTCTCTCTCTCTTTTCCCCACCCCCATCTCCCTCTCTCCCTCTATATGCCAGAGGTTGGCAAACGTTTGCATAAGGAGCCCAGTAGTGGACATTTCAGGCTTTGAGAGCCTCATGCTTTCTGTTGCAGCTGCTTGGCTCTGCCATTGCAGCTGAGAGCCTTGTAAAGCCTTAGAGTGTGAGCTCACCGAAGCATCAGAAGAAAACTCCTGATTTCTTACACTGCCTCTCCTACCTCTAAAGACACCAGATTATGCTTTGGGAGAAAAAAATCCAACTGGCAAAAGAGATGCGTTCTTCAGTGGATTCCGAGATCGGCCAGACGGAGATCCGGGCCATGAAGGGCGAGATCCACAGGATGAAGGTGAGGGGAGGAGAGCTGCTTGGCAGGGCCTGCTGGGTGCCAGCCCTTGGGCTCTGAAGACCTGGCCACACCAAGGCCCTCGGCTGCCCCGGGGCTCCTGTGGGAACCACATTGGCCACAATGGCTGGCGGCAGTGGGTGAGATTTCCGGAGAGCGACCCACTCTAGTAGAGTGACCTGCACTCCAACCGGGCACTGGCAAAGCGCACGTCCCCCTTGGCCCAGCTTTCACGGCATCTTGTTCTTACTGTGCAGAAATACTGTGGAACAACACCGCGCACACACAAGCATGTGCGTGTCATTTCGCATAATCACAGCACTCTGGTATTTTTAAATGGCGGTTGTAACCCTCAAATTCCGTGACCCTCTAATGCATCCCACTGGGAGACAGAGTCTCACACCACAGAAGGATTCAGAGAGCACCCCCGTCTCATCCCTCACAGCCACGTTTTCTCTTCATGGTCACAATTAGATTTCATTGCCTTTAAAAGGCTGGTAATTAAATTGCAAGTGGTAATCAAGCTAAAGGTTCAGGGCCTTAAGAATACCAATAAGAGCAGTTCGTAAAATAAATGGGTCTCATTTTCACAATGCCATGCTAAATAAAAATTCCTCTGGTGAGTTATTTTCCAGATCAAGTGCATATGCTAATGAGACATTGTGTTTAAAAATACCAAATTTAATTGACTTTTCACATTACAGAAGCCACGTGTGTTTGCTGGAGCAAGCCCAGTTCTCCCTCACAGAGTGGGGGCCAAAGAGAAGGTCCGGGCTCTTCCTCCCTGTCCCTTCTTTCCCAGCTCCCCTTCGTCAGCCAGGGCGACCGTGTCAGCCGCTGCAGGGATAAGGCCTCTCACCTTCTCAGATCTCACACAAATGCACAGGCAGGGCTTGCCTTGGCCCTACGTGGATACTAACCCATTCTTTAACAGTTACAATATATATTACGGATATTTCACAATTTATGGATCCAGTCCCACGCTGGTGAAAATTCAGGTTGTTTCCAATTTGTTGTTGGCGTTATTGTTTTGTCCTAGACACAATGTGTGTTAGGGTTCTCCAAAGAAACAGAACCAGTAGACTACACAGAGAGAGAGAGAGACAGACAGAGAGAGAGATTTATTATGAGAATTGGCTCTTAGGATTATGGGGGCCGAGAAGTCCTAGGATCAGGCATCTAATCTGCAGACCCAGGAGAGCCCCTGATTCAGTCAAGTCTAAGGCCGGAGAAGGAGGCAACGGTGTCATCCCAGCCCAGTGTTCCCCCACCCCCGCCCCGCCCCACCACC
>NW_012110918.1:16361263-16363298 GCF_000951035.1 Colobus angolensis palliatus
AAAAAAAAAAAAGAGATGCGGTTTCACCGTGTTAGCCAGGATGGTCTTGATCTCCTGACCTCGTGATCTGCCCATCTCGGCCTCCCAAAGTGCTGGGATTATAGGCTTGAGCCACCACGCCCGGCCTCTTTTTTTTTTTTTTTAATTGAGGTTTTTCAGTTGAGTGGAAGCTCACAGCTTACGGTATTCAGCCCTATGAGGATTTTCTGGGTTATTTTGTTTTGTCTGTTTGTTTTTTGTTTTGTTTTTGAGATAGACTCTCTGTCGCTCAGACTGAAGTGGTGTGATCTTGGCTCGCTGCAACCTCCGCCTCCCAGGTTCGAGCAATTCTCCTGCCTCAGCTGCCTGAGTAGCTGGGATTACAGGTGTGTGCCACCACGCCTGGCTAATTTTTTGTATTTTCAGTAGAGACGGGGTTTCGCCATTTTGTCCAGGCTGGTCTCAAACTTCTGAGCTCAGGCAATCCACCTGCCTTGGCCTTCCAAAGTGCTGGGATTGCAGGAGTGAGCCACTGTGCCCGGCCAGCCCTGCAAGTTTTGATAGAGACGTACAATCATGTAGCCATTGCCACGTCGTGATATATTTCCTCATCCTCAAATTCCCTCATGCCCTCTGTAGTCAGCTCACCGCACACCCCAGCCACCATGACAGCCACCAGTCTGTCTCCATGCCTGTCGTTTTGGCTTTTCCAGAATGTCACATAAATGGGTCAAACAGGGTGAGACATACTGAGCCTGATTTTCCTTCCTTAGCCTCATGCATTTGAGATTCTTCTGTGTGGTGAAGTCCAATTACCCAGTCTGTTCTCTTTTTTTAGAGACAGGGTTTCGCTCTATCACCTAGGCTGGAGTGCAGTGGTGTAATCATGGCTCACTGCAGCCTTGACCTCGTGGGCTCAAAGGATCCTCCTGCGGGGGCCTCCCAAAGTGCTGGGATTATGGGTGTGCACCACGGCACCCACCCCTCAGTCTGTTCTTCCATGAATCGTTTCAGTAGCTTATCTAAGGAGCCTTTGCCTAGCTGAAGGTCACAAAGAGCTTCTCTTCCATTTTCTTCCAGAAGCTTCCTGCTTTTCGGTTTTACATTTAGGTCCATAATGTATTTTGAGTTAATTTTTGTGTATGGTGCAAGCTGTGGATTGGGGTTAATTTTTTTTGCATTTGGATGTCCACTTGAGTCAGCCCTGCTTGCTTACTGAAAAGACTGCCCTTCCTCCACTGAACTACCTTCCAGGCCTTGTCGAAATCAGCTGACACATTTGTGTGAGTTTGTTTCTGGGCTGTTTTGTTTTACTGATTCATGTTTCTGTCCCTTCACCAATGCCCTACTGTCTTGATTTCTGTAATTCTATACTTACGAAATTCCTCCGACTTCCTTTTTTTTAAAGACAGAGTCTTGCTCTGTTGTCCAGACTGGAGTGCAATGGTGCTCACATCTCAGCTCGCTGCAGCTTCCGCCTCCCAGGTTCAAGCGATTCTCCTGCCTCAGCCTCCCGAGTAGCTGGGACTACAGGCATGAGCCACCACACCCAGCTAATTGTTTGTATTTTCAGTAGAGATGGGGTTTCACCGTGTTGGCCAGGCTGGCCTGGAACTCCTGATCTCAGATGCTCCACCTGCCTCAGCCTCCCAAAGTGCTGGGATTACAGGTGTGAGCCACCACACCTGGCCTGTTTTCTTGTTTCTTAACATGTTTTAGGAGTTCCTTATATATTGGGTTATTAACCCCTGTCTTTAATACCTATTAAAATAGTGTCTCTGGCCTGTCATTGCCTTTGCCGTCTGTTTAGGGGGTCTTTTGCCCCACAGACTTTTTAGTGTTTCTTCATGGCTCCAAGTCACTTTATGGTACATTTAAACCTGAGTAAGGTTGTCTCCCTTCACCCTGCTTATCTTTGGGATTCTTGCCTGTTTTTTCTTTTAAATCAACTTTAGGCTGAACTTTGATAAGATAAAATGTCCTTATTTTAAACACAGAGTTTGGGCTGGGTGCGGTGGCTCACGCCTGTAATCCTAGCACTTTGGGAGGCTGAGGC
>NW_012110918.1:16364006-16367122 GCF_000951035.1 Colobus angolensis palliatus
AAGCTCCGCCTCCTGGGTTTACGCCATTCTCCTGCCTCAGCCTCCGGAGTAGCTGGGGCTACAGGCGCCCGCCACGTCACCCAGCTAGTTTTTTGTATTTTTTAGTAAAGACGGGGTTTCACTGTGTTAGCCAGGATGGTCTCCATCTCCTGACCTCGTGATCCGCCCGTCTCGGCCTCCCAAAGCGCTGGGATTACAGGCTTGAACCACCGTGCCCGGCCTGGTGGGTTCTAACACACGCACACATCTACGTAGCCACTGACACCATCAAGACATAGAATCTTTTTTTTTTTTTTTGCTTGGTTGCTTTTAGTTCTCATGCCTCCTTGGTCGCCTCAGGTCTCGGCCATTTCTCTGCCTTGCATTGTCTGCCTGTGGATTCCGGGTTCCCACCCAGGGCTGCTGCCTCCATGTCCCTTGTTCCTCCTGGCGGCACAGGCATCACTGTTTCCCTGCCGATCCCCATGCATGTCACCGGAGGATGAGTGAGGCCAGCGCCCTGGCCGCTCTCTCTCTGAGGCTGCAGCTCGGGCCTGCCCCAGCCCCAGCCCCAGTCCCTCTGTCCTGTCTCCCAGGTCAGGCTTGGGCAGCTGCTGAAGCAGCAGGAGAAGATGATCCGCGCCATGGAGCTGGCGGTTGCCCGCAGAGAGACCGTCACCACCCAGGCCGAGGGGCAGCGCAAGATGGACAGGAAGGCGCTCACCCGCACCGAGTTCCACCACAAACAGCTTGAGCTGCGCCAGAAAATCAGGGACGTTCGCAAGGTAGGGAGCAGCGGAAAGGAAACCGGGCGCCTGCTTCTCCCTCTGGGACTCAAGGAACACTCCAGGAAGGCGTCCTGCTGGGTCCGGGGTGAGGATGCAGAGGCTGTCAGAGGGGGCGTGCTCAGCCCTGCTAACCAGCTGCTGGGTCTGGGGTGAGGATGCAGAGGGGCGTCCCCAGGTCTGCTGACCTGCTGCTGGGTGCCGGGTCTGGGGTGAGGATCCAGAGGCTGTTAGAGGGGCTGTGCTCAGCACTGCTAACCTGCTGCTGCCATGAGCCTGTCTCTGGGAGTTTGCAGAATGCCCACACCGGACAGAGCTGCTGCCAGAGACGGCCGTGTTTCAGCCCCTCCCTGCATATCAGAGGTGGCATTGGGGAGGTAGGGAGTTCTGGGGAAGAGGCCGGCTCATGCTGGGGAGCCTGAGTGGGCACCGGGGACCAGCTAATGGGAGCATGGCGGGCTCCCCAAGAGCCTGCATCCCGGTACACCAGGCCATGTCCACTGGGCCTGCGCTGGGAGGGCCCAGCTGGTGCTGTCTGGTGCTGACTACCTCGTCTGTCACCAGCCAGGGGCCCTGCACTCACACTTCCCAGGTTGGCTCCATGGCCCCACTGACCCACTGTGTGACCTCAGAGCTTGTGGGCCTTGCCAGACCCGCAGGGCCTCATCTGCTGGGGGGTGGGGGGCAGAGTTCAATGTGACAGCAACCACAGCCGTGGGTGGGTAGGTGGCCTTGGGGACAGCTGACAGCATGACTTGGAGCCACGCTGGATCATTCCTGACTGGGGCATACGGTCTGACCTGCCAGAGCCTTGGTTTACTGACCTGTGAAATGGGTGCCTACCGCTCAGAGTCACCCAGCGGGTTCCCTGGAGAGTGCTGCAGTCACCCCTGCAGGGAAAGGCTAGCCGAAAACGACAGACATGCCTGGGCTGCTCATTTGGAAGTAACTGGAAGTTTCTGGAGAGAGGCGGAAGAGCGCCCTCTTCTCAGTCCTTGTCCGCCACATTGGCCATTCCTGATGTCCATCCCTCCCTCGGCTTCCTAGCCCGGCCCCTGACCACTCCTTGCTGCCCTGGGCACCACCTCAGTCCCTTGCGAGGACCCCCATGCCCATCCCTCACCCCCGTCTGCTCCAAGCAACACTCAAGTCCTCTAGTCCCAGGCCCTGTGCCTCACACGACGCCATCACTGACGCACAAACGGGTCCTTGTCCTCACCCCTGCCATCCCCACCCCAAAGACCTTCCGTGTCCCCAGCCAGCCCTGAGAGTCACTGTGTCTCCTCCATCATCCCCTGGACCATGTCAGCTGCCAAACGCTGCCTGCCGGGCTTTCCTTTCTCTTAATTGTGCTGCTTTCCCGGAAGGTGGAATGAACGCCACACAGATGGCGCCAGCCTTGCTCCTCCCTCAGCAGAGGCCCCCACCCTCCTCTTTCCCAGGCTCCCCAGCCCACCTCTCGGCCCTTACAGCCTCAGCCCTGCCCTTGGCACACGGCTGCTGAACTGTGCCGGTCCCCTGCCCGGGGACAGACCCACTGCACGGGGAGCCCCAGAACCGCTCAGGCCCCCATATCTCGGCCATACCCGCCTTAAGGGAGCAGTGTGCAGTGTGGGCTGGCTGGGCCTGGCATCTCCCAGGCCTCACCTCTCCAGCCCACCCATTCCTGAAGGCGGCAGCTCCCATTCCTCTTTGTGAGCCTCCTCAGATGGAGTGTGTAGAAGGCGCCTGGCAAGTCCTCCCAGCCTGACTCTTCCCTATCTGCCAAGTCGCTGGGCTGCAGGGGCCCAGCATGGTCCTGTGACTCTCCTAGGCCACCGAGGAGTGCACCAAAACCATCCTGGAACTGGAAGAAACCCAAAGAAATGTGAGCAGCTCCCTCCTAGAGAAGCAGGAAAAGCTGTCGGCGATACAGGCAGACTTCGACACACTTGAGGCCAACCTCACCCGGCTTGGGGCTCTCAAACGACAGGTAAACATGTCCCAGGAGGTCACTGGGGATGAAGGCCGTGGAACGTGCCACTCGCACAGGGGTCCTGCCTCCCCTAAGTTCCGGCGTCTCCTGATCCCAGGCCAGTGATAGCACCACCGGCTGCTCACACGTTTGTGGTTTTGTGATTTGTTCAATTGACAAATGTTGATGGAGTATCTGTTACGGGCTGGGCTCACGTTCAGTGTGCGAGGATTGCAAAATAGAACACAAAAGACAAACATCCCTGCCCTCCTAGAGGTTACCTCCTGGGGCAGGAGGACAGATGATGAGCGAAATAATTTTAAAAGATACAGTGGGCCGGGCGCGGTGGCTCAAGCCTGTAATCCCAGCACTTTGCGAGGCCGAGGCGGGCGGATCAC
>NW_012110918.1:16368677-16370286 GCF_000951035.1 Colobus angolensis palliatus
GGAGGCTGAGGCAGGAGAATGGCGTGAACCTGGGAGGCGGAGCTTGCAGTGAGCCGAGATTGCACCACTGCACTCCAGCCTGGGCAACAGAGCAAGACTCTGTCTCAAAAAAATAAAAAATGAAAAAAAAATAATAATAATGCCTCCTAGATGACAATGATGGATGACCCATAAAGGCAGAGACCCAGTGCCTCTCAGTCTCTTCCCTGAGATCCGGGGTGCAACGCCTTCATGCCGTCCCTTTTCAGGTGTAGGTCTCACCTCTTTGGCATTTCCTGGAGTCTGAGTTTGTGGGGGGCCAGCAGGTGTCTTTCTTCCGGTTTGTATAGCCCTATATGAAGTCTCTTTTCCTACCCAGAACCTTTCAGAGATCGTGGCCCTGCAGACGCGCCTAAAGCACCTGCAGGCCGTGAAGGAGGGGCGCTACGTGTTCCTGTTCCGCTCCAAGCAGTCCCTAGTGCTGGAGCGCCAGCGCCTGGACAAGCGGCTGGGTCTCATCGCCACCATCCTGGACCGCGTGCGGGACGAGTACCCCCAGTTCCAGGAGGCCCTGCACAAAATCAGCCAGACGATTGCCAACAAGCTGAAGTCACCGGGGCCCTCCTAGGGAGCAACCTGGACCCCGCCTTGCAAGGAAGAGATCCGGAATTGTGTTTATTATGAGGGACTTGGAATCTTTTGTGTTCCTAAAAACCACAGGTACCCTCAGAAGGGCATCGTTTAAGAGAAATAAGCCAGCCCCACCCGTAGGAATCTTTTTAGCCACTCAGCAGTTTAATAAACCAAATAAAATTCTAGCGTTTCCCATGGCATCCCAGTAAGCCTCCCATTGGAAAGACAGAGCCTGTGACTGCAAACCCACACTCCCACACTGGGCTTACTCGTCCAGGTAACACTTTGCTTTGCAGCACTCCCAAATCTGCACGTGCCTCTCACAACACAGCCCTGGCACAGGTCTGCAAGCTGCTGGGCTGAGCAGCAGTGGGAAAGTTAAGGCAGCTCCAGCCAGCCTGGCCTGGGAGACTGCTTCTCCCCAGCACTTCCCTCTGCTAGGTGCATCTGAAAACCCATAAACCACCACCTTTTCCAGTTTTTCCCACCCCACCCCTTAGAAAGCTTAGGTCCCTTTTCCTGCCCCCACGTCCCCATTGGAGTTAAATTCAGATCCACAACTTGCAGGAGAAAGTCAGTGGCCCCAGACACACATAACAGGGTAAGCATTGAAATAAGAGCACGCTGGGGCATCCACACCAAGGGACTATGCCCCAGTCTGCCCACCTATCTCTTCTCCATCATTAACCAGCGCTCTTTCTCTCTGGACTTCCAAGTACCAATGACCTTGGGGCTTCTTTGCAATTTAAAGGGAAAATGCTCTACAAAATAATTTCTCTTTCAAACATAGTAGAAGAATAAAATCTTTTTTTCTGAATATCTAATAAGCCTTTCTGAGTAAGGCTTACTTATTCTAAAACATTGTAGAAATACAGAAACCACAACAGAGGTAGAATGGGGGCTTTTTTTTTGAGAAGGAGTCTCGCTCTGTCGCCCAGGCTGGAGTGCAGTGGCCGGATCTCAGCTCACTGCAAGCTCCGCCTCCCGGGTTCACGCC
>NW_012110918.1:16371516-16383375 GCF_000951035.1 Colobus angolensis palliatus
CGGTCGGCTGCCCGCGCGGCCTCTCAGGTGAGAAAGCTGAGGTTGTCGCCGGGGCCGCCGATGGAGGCCGGGGATGAGGCAGCAGGTGGGACAGTGACCTCGGTGACGGGAAGGACCCCGGACCTCTAGGTTCTCCTCGTCCGCCCGTTGCTCAGCGAGGGAGGCTCTGCGTTGCCGCAGCTGACGGGGAAACTGAGGCACGGAGCGGGTGAGACACCTGACGTCTGCCGCGCGCTGCCGGCGGTAACACCCCAGAAACGGGTTTGAACCCACCTAGTCGCGCTGGCAGCCTCCTTCCCTGAGCGGAGCTTGAGCCCCGGACCTCTATGTATTCCTCCCGGTCTTTATCTGAGTTCAGCTCAGAGTTGAACGGGGAGCCGGCCTCCTGTGTCGGGCTGGGGCTGAAGGCTGCGTCTTCCCGTTTCTAGGCTTTCCCTTTTTGATTGACGCAGTGCTCAGTCCTGGCCGAGACCGAGCCCCCTCTCCTGCTCCTGCAGGACGCACGTGACTGGGTCTGAATCCCTGGGGTGAGGAGCACCGTGGTCTGAGTGAGGGCCCCCGGGGCCAGCTCTGAGATCTGAGTGCCTGAATCACAAAGACCCCCTTAGGCCAGGCCAGGGGTGACTGTCTCTGGTCTTTGTCCCTGGTTGCTGGCACAGAGCACCTAAAACCCTTGGAAACCGAGTGATGAGAGAGCCTTTTGCTAATGAGGTGACTGATGACTGGGGACACCAGGTGGCTTCGTGATGAAAGCAGATGGCCAGAAAGACCAAGGCCTGATGACTGGTTGGGATGGAAAAGGGGTGAGGGGCTGCAGATTGAGTTAATCACCAGTGGCTTAGTCAACCATGCCTGCATAATGGAGCCCCAGAAAAACGCACAGGGATCACAGGGCTTCCCTCCAGGTTGCTGAACACACCAATGTGTTGGAGGGTGGTGCGAGCAGAGAGCACAGAATCAGTGCCCCACCCCACGCCAGGCCCCACGCATCTCTTCCATACAGCTGTCTGAGTTTTATCCTTTGTAATAAACCAGCAAATGTAAGAAATGCACTTCCCTGAGTTCTGTGACCCTGAAGAGGGAGTCCTGGGAACCCCTGAGTTTATAACTAGTTGATCAAAAGTACAAGTGACAACCTGGGGTTTGCCACTGGCCTCTGAAGTGAGGGCAGTCTTGTGGGACTGAGCCCTTAACCTGTGGAGTCTGCGCTGACTCCAGGTAGCGTCAGGATTGAGCTGAATCGTAGAACACCCAGCCATGTCCAGAAAGTTGCAGAACTGATGGGCGTGAGAAAAACCCTACACATTAGATGTCAAGTGTGGGTAAAATGTTCCACCCTCCAGCCCAGAGAGCCCTAGTTTACCAGTGGCCCACAGTGGGACGCCAAGTCCGGCCGGGGGCAGAGTGTTCCCAGCCCAGCCTTCTGTAACGTGACATGACAGGTCAGACTCCCTCGGGCCCTGAGGTCACTTCTTCCTGGTGCGTGACCAGCTCCCAGTACCGGAGAAGGTTTCACGGTCCTGTGCTCCAGGGAGCTTCACTGGCCAGGGGCTGCATTCTGAAATCCTTCCCTGCCTCTGCTCCAAGGCCCGTTCCTCAGAGACACAGACCCCTCTGATGGCTGACTGTGGTTTGAGGACCTCCCTGCATTCCTCCCCCATGGCCTTGCTCCTAGGACACCTTCTTCCTCCTTCCCTTGGGGTCAGACTTGCATAGGTGCAGTGGCTCTCCCAGCCTTCCCCACTCGCTCCCCATGGTGTATTACACACATCAAAGTACTCCCCTATTAAAATCCATGCATATTGAATCGCATGTGGGTTCCCGCTGCTCCTGGGAGGAGCCAGACTAATAGAATGTTTGTCATAAGATGCTAATGTACAGACAAGCAAAACAAAGGGAGTTGGCGCTTGTTAATCTTACCAGCAGAGTAATGAAAGCAAACCCCCGTATCTCATCTGCACGCGACATCCTTGTTGTGTCTGTACCTGAGGCTCCAGGTGCAGCCACTGTTACGGAGACTGTTTCTCCCCCACGTATCTCAGTGGCTGGGAAGGGTTCTGATCTGCAAAGTCGCCAGAGGTTAAGTCTTGTCTCTCTTGTGGCTTTGCCACCCCTCGAGTGTCGCCCTCAGCTGCAGTCCCCAGGATTCCCCACTGTGGTATATCCGTGCACCAGTCAATAGGAAGGGAGCAGGGGACGGTGTCGGGTCCCGGTAAGGACGCGTGAGTTGCCAGAATCACTTCCACTGACACCCAGTGGACCAGGCCACACCTTTATGCAGAAGTGGGGCTCCCAGCCAGGTGTGGTGGCTCACCCCTGAAATCCCAGCACTTTGGAAGGCCGAGTGGGGGGTGGACCACTTGAGCTCAGGAGTTCGAGACCAGCCTGGGCAACATGGCGAAATCCCATCTCTACAAAAATACAAAAAAATTAGCCGGGTGCGGTGGTGTGTGCCTATAGTCCCAGCTACTCAGGAGGCTGAAGTGGGAGGATTGCTTGAGTCTAGGAAGTGGAGGTTGCAATGAGCTGAGATCTCTCTACAGCACTCTGGCCCAGGCGACAGCTCTTTGGCCCATTTCAAGTGTCCACCTGTCTTGCTGGTCTTCCTGGGGACATTCTAAGCGTGTTTGATTTGTAACATTTTAGCAGACAGTGCAAGTGCTCTGCACTCCCCTGCTGGAGCTTTTCTCGCCCTTCCTTCTGGCCCTCTCCCCATTCGAGACAGCACTGCAGCACCCACCCTGGCCGCCTTACCCACCTGCCTGGGTGCTGCAGTGCCAGCCACGGTTGATGTCTCAGAGCTGCTTTGAGAGCCCCGTGAGTGCCGCCCCTCCTGCCTCCCTGCTGAACCAGCTTTCCTCTCCTGCAGGCCTCCAGGAGCTGTCCGGGTCGTCTCCTACCATGGGAGTGAGGCACCCGCCCTGCTCCCGCCGGCTGCTGGCCGTCTGCGCCCTCGTGTCCTTGGCCACCGCTGCGCTCCTGGGGCACATCCTGCTCCATGATTTCCTGCTGGTTCCCCGAGAGCTGAGTGGATCCTCGTCGGTCCTGGAGGAGACACGCACAGCTCACCAGCAGGGAGCCAGGAGGCCAGGGCCCCAGAATGCCCAGGCACACCCCGGCTGTCCCAGAGCAGTGCCCACACAGTGCGACGTCCCCCCCAGCAGCCGCTTCGACTGTGCCCCTGACAAGGCCATCACCCAGGAACAGTGCGAGGCCCGCGGCTGCTGCTACATCCCTGCAAAGCAGGGGCTGCGGAGAGCCCAGATGGGACAGCCCTGGTGCTTCTTCCCACCCAGCTACCCCAGCTACAAGCTGGAGAACCTGAGCGCCTCTGAAATGGGCTACACGGCCACCCTGACCCGTACCACCCCCACCTTCTTCCCCAAGGACATCCTGACCTTGCGGCTGGACGTGATGATGGAGACTGAGAACCGCCTCCACTTCACAGTGGGCAGGGCAGGGGCAGAGGCGGGGGCGGGGGCAGAGGGTGCATGTGGACAGCGACACACACGCACCTCACAAGGGTGGGGTGCATGTTGCACCACTGTGTGCTGGGTCCTTGCTGGGAGCAAAGGTGTGAGCAGACACGGCAGCGCCCCTCGGGGAGCAGTGGGGACACCACAGTGACAGGTGCTCCAGAAGGCAGGACTTGGGGCACATTCATCTTTATGAAAAGGTGGATCAGGTAGAGTAGGGCTGCCAGAGGTTGCGAATGAAAACAGGATGCCCAGTAAACCCGAATTGCAGATACCCCGGGCATGACTTTGTTTTTTAGCATAGGAATGCAATATTTGGGATGTATTTATACTAGAAAAGCTGCTTTTGTTTATCTGAAATTTGGAGTTACCAGGTGTCCTGTATTTTACTTCCGTCCTGGGGGAGGCATCCTCCTCCTGGCTCTGCAGATGAGGAAGCCGAGGCTCAGAGAGGTTGAATGTGCTGCCCATGGTCCCACACCCACGTGCGACTACCCCAGGACCTGACCCGTCCTTGCGGTGCGGGTTCTTCTCTGGAGAGTAAGGGCTGTGGGGGACATCGATACACCCCGTTTCTTCTAGATCAAAGATCCCGCTAACAGGCGCTACGAGGTGCCCTTGGAGACCCCACGTGTCCCCAGCCGGGCACTGTCCCCACTCTACAGCGTGGAGTTCTCCGAAGAGCCCTTTGGGGTGATCGTGCGCCGGCAGCTGGACGGCCGCGTGCTGTGAGTTCTGGGCTCTGTGTCAGTACCCTGATGGGGAGGGCGACGCGTGTTTCACACGTGATGGGGAGGGCGACGTGTTTCCCACATGATGGGGAGGGCGACACATGTTTCCCACATGATGGGGAGGGTGACGTGTGGGCGAAGCGTGTTTCTCACAGGGCGCTGCCTGGGTGTTTTACTCACATAGGTCTAAATCCCACGTAAACACGTGCTCAGGACTGACCAAGTCCCTGCTTGTCATTTAACTCAGGAAAATGCTCAGGAACGACAGTGCTTGGATTTGCTTTAACGTTAAGAGAAGTCGCCTTCGGAAATGCGTTTTTCTTGTTTTGCTCATTCATTTACTCAGTGTTCACGCACTGACCCTGCGTGTGTGGTTTGGATCCTGCTCCCGGGGACGGTCACACAGTGAGGGGAAGCCATAAGCAAGTCCATGCAGACACAGCGTCAGGGAGCAGTCACACAGAGAGCACTCCAGAAGCCAGCTGTGCAGACACGGGGCAGGGATGGCCCCTCTAGAAGCCCGCTGTGCAGACACAGGGGACAGGGGTGGCCTCTCTGGAAGCCAGCTGTATAGATGGAGGGGCAGGGGTGGCCTCTCTGGAAGCCAGCTGTGCAGACACAGGGGACAGGGGTGGCCTCTCTGGAAGCCAGCTGTGCAGATGTTGGGGACGGGGTGGCCTCTCTGGAAGCCAGCTGTGCAGATGTTGGGGGCAGGGGTGGCCTCTCTGAGGTGACCTCTGAGTAGAGAGACCCAAGAGAAGTTTGTCAAAGCATCTTATCAGGCTAGGTGTGGTGGTTCATGTCTGCAGTTCCAGCACTTTGGGAGGCCAAGGTGGGAGGATCACTTGAGCCCAGGAATTCAAGACCAGCCTGGGCAACATAGCGAGACCCCATCTCTAAAAACAAAAATAAAAAATTAGCCAGGAGTTGTGGCACATGCCTGTGGTCCCAGCTACTCAGGAGGCTGAGGCAAGAGGATCCCTTGAGCCCAGCGTTCTACAAGGTTGCAGTGAGCCATGGTTTTGCCACTGCACTTCAGCCTTGGTGACAGACTGAGACCCCGTCTCAAAAACCAAACAACAGACAGGCATCTTGGCAGATTTCGGCCGTGGAAGCACTCAGAGTCTTACCCAGGGGATGGTGGGTGCGGTGTGAGCACGGCCTGTGAAATGAGCTGTGATGTGTTAACAGAGGACACGTCTTCCTGTGGACGGGGCTTATCTGTGGCTTTCATTCCTTGGAGGTGCTGTTTGCACTTGACCCCCAGCAAACCCCAGGGGTCCCTCTGGGGCATGGCTGGGCCTGGATCTGGGAGGACTTTGGCCACAAACTCCTAGGCCTGGAAAGGTTCTGTTCGGCCCCCGCCTAGCCTTGCTTGGGGTCAGGGTTCACGGGACAGTTCTGGTGCCAGTTCCTGGAGGTCAGCCACTTGGGGGCCCATCGGGGTGGTGTGGGCCCAGCCAGGCAGTGCACCTCCTCTGATGTGCCCTCAGCGTTTATCATGCTGGTGCCAGGGTGCCAAGGGCTACAGGGCTTGGCACGGCCACCTGTCCCAGGGTCAATGTGCTGCAGGGCTGGCCAGGCCACTCCACCCTCCCAGGGCACCAGGGCCTGGGGTGCTCTCTGGGTGCTTTCGAGCTCGTCTGGCCCCTTGGCTGTGAGCAAGCCTGGCCGGCCTCTGTCCTGCAGGCTGAACACGACGGTGGCGCCCCTGTTCTTTGCGGACCAGTTCCTTCAGTTGTCCACCTCGCTGCCCTCTCAGTACGTCACAGGACTCGCCGAGCACCTCAGTCCCCTGATGCTCAGCACCAGCTGGACCAGGATCACCCTGTGGAACCGGGACCTCGCGCCCACGGTACAGCAGCGGGCAGCAGGCAGCGGGCGGGGGCACAGAGCTGGGGAGCACAGGTGCTGAAGCGCCGTCCCCTGCCTGTCCCAGCCCGGTGCGAACCTCTACGGGTCTCACCCTTTCTACCTGGCGCTGGAGGATGGCGGGTCGGCACATGGGGTGTTCCTGCTGAACAGCAATGCCATGGGTAAGCTGCCCACCGCCCAGTGCCCAGGCCGGGGTCTTCTTCGTGCTGCCCACCACCCAGTGCCCGGGCCGGGGTCTTCTCTGTGCTGCCTGCCCTGGAGACTGGAGGTCCACATGAGGGGCCCTGGGCACAGTGCTGGGCCTCGTGTTTTCTGGGAAATGAGTCCCATGGGCTGATGCCTCTCCCAGCTCTGGCCTTCTCTGCTCCTAAGGAGGGTTCTGGGGTCCTGTCTGCAGGTGGGCTGGCGCCACGTATCCTTCCGTCCCGTGCCAGGTTCCTCCTGAGTCAGGCTTAGCACAGCTTCCCCAGGCCACTCTGAGCTCCCCATGGGGAGAGAGCCTTGCTGTCCGCCTGTGGCTGGCCCATCTGTGGGGTGCAGAGCCCTTCAGGTGAAGAGTCTGTCCCCACACCTCAGAGCTGCTTCCCTTCCAGATGTGGTGCTGCAGCCGAGCCCTGCCCTTAGCTGGAGGTCGACAGGTGGGATCCTGGATGTGTACATCTTCCTGGGCCCGGAGCCCAAGAGCGTGGTGCGGCAGTACCTGGATGTTGTGGGTAGGTCCTGCTCCCTGGCCGCGGCCCCACCCCGAGGCGGCCTCCCGCCTCGCTCATGAAGTCGGCGTTGGCCTGCAGGATACCCGTTCATGCCGCCGTACTGGGGCCTGGGCTTCCACCTGTGCCGCTGGGGCTACTCCTCCACCGCCATCACCCGCCAGGTGGTAGAGAACATGACCAGGGCCCACTTCCCCCTGGTGAGCTGGGGTGGTGGCAGGGCAGGCAGGGGGCTGGCTGGGACGCGTCTCCTCGGGCCCCAGCAGACGTTCCCGTGGTGTGGCTGCAGGACGTCCAGTGGAACGACTTGGACTACATGGACTCCCGGAGGGACTTCACGTTCAACAAGGACGGCTTCCAGGACTTCCCAGCCATGGTGCAGGAGCTGCACCAGGGCGGCCGGCGCTACGTGATGATTGTGGTGTGTGCCCCCACGCTGTGGGTCTTTGGGAAGGGGGCCGCCCGGTGCCCAGTGGTGGCTCCCCTGTGTGGCATCATCCTTGTGCCTGTGTGGTCATCGAGGATGTTTTCTGAGGGTCTTTGTGATATCGAGGGAATATCAAGTTGGCAGGCTTGGCCCCTGCTGTCCAGGGAGGTCGGGTTTGAGGGTCCCTGGAAACGGGTTCTGTCAGATGTAGGTTACTTGAACTGCCTTACAGCAAAAGGCCAGAGGCACGATAAGCTGATGTCGCCGGGTCCTGGAAAGTGGAGGGCCTGATGGACCTGGGCGCGGGTAACGCTGGAACTGTGGAAGCTCTGTGTGCCTTCTGGCCGTGCCTGTCCTTCAGGCCAGCTCCGAATCCCTGGAAAGGACGGCGCGAGTGAGGGCAGCTTCCAGCTTCCGGCCCTCGTGCTAGCACCACAGAGCGGAGACATCTTCCCGTCAGCTCCCACAGAAAAGCCCCAGGGCAGGACTCTTGAGTCAACAAGCGCAAAGAGGCCCTTCCCTGAGCCAGTCCCACGGCCAGAAGGATGCAGTTTGGGGACTGGTCCAGCCCAAGCCCTGGTGCCCGGCGTGATGGCCAGAGGAGGAGGTGGGAGGCAGGGCGAGCTCAAAAGACCCAACCGCTCCTGCCGGGAGATCCGCTTCCACAGAGGAAGCGCAGATGAGACATGGGGCTGTGCTGACACTGCCCATCTCCAGCCCTGCCCTCTGCAAGCAGCAAACATTAGTAGCCCGTAAGAGCAGGAGTGGAAACACAGACCTCTTCTTCCTCACATTGTTTTAATTATAAAAGAAAAGTGATTACTGTAGAACACTTGGGAAACTCTAGAGGTTTAAAGAAAAGGTAAAGCTTCCGTTCCGGCGTGCCCCTCATCAGCCAGCTGGTCCTGACTCCCCTGGCCCTGGCTCCTCTCCAGGCAGGCGTGTGCAGGTACACAGGCAGGCATGCTGTACACACGCGTGATGTCATCCCCTGCCTCGTCCTCTCACCGTCTCAGTTTCCCGTTTTCCCCGTGGCTGGCGCCAGGGCTCTGGGCCACCCTTACCTGAACGGGTTTCCCTCTTCCCAGGATCCTGCCATCAGCAGCTCGGGCCCTGCCGGGAGCTACAGACCCTACGACGAGGGTCTGCGGAGGGGGGTTTTCATCACCAACGAGACCGGCCAGCCACTGATTGGGCAGGTAGGGCGAGGGTCCGGGGACAGGGGTTAGAAAGCAGAGGCGTCCAGCCAGGAGGAGCCGGCAGCTGCTCAGGAAGAGGGTGGGTTTGAGGAGCCATCACACCCAGTGGGAGAGTTGAGAGGAGCGGGCCACAGTGGCCCGTGACGACAGTGGCTCCTACAAGGAATGCCCCCAGGAGTTCTTCCATCAGCAGGCCTTTGACTTCATGGGCAGCTGGGCCTGGCCCAGGCACAAGCTCTGCAGACCCTCAGTGAGGCCTTAGGGTCCTGCTTGTCCTCCCAGCGCCCCCAGTGGCCTCCGGGCAGGGCCCCCACTGAGGGAGCGGCTAGGGAGGGTGTGGTGCGGATGTGAGACTCCCTGGCAGGGCTTACATGGGGCCGTCTCCACCGCCCTTCTCCCTGATGCTCTCTGGTTCTGCAGCCCAGCCCCTGGGTGGACGTATTGGGGATGGCCCCTCGTTTTCCCCAGGCTGAGACCCCTTGGCCCTGCATCATTTCCTTGCATAGAAAGAGCTACTCGTTGACCCCCAGGGTGCAGGTCCCTCAGATTTACAAATGTGGGCATCCCCTAAGAGTGAGGCTGCCCCTCTGCTCGGGCTGAGGCTCGGTGGGGCTTCCGTGCAGGCCCTGGGTGGGGCCGGGTCTCCCCACTCCAGCCTCTCGTTGTCCAGGTGTGGCCTGGGTCCACTGCCTTCCCCGACTTCACCAACCCTGCAGCCCTGGCCTGGTGGGAGGACATGGTGGCTGAGTTCCATGACCAGGTGCCCTTCGACGGCATGTGGATTGTAAGTGTGGCCCCTCCTGAGCATCCCCAAGGTCCCTGGGGACTACCCCACCCTCCTCACTCTGGGCAGAGTCACCCACCAGCAGAGCTTCTCTTGCAGGACATGAACGAGCCTTCCAACTTCATCAGGGGCTCTGAGGACGGCTGCCCCAACAATGAGCTGGAGAAGCCGCCCTACGTGCCTGGTCAGCTCACCCCCCACCTACCCTGGGGACTTCATCAAACCAGAGACTCCCTTGTCTGGCCTGGGCGACTGAGCGCCCTCATCTCTGAGAAGCAGATGGGTCAACCAGGAAAGGGGCGGGAGGGGAACCCCAGGAGAAAGGCTCAGGCAGGGAGACTCAGCCAGGCAGTGAGGACAGGGTGGGTGCAGAGACCCAGGCCCTGCCGGAGGAAGCGTTGCTCGGGGGTGCTTTGCCAGAGCACAGTGAGGCCGACCTGACTCAGGGCAGTCTCGATAGGCGCAGGGACCATGCAGCGGGGACCTTCCCGTACGTGGGGAGAGGTCAGGCCCAACTCGAATGCAGCGCGGGCAAGTGGGTTTCTAGCCAGGGAGCAGGGTGGGGGTCAGAGGTGGGAATTACCAAGAGGAAGCATGGGGGTCAGGGGGATTCTGGCTGAACTGACGCAGCAAGATTCTTGCCGAAGGCAGGCCAGGGTGACCAGACATCCCCTGAGGGGTAGTGGAGGAATGGGGCTTCTTGCCAAACTGACTTAGCAGGAATGGCAGAAACTGGATTTTACAAGGAAGTATACAGATAGGCCTGGGAGAAGGTTTGGGGGCCTGAGGCTGTAGCTTGGCCAAGCCAAGAATCAGTCAGAGGGTGGGGTTTGGAGCTTAGGTAAACAGGCAGGCGAATGCTTGGAACGGGCTAAGAGACAGTGGACGTGAAGTCTGGGGGTCTGCAGAGCCCAGCCCCCAGCACCTACCCGGCCCTGTCTTGGAAGCAGTGGAGATGGTGCAGGATGCGCCCCAGGTTCCCGGGGCAACACCAGCCCCACAGGGGCGTGGGGAGCGGCTGCAGGTGCACCTCCAGGGCCAGCCTGAAGAGGCAGCGACCTGCACAGGGGCTCCCGGGAGGTGGGGGGCAGGGAGGGCACCTTGGAGCCTGCCAGGAGGAAGCTCCCTGGAAACCAGCCCCTGCCTCTTCCAGGAGTGGTTGGGGGGACCCTCCAGGCGGCCACCATCTGTGCCTCCAGCCACCAGTTCCTCTCCACACACTACAACCTGCACAACCTCTACGGCCTGACTGAAGCCATCGCCTCGCACAGGTGAGGGCCCTGTCCCTCCCCACTGGGCTCTGCCCTCACAGCCTGTCCCACAAGGTCGGGGCCTCTGCAGGGCCTCAGGGAGGAGGAAAAGCAGAGGCCCAGACCACCCGGGGTCTGCTGGCAGCCTGAGTGCTGTCCCCACCCACTGCCTGCACCCCAGCATGAAGCTGGGGAGCTCCCTCCCACTTCGTGCCTGAGGCTTGGAGAGGAAGGACCCTGGATGCCGACAGGGAGTCTGCATCAGCGGGGACCTCACGACTCCTGTGAGGCTGGGGAGTTCCTGGACAGAAGCAGCTGTGCCCACAGACGTGGGCAGTGGCCTCGCCGTCCTCCCTAGCCTCTGCCTCACACAGACAGCTCCTTGCTCCCAGCTCTGCCCTGCTGGTGACAGGGTTCCCGGGTGACCCCGCTCCACACAGCCCTCACGGTGTCCCCTACCCACCCAGGGCACTGGTGAAGGCTCGGGGGACACGCCCATTTGTGATCTCCCGCTCGACCTTTGCTGGCCACGGCCGATATGCCGGCCACTGGACGGGGGACGTGTGGAGCTCCTGGGAGCAGCTCGCCGCCTCCGTGCCAGGTGAGCTCCTACCAGGAGGGTCTGCTCAGCGGAACAGAGCTGGGGGCCTCTATGGGAGGCTTGCCTGGGCCCCCTGCCCACTCAGCAGGCGGGGCTCTGGGTCACTTGGCCTGAGCTGGCGCTGCTGCAGCAGGCTGAGGCCCAGCCTGACTCTGCCTTCCCAGAAATCCTGCAGTTTAACCTGCTGGGGGTGCCTCTGGTCGGGGCCGACATCTGCGGCTTCCTGGGCAACACCTCAGAGGAGCTGTGTGTGCGCTGGACCCAGCTGGGCGCCTTCTACCCCTTTATGCGGAACCACAACGGCCTGCTCAATCTGGTAGGGTGGGGATGGCAGGTGGGGGATCCCCCCCACCCAAGACTCTCCCCTGGGAATCCCTCCCCCCACTGGAGAAGCACCCCATGCTGGGTGGTTAGGAAGTGCGGGTCTCCCGAGGCAGGGACTCCAGGGGACCGCGGCCCCAGGACCCAAGGCCTCCTTTGCCCCCGCCTGCCCTGCAGCCCCAGGAGCCATACAGTTTCAGCGAGCCGGCCCAGCAGGCCATGAGGAAGGCCCTCACCCTGCGCTACGCACTCCTCCCCCACCTCTACACGCTGTTCCACCAGGCCCACGTCGCTGGGGAGACTGTGGCTCGGCCCCTCTTCCTGGAGTGAGTGACCTGGGCAGGAGCGTGGCCCATGTGTGCCTTGGGGGAGGGGCCCGTGACACCCGGGCAGCCCTGTCCTGCTGCGGGCCGTGTTCCCCAGGACCCAGCAGGTTGCCACTGAGTGAGACAACATTTGGGCCTGGCTTAAGGGAGAAGGGCAGC
>NW_012110918.1:16384203-16391361 GCF_000951035.1 Colobus angolensis palliatus
AAAAAAAAAAAAAAAAGACTCCACGGGAAAAGAGAAGTGAATATGTGTCTCTGCTGTGGAGGCAGAGGGCTAAGTATCAAGGCAAAAAGAGGGAAAGGTTTCATTTAGGAAAAAAAAAAAAAGATAAACTTTATTCGACCATAGCAGAAAAAAAAATGTAAATCTCTGAATATAAACACAAAAAGATTAAAACTGCTCTGAACATGGATTATAACAGCAGAGAAAGCATCGTCAATAAAACGGCAAATAGCCACTCTTCCTAATAGATAGAGAACTCATATATGTTGGTGAGACCAAGACTAAGAACCAAACTGGAGGACCACTGTTTGTAAAACAGGAGATACGAATGGTGTCCACACGTTCTTCACCAGGAAATCCAAGAAACGCAATTTGTGTTTTAATGACTATTTTAATGACCTTGTCGTTTCTTTCACTACACTATTTTTTTTTTTTTTTTTTTAGTGGTTGCCATAGGGATTACAATTAACATCTTAATTTTAGCCTCGTCGGAACTGATGCCAGCTTGCTTTCAATAGTGTAAAAAAGCTTTGCTTCTATGTAGTTTCCATTGCCTCTCGTTCCTCTGTGCTGTTCCACGTCTGTATACATTATGAGCCCATCCACGCAGATGGATAACGACTGCCTTATTCAATTGTCTTGTAAGTCAAATAGGAGGGAAAAATGGGTTACAAGCAAAAAGTACATACATACTGTCTGCCTTTTATATTTACCGATAGTTACCTTTACCCATGTTTTTATTTCTTTATGTGGCTTTGACTTCTTGTCTAACATCTTTTGTTTACACAGCGGGACTCCCGTTAGTATTTGTTGTCAGGCCGCTCTGCTGGTAATGAATTCTCTCGGTTTTTGTTGACTTCAGAGTCTCTTAATTTCTCCTTCTCTTTTTTCTTGGGACAGAGTCTCTGTTGCCCAGGCCGGAGTGCAGTGGCGTGATCTCGGCTCACTGCAAGCTCCACCTCCCGGGTTCACGCCATTCTCCTGCCTCAGCCTCCCAAGTAGCTGGGACTACAGGCACCAGCCACCACGCCCGGCTAGTTTTTTTGTATTTTCAGTAGAGACGGGGTTTCACCGTGTTAGCCAGGATGGTCTCGATCTCCTGACCTCATGATCCTCTCGATCTCCTGACCTCATGATCCGCCCGCCTCGGCCTCCCAAAGTGCCGGGACTACAGACATGAGCCACCGTTCCCGGCCAGTTTCTCCTTCATTCTTTGAAAGTTCTGCTCAACGTAAAGTTCTTGACTGGCGGTCATTTCTCTGAACACTTTGAACTTATCAGTCCATGGCCTCCATGGTTTCTGCTAAGTAGCTTCTCTTGCCTCTTCCCAGATTCTCTGTCTTTGGCCTTTGAAGCTCCGATGGTGTGTCTAGGTGTAGATCTCTGACTTCATCTTACTTGGAGTTTGTTGAGCTTCTCGGACATATGCATTAATGTTTTTCATCAAACTTGGGAGGTTTTTCTGCCATTATTTCATAAAATATTTTTTCTGCCCCTTTCTGTCTTCTACCTCTGGGTCTCCTGTTCCACACATTGGTGTGCTTAATGGTGCCCAGGGATCTCTGCAGCTCTGTTGACTCCTTCCTCGTTGTGTTTTCTTTCTGTTCTTCAGACTCCATAGTCTCGACCGCCCCATCTTCAAGGCCACTGATTCTTTTTTCCGCCTGTTCTCATCTGCTGTCGAACCCTCTAGTGAACTTTTCATTTCAGTTGCTCTCTTTTCAACTCCAGAATTTCTGTTTCATTCCTTTAAATTTCTCTTATTAAGGATATTCCCTATCTGGTGAGTCATGTTCTCACACTTTCCTTTAGTTCTTTAACCGTGGTTTCTCTGAGCTCTTTGAACACATTTAAAGTAACTGACATAAAGTCTTTGTCTGGTAAGTCCAATGTCTGGGCTTCTTCAGGGACAGTTTTTATTAACTACTTTCTCCCATCTGTGGGCCATACTTTCTGGTTTCTTTGCATGTCTCACACATTTTTGCTTCAGACTGGACGTTTCCAGTGCAGCCGCTGTGGTCATCAGATTCCCCGTCCCCCTCAGGCCTCGTTGCTGTTGCTGATTGTTTTGTGACTTTTCTCGCGCTAATTCCCTAAGGTCTGTTCTTTGTTGTGTGTGGCCACGAAAGTCTCTGCTTGACTAGCTTAGTGGACAGCTGATAATTGGACAGATACCCTTCACACATGGCATCCGTGAGTCTCCCAGCCTTTGCCAGGTGGCTGGGGCGAGGTGGAGAGCATCTTCAGCACTTCGCTAAGCTGAGGATTCTTGCTGTTCTTACAGAGATTCAGCCGTTTTCTTAAATACACGCTCCCCAGATCACTGCAAGCCTATGGTTAGTTTCTAGAGTCCTAAAAATATCAATTCTGACCATTTCTGCCTATGGTTCTGTTTTTATAGAGAAGAGGATTTTCAGAGGTGTTTATTCCACCATTTTCACTGACATCACTCCAAGAAATGTAATTTGCAAGAAATATTTTGAAGCAGAAAGAACCATTTATTTAGCCTCTGAATTAGAATACATTAGAGGAAATGAGGCCATCCCTTGCTGGCAGGAACACAGTGAACGGAATAGTAGGGTGGAAAATAAATTGGCACATTTGTGGAAAGCAGCAGTACCTATCAGTCAGTATTTTTGAGACTCACATTGAATTGATACATTCATTTTACAAATAGAAATAGGGCCTAAAGAAGTCACCTCAAAAGGCATGAAAGCTCCACGAATGTATCCGTGCAGGGATCATAGCAGAGTACTGGATGCTGCCTGCAGGTCCGGGGGCCAGAAACAGGATGTGGGCAGAGCCGCATCACAGGGCAGGACGGTCTCCGTTAGACGGAGACTCCTCAGCAGAGCTGCTTGCGCGTGCACATTCATCTTTTTGTCAGATGTTAACTCAGGTTGCCTGTGGTTGTGGGATTGGGGGGATCTTTTCTCTCTGTTGATACTTGTTTGTACTTTCCAAATACTTGACCGATGAGCACGCACTGCCTTGGTCACTGGAGGGTAAGTGAGCAAGCAAAGGGAGGCCAGTGCTGTGTCCATCCTGGTGCCTCAAGCACAAGCCCCTATTCCTGCCCTGAGCCCAGCTGCCAGAATGTCCTGGGAGACGGCTTCTCCCAGCTCCGGCATTGACTTCTGTCTGCTGCAATCATCCCTGCCCGTCTGACCTGAGCCCTCCAAGTCCTCCAGCTCCTTGAGCTCCAGAAAGCAGAATTCAGCCTCTCTTCCCGTGCCTCCCTGTGGGTGGGCATGAAAGCCAGCCCCATCCCACTCATCGCCCTTATGCCTGTGTGCCCGTCCCCCTTGCAGGTTCCCCAAGGACTCTAGCACCTGGACTCTGGACCACCAGCTCCTGTGGGGGGAGGCCCTGCTCATCACCCCAGTGCTGCAGGCCGGGAAGGCCGAAGTGACCGGCTACTTCCCCTCGGGCACATGGTACGACCTGGAGACGGTGAGTCTGGGGCTAAACCCCAGGGAGGCAGGAGACCAGAGTAGCCCTCCCACCTGCCCCCTCCACCCAGTTGGTGTGACCAGGTGGTGGAAAGAGGAGCATATGTGTTGAGTCCTGGCCATGTGTCAGGCCCCAGCCCAGGTGGTCTGCACCCATCGGCCCCTCCACTCCTCACACCATCCCCATTTCCCAGATAAGCAGACTGAGGCCCGCTTGCAGAACCTCCCCGAGTCCCACGGCCGTCACAGGCTGTGCTAAACCGGCATACCCAGGCCTCTCAGGCTCTGTCCCCACTCAGTGGTCAGGAGGGTCCCTACAGTGAGCCCTGAGTCTGCCCCTGAAGTCATAGCTCAGCCCGTCTGTGCCAGGCCTCCTAGGCCTCCACGTGGAGCCCCGGGAGACAGAGAGCCTGGTTCCTGAGGACAGCATGGGGGCCCTCGGCACGGCCCAGCATCCTTCTCAAAGCAACGTCTCCCTCCAGGTGCCAATAGAGGCCCTTGGCAGCCTCCCGCCCCCACCTGCAGCTCCCCGTGAGCCAGCCATCCACAGCGAGGGGCAGTGGGTGACGCTGCCAGCCCCCCTGGACACCATCAACGTCCACCTCCGCGCTGGGTACATCATCCCCCTGCAGGTACCTGATCCAGGTGGCTGCGGTGGGGGCGTGGACAGCACACTGCAGAGCCAGGGGAGGCACAGGGAGACGGTGGGGGAGAAACCCAGGCAGGACTTCTGAGGGGCCGCCACCGCCGGTATAGGTTACCAAGGAGCCAGCCAGGCCAGTGAGGTAGGGAGGGCACAGCCCTGCAAAGGCATGGAGTATGGTCAGCAGGAGCTCAGTGGCTGCACAGTGGAGGTTCTGCCGGGCCCGGCCTCCAGCAGCCGTGGGATAGCACTTGAGGTGGGGAGGGTCTCAGGCCATCACCACGGGGTCTCAGCCCCTGCGGCCGCAGACTTTCCTGCAGATCCTGGTTCCTGGCAGCCTGGTGCTGTCCCAGCCTAGCATTCCCAGGCACCAGGGTGGGGATGATGACATCATGTGTCCTTCCCGTTCCAGGGCCCTGGCCTCACAACCACAGAGTCCCGCCAGCAGCCCATGGCCCTGGCTGTGGCCCTGACCAAGGGTGGGGAGGCCCAAGGGGAGCTGTTCTGGGACGATGGAGAGAGCCTGGAAGTGCTGGAGCGAGGGGCCTACACACAGGTCATATTCCTGGCCAGGAATGTGAGTCCTGGGGCTGCTCAGGCTGTTGGGTACGGGGCGGCCAGGGATTGAGGAGGGGTGAGGGGAACTGGGGCTTGGGGGTCCCACAATGGCTGCCTGCCACTGGGGCATTCTGCCAGGTGGCCCGGGGCCCTAGAGTGAGCAGTGGGGCCGTGCACTCTGCCCTTTCATCTACACAGAGGGAGGTCCCCCCCCGAAGCCATCATGAGTCCCTGTTCTCATGGGTGTCCCTGCCCCAGCTGTCTGCTGACACCTCCACATTCTCTGTCTTTTCATCTCTCTGTGCTCGGCCCAGAACACGATCATGAATGAGCTGGTACATGTGACCAGCGAGGGGGCTGGCCTGCAGCTGCAGAAGGTGACCGTCCTGGGCGTGGCCACAGCGCCCCAGCAGGTCCTCTCCAACGGCGCCCCTGTCTCCAACTTCACCTACAGCCCCGACACCAAGGCAAGAGGGCCCAGAGGGGCATAGGGCTCCCGTCCCCCAGCCATGGTGCAGGGGGCAGAAAGTGCTGGGGGTCCTGGTGACCCGATGCCAGGAGCAGAGGATGCTAGGACCTCCCAAGGGGGCCTTTGGGGAGGAGTGGGAAGGGTCAGGCCACACAGGCTGTGCCTTTCCTCCTTCTGTGTCTACACGTGGGTGATGGGGCCACGATGGCGACCCTCCAGCTGTGTTGAAGCAGCACTGCGTTTCCGGCACGTGTTAAGGTGACTGGCACTGAGAGCCAGGGTCCTCCTGTGCCTGCTGGGGAGGAATCGGGCGTGAAGGATCCCAGGGCTGGACGGAGCGAGCCACTTCCTGAGTGCCAGGCCCCGCTGCTGCTGGGATCTCGGGGCCAGCTGGAGCTGCCTCCTGAGCGCCGGGCCTCGCTGCTGCTGGGATCTCGTGCTGCTCCATTTGTGCTCTCTCTTTTCCAGGTCCTGGACATCCCTGTCTCGCTGTTGATGGGAGAGCAGTTTCTCATCAGCTGGTCTTAGCCGGGCGGAGTGTGTGAAGTCTCTCCAGGGAGAGACTGGTTCCCCAGGGGAGCAGAGCCTGTGTGTGGGCAGCAGCTATGTGCGGGCCTGGGGGTTGGATGCGTCACCTGGAGCTAAGCACTGACCCGAGCTCCCACATCGCTGTTTCCACCTCCTGGGCCGGGGCTCTGACTCCCACCATGTCTAGGAGAGGTTTCTCCCTCGATCGTGCCGTGGGCCGAGGCCCGGAGGGCTGCTCTGCATTAGTAAGATTGTCAGGTTTGCCCTCCTCACCTCACCTGTTGCTGGTATGCGGGCAGCATTAGCCACCCACCTCCATCTGTCCCCAGCACTGGAGAAAGGGGTGCTCGGATGGAGGTCTGGGACGTGCGCCTGAGTTCCTGCCTCGCGCCTGCTGCTCCGCCCCAACGCGACCACAGCCCGGCTGCCCAGAGGGCTGGATGCCTGCTGGTCCCCGAGCAAGCCCCGGAACTCAGGAAAATTCACAAGACTTGGGAGATTCTAAATCTTAAGTGCAATTATTTTTAATAAAAGGGGCATTTGGAATCAGCTTCTGCTGGTCTCTCTGGGATTCAGGGCAGGGAGCATGTGTCTGGGGGCCTGGAACAGGGGCAGTTCCTTTGTCCTCAGCAGGCCCCTGGACATTCCCACGGAGGGTGCCCACCATCCTCTGTCTCGAGCCGGCATCCATTGTGTCATGTCCCCATGTCACGAGGCCTGACGTCACCTCAGATGCTGTCCCCATCTCACATCCCGTCACCTCACGTCCCCACATCACCTAAAGCCCCATGTCACCTTTGTGTCCCATCCCCCCATCTCACATCCCTACCTCATGTCCCCATGTCACCTTCAAGTCCCATCTCACCTCCCCTCCCCACCTCACCTCCCCTCCCCACCTCACCTCCACTCCCCTTCTCTCCTCACCTCTCCCCATTCATCCTCACACTCTTGTTTCCCCCATCTCTAAGGTGAGTGGGGAATGTCAGGCGTGTGGTGGGAGATGTGGCCCCCAGGGCTGTGTAGACAACAGGAGCCTGGAAGGAAGGGGCCTTCAAACAGTGGGGCCTAAGACCGTAGGCAGAGGCCAGAAATCTGTCCCCAAGTGATGCAGTTAGAGAGGATTTCAGGCCCAGGTTCTCCCTGGCGAGCCCAAAGAAAGGGAAAGACGTCCATTTTATTGAACTAATACCAGGAGAAATCACTGCCCTTAGCTAGTCAGACACTTCATTTTATCACTTAGAATTAGTGGGGCCAAAGAAGTGGCCAGCCTAGGCCGGGTGCAGTGGCTCACACCTGTAATCCCCGCGCTTTGGGAGGTCAAGGCGGGCAGATCACTTGAGGTCAAGAGATCGAGAGCAGCCAGGCCAACATGGTGAAACCCTATCTCTACTGAAAATACAAAAATTAGCTGGGCGTGGTGGTACACACCTGTAGTCCCAGCTACTTGGACTCGGGAGACTAAGGTAAGAGAATTGCTTGAACCTGGGAGG
>NW_012110918.1:16398511-16399245 GCF_000951035.1 Colobus angolensis palliatus
GTCAGAATTGTTTTTCATTTTTTTGTTTGTTTAAAGACAGAGTCTTGGCTAGGCGCGGTGGCTCACGCCTGTAATCCCAGCACTTTGGGAGGCCGAGGTGGGTAGATCACCTGAGGTCAGGAGTTCGAGACCAGCCTGACCGACATGGCAAAACCCCATCTCTACTAAAAATACAAAAATTAGCCGAGCGTGGTGGCGGGCACCTGTAATCTTAGCTACTCAGGAGGCTGAGGCAGGAGAATTGCTTGAATCCGGGAAGCAGAGGTTGCAGTGAGCTGAGATCGCGCCACTGCAGTCCAGCCTGGGCGACAGACTCCATCTCTAAAAGAAAAAAAAAAAAAAAGGCCAGCCTCGAAGTCTTCTGCAGAGCGATGGATTACTTTTAACACCTTCCTGAAAATCAGGAGCAGAAAGTGCAGTGACTTCCCCGGGGAGCAGCATGACGTTCCTGGGGGGCAGTGTGCCTACCTGCGTGACCAGTGCTGTTGTCTTCTGGGTCAGCTTTTACAGAAGCGGACACTGCCCTTCTGCCACGTCACAGGCCAGGGTCTGACCCCCACGTGCCACTTTTACCATCCAGATTGACATCTTGACATCACTAAGTCATCTCGCGCCCTCAAGTTCCTCTGTAAGGTGGACATAGTAGTGACAATAACAGATGTTACTTCCTCTCCTCATCCTAGTCACGTGGGGCTAAGAAGCAGGGACTTTTTTTTTTTTTTTTTTTTTGAGAC
>NW_012110918.1:16400216-16406246 GCF_000951035.1 Colobus angolensis palliatus
ACCCAGGCTGGAGTGCAGTGGTGCAATCTCAGCTCACTGCAACCTCTGCCTCCCGGGTTCAAGTGATTCTCCTGCCTCAGCCTCCCGAGTAGCTAGGATTAAAGGCATCTGCCACCACGCCTGGTTAATTGGATCTTTAGTTGTATTTGTATTTTAGTTTATTTGCATTTTTAATTGAGATGGGATTTCACCATGTTGGCCAGGCTGGTTTTGAACTCCTGATCTCAGGTGATTCACCTGCCTCAGCCTCTCAAAGTGCCGGGATTACAGGCATGAGGCACTATGTCCGGTCAGCCCCACCTCTTAAAACCACATCATCGGGGATTAGGTTTCAACATAGGAATTTGTGGGGGACACAAACCTTCAGACCGTAGGACAGGGCTATCAGGAGTCCTGAGTGAGGATGACGGCGTGGAGTGGGACATGCTCCCTGTGTGGGAAGGGCCAGGGTCGGGGTGGGGAGAGGAGTCGTTTCCATCCTCTGAGAGGCCACACAGCCTCTCCTTATAGGGGGGTCCACACAGCACAGCCCATCACGTGAGACGCTGGCCTGGGGGCACCTCAAGGCAGCGGCCGAGATAGCTTCATCTGTTTTCTCACCAGTGCCTGGTACAGGCCCTGCCTCGGTGGGACCCTATTAAACTTGGGTGAATTTTAAAGCAATAAGCCGGTGCAGTGGCTCACGCCTGTAATCCCAGCACTTTGGGAGGGCTCGGTGGGCGGATCACCTGAGGTTAGGAGTTCAAGACTAGCCTGACCAACATGGAGAAACCCCGTCTCTACTAAAAATACAAAGTTAGCCAGGCGTGGTGGCATATGCCTGTAATCCCAGCTACTCAGCAGGCTGAGACAGGAGAATCACTTGAACCCGGGAGGCGGAGGTTGTGGTGAGCCGAGATCGTGCCACTGCACTCCATCCTGGGCAACAAGAGTGAAAGTCAGTCTCAAAGAAATAAATAAAGCAATGTGGATGTGGACCCCAGGGAGCCTTGTAGTGGAGACATCCTAGTGCCTAGGGGCGTTCAAGCTGGCACCCTCTGCCCTGGGAGAGGACATCCTGGGGGTCTTGTGGCTCAGTCCCCTCCTATCTCTCCCAGCCCAGCCTCTAAAACAAGGCCTGCTGTGGGTGACGAAACGCTCTTGGCTGATGTACCGGGCAGTGAGTCACTGCGTGTGGCTGGGCCAGCTTCACAGGTGTGACCCATGCAGGCCCACAGGCCCGGAGCTCAGCAGGCTGCAGCTGGCTTTGGTGCTCCACGGTCACCATCTTGAAATTGTGAATAGCTTTTGAACAGGGGGCCCCACAGCCTTCCATTTTGTGAGAGGCCCTCGGCAAATTCTGTGGCCGGTCCTGCAGCGGGTGGTGCGTCCTTCCCCGTTTACACGGTTATCGGTTAATAGAAACGCTTCCTTTCTTTCCTTGCCTGGTGGGGAATGGATCAGAAAGCCGGGGCTGATGATAGAAACCAGCAGAGACTCTTCAAGTGTAAGACATTAGCCAAAGGCCCAGCGTGGAGCCCGCAGGTCCTTAGCGTTCTGAAGATGATTGCCTTCCCAGCCCACTCCAAGGAGGAATCGGTGCTGGCTGGCGGCAGCCCCCGGGTGTGTCTCCACAACTGCGCAGCTTTCCCTGTTGCAAATCAATGAGATCAATGATCCGTGACATGGCCTGCAGAGAAGCCCTCTGGCGGCCACTGTGGGGCCCTGTGGGTCTTATGCCTGCTCCTCCTGATCTGGTGAAGACTCAGAAGCTAGGACAAGGGATGGTGCTCCTATACCACCCCGGCCCCACGCCTGCCTGCAGAAGGCCACAGGACCAGATTATGGTGGGTGAAGACTCAGAAGCTAGGACAAGGGATGGTGCCCCTATACCACCCCAGCCCCACGCCTGCCTGCAGAAGGCCACAGGACCAGGATTATGGTGGGTGAGGGCCGGAGGGAAGGCCCAGGTGAGAGGGTGGAATGTGAACAGGCTGGTTATATACATGCCAGGGACAAGAGGGAAAAAAGCTCAGCATTAGCAGAGAAGACGGACGTCTTGGTGGCACCTACAGCTGCTCCCTTGGCCTCACGAACAACCCGGATGTGACGTCGGGAACCGGGAATGCGGGCAACAGCGTGATTCCAGCTGCCTCACAAGGAAAAGGGTTTGTGGGAAGAGCAGAGCCTCCGGGCTGGAAGCACAGTCAGAACCATGCGTGGAGCCGGACACTCATTGTTCCTCCCCACGTGTGCTGGGCATCCGCTCTGGGTCAGGCTCTGTTCCAGGACTTGGATGAACTGGTGACTGAAACAGACAGGACTCCTGTCGGCGATGCCCACATGAGAGAGTATAATCCACGGACAATGCACCACACATATTTAAAACGTGCAGATTGATCCGTTTTGACATATGAATGTCTGTGAACCAGCTCTACGATTTAGATGGTGACCATCTCCATCAGCCTCAAAGTTTCCCTCTTCTTTGGAATCCCCCCACTTCAGTCTCCAGCCACCCACCGGCAACCACCGGTATGTTTTTTGTCAAAATATATTTCTTTGTATTTTATAGAATTTTATATAAAGGGAAAATTTTTTGTCACGCTACTCCACATAATTTCTTTGAGATTTATCCATCAATAACCCATCCTTTTTAGTTGCTAAATCGTTTTCCATTGTATGCAAATGCCACCATTTCTTTCTCTGTCCTTTATGGACGTCAGAATTGTTTTTCATTTTTTTGTTTGTTTAAAGACAGAGTCTTGGCTAGGCGCGGTGGCTCACGCCTGTAATCCCAGCACTTTGGGAGGCCGTGGCAGGCAGATCACCTGAGGTCGGGAGTTCAAGGCTAGTCTGGCCAACATGGGGAAACCCCATCTCTACTAAAAATACAAAAATTAGCTGGGTGTGATGGTGAGCACCTGTAATCCCAGCTACTTGGGAGGCTGAGGCAGGGGAATCACTTGAACCCAGGAGGCGGAGGTTGCAGTGAGCTGAGATCGTGCGGCTGCACTCCAGCCTAGGCAACAGAGCAAGATTCTGTCTCAAAACAAACAAACAAACAAACAAACAAAAAACCAGGGTCTTGCTCTGTCACCCAGGCAGGAGTGCAGCGCCTCCATCGTAACTCATCACAGCCTCAACCTCATGGGTTTAAGCGATCCTCCCATTTCACCCTCCTGAGTAGCTGGGTCTACAGGCATGCACTAACACAAGTGGCTAATTTTTAAGACTTTTTGTAGAGATGGTGTCTCACCGTGTTTCCCAGGCTGGTCTGGAATTCCTGGCCTCAAGTCATCCTCCTGCCTTGGCCTCTGAAAGTGCTGGGATTACAAATGTGGGCCATCACCCCCAGCCCCTTTCTGCAATTTTTGACTATTATGAATAGAGCTGCTATGAGCAGTCATGGACAAGTCTTTGACATTATTTTGTTTCTCTTGGGCAAATAGCAAGGGTGATGTGGTCAGTTCATATGGGAGGTAAACCATTCATTGTTTAAGAGGCTGACAAACTGTTTCCAAATCGCTGCACCATTCTGCATTCCTCCTGGCTGTGCAGGGGAGTTGGCAGGGGCTGCATATCCGGGCCAGTGTGGGCGTGGTCTATTTCCTTTTAGCCATTCTGGTGACTCTGTATCTCATTGTGGCTCTTACACTCCCCTGATGACTACTGATGTTGAACATCTTTTCACCCACTTGTCTGTCATCCATAAATCTTCTTTGGTAAAGCGTCTGTTCGCATCTTTTGCTCATTGTTAAACGGGGTCATTCCTGATTATAGAGTTAACAACATGCGTCAGTTTTCTAGTGCTGCCATAACAAATGACCACAGTTCTAGGGAATTAAAATAACACAAATGTATTTCATCACAGCCCCATAGGTCAGACATTTGATACAAGGGCTCTCTTGGCTGAAATCAGGGTGTCAGCAGGGCTGCCTTCCTTTCCAGAAGCTCCAGGGCAGAATTCGTCTCCTTCCTTGCCCACATGAGCTACTGGCAGAATTGTTTCATGCAGTTGTAGCACTGAGGTCTCTGCTTCCCTGCTGTCAGTCCTTCTCAGCCTACAGAGGCTTCCCCCCTATCTTGGCTCATGCCGTCCTCAACCCCAGGAATGGGGGGCTTGAGTCCCTCTCCTGCCTGTCCTTCCTTCCATCACATCATTCTCTGACCAACCATAGCCAAAGAATAGACTTGACTTTTAAGGGCTCATGGGATTAGATTGTGTCCACCTAAATAATCCAGGATCACCCATCCAAGATCCTGCACTTACATCTACAAAGTCCCTTTTGTCATGTAAAGTGACATATTCACAAGGTCCAGAGATTAGGACATGGCAATCTTTGAGGACAATTATTCCACCTACCACATAAGGCTTCTTTATAGGGCCAGTGTGGTGGCTTATGCCTGTAATCCCAACACTGGGAGACCGGGACAGGAGGAGCTCTTGAGCAGGAGTTAGAGAACAGCCTGGACAACACAGCAAGACCCCATCTCTACAAAAAATAAAAAATTAGTCTGGGCGCAGTGGTTCACGCCTGTAATCCCAGCACTTTGGGAGGTAGAGGCAGGCAGATCACCATAGCCAGGAGACATCCTGGCTAACACGGTGAAACAATGTCTCTACTAAAAATACAAAAAATTAGCTGGGTGTGGTGGCGGGCGCCTGTAGTCCCAGCTACTCGGGAGGCTGGGGCAGGAGAATGGTGTGAACCTGGGAGGTGGAGCTTGCAGTGAGCCGTGATGGCACCACTGCACTCCAGCCTGGGCGACAGAGCGAGACTCTGTCTCAAAATAAATAAGTAAATAAAATAAAAATAAAAAATTAGATGCATGCAGTGGCACATGCCTGTGGTTCCAGCTACTAAGGAGGCTAAGGTGGGAGGATCCCTTGATCTCAGGAGGTCGAGGCTGCTGTGAGCTAAAATCATGGCCACTGCACTCCAGTGTGGGCGACAGAGCGGGACTATCTTAAAAAAACAAAAAATAGGCCAGGCGCGGTGGCTCAAGCCTGTAATCCCAGCACTTTGGGAGGCCGAGACGGGCGGATCATGAGGTCAGGAGATCGAGACCATCCTGGCTAACAGGGTGAAACCCCGTCTCTACTAAAAAATACAAAAAAAACTAGCCGAGCGAGGTGGCGGGCGCCTGTAGTCCCAGCCACTCGGGAGGCTGAGGCAGGAGAATGGCGGGAACCCGGGAGGCGGAGCTTGCAGTAAGCAGAGATCCAGCCACTGCACTCCAGCCTGGGTGACAGAGCGAAACTCCGTCTCAAAAAATAAAAAAATTTAAAAAAAGTAAAAAAAAAAAACAAAACACACACACACACACACACACACACACACACACACACACCAAAAATCATTATGCTTTCCCCACAGAACTGCTGAAGTGCCTTTGTTGGAAATCCATTGACCATAAATGTGTAGTCTTTCTGAACTTTCTACTGTTTTCCCTGGACCTACAACAGGTCTATATTTATGACTATACCACACTGTCTTTGCTACTGTAGCTTTATAATATTTCTTGGTATCAGGAGTAGCTTGGTGCATTTTTCCAAAGTTGTTTTGGCTATGCTAGATCCTTTGTATTTTCATATAACTTTTAGAACTAGCTCGTCAATGTTAGCCCTATCCCCACTCTCCCAAAAGAGGCTTCCTGGTATTTTGGTTGGAATTGTGTTGACTCTATACATGAACCTGGGGAGAACTGATGTCTTAATATCAACTCTTCCAATCTGCTCAGTGTATCTCTCATTTATTTACATCTTTAATTTCTCACAGCAACGTTTTGTAGCTTTCAATCACAGAGCTTGCTCATCTTTTATCAAACGTACCCCCAAGTATTTCATGTATTTGATGGTACTGTACATGGTGGTGTTTTCCAAATTTCCCTTTCCAAATGCTCATTATTAGCATATAGAAATACAACTGACTCTTCCATATTGACTTTGTAGAATGCTACCTTCCCGAAACTCAGTTATTAGTTCCAGTAGCTTTGTGGTAGACTTCTTAGGATTTTCTACATAAACATATAATCTGTTAAGAAAGACTT
>NW_012110918.1:16406506-16421526 GCF_000951035.1 Colobus angolensis palliatus
TGGGAGGTGGAGCTTGCAGTGAGCTGAGATCCAGCCACTGCACTCCAGCCTGGGTGACAGAGTGAGACTCCATCTCAAAAAAAAAAAAGAAAGACTTCTTCCTTTCCACCCTGGAGGCCTTTTCTTTCTCTGGCCTTATTGCACTGGCCGGAATCCACAGTGTAATACTGAACAGAAGGGAGAGGACACCTGTGCGTTGTTCCTGAGAGGGTTACTGAAAGCCCCAGTTACCACTGTGGATTTGTCTGTTTCCCCTTGCAGTTTTATCCATTTTTGCTTCCTGTATTTCCTGTATTTTGAAGCTCTGTTATTAGGTGCCTAGGTATTTAGTATTGTTATATCCTTTTAATGAATGACCCCTTTATCATTATCAAATGACTCTCTTTGTCCTTTGCAATTTTCTTTGCTCTGAGAGCTCCCTTGTCTAATATTAATAGAGCTGCTTCAGGTTTGTTTTGATGTGTGCATTACCATGGCATATTTTTCTCCATCTTTTCACTTTTGTCTTTATAAGCAGTAGTATATCGTTGTGTAGGGCTTTATAATCCAGCCTAACAATATCTGTCTTTTAATTTTGCAGTAGGCAATTTGCTTTTATCCCTTGCTCATGCTTTTTGCTTTTTGAGTGTAATTTTAGAGGAGGATGCATGAGATTCCTCATATTTGTGCTGAGATGTAATCCACATACCATAAAATTTACCATTTTAAAGTATGCAATTCAGTAGTTTTTAGTACACTTGCACAACCATCACAATTATCTAATTAATTTCAGAGCATTGTAATCACCTTCAAAAGAAACCCTATAGTCATTTTCAGTCACTCCTTTTTTCACCTATCCCCCTCCTCCCACCTCAAGCTCCTGGAAACCGCTGTGAATGGTTTCCTGCTAATGTCCCTATGGATCTACCTGTTCAGGACATTTCATATAAATGGAATCACACCATGTGTGGCCTTTTGTGTCTGCCTTCTTCCACCTAGCATATTGTCAAGGTTCATCCAGGTTGTAGTGTGTCAGCACTTCATGCCTTTTTATTGCCAAGTAATATTGTGTGGATTCGCCAGTTTTGCTTATGCATTCATCAGCTGATGAACATCTGGCTCGTGTCCACTTTTTGGCTCTTATGAACAATGCTACGAACAGATTAGGTTTATGTGTGCAGACTTTTTTTTTTTTTTAATTCTCTTGAGCATAGACCTAGGAGTAGAATTGCTAGGTCAACTCCTATGTTCGACATTTTGAGGAACTGCCAAGCTGTTTTCCATAAAGGCTGTGCCCGTTTACAATCCCACTAGCAATGTATGGGGGTTCCAATTTCTCCACATTCTCAACACTGCAGATCAGTATATTGTCTGTTTTCATATTGCTATAAAGAACTGCCCGAGCCTGGGTGCTTTAAAAAGGAAAGAAGTTTAATTGACTCGCAATTCAGCGTGGCTGGGGAGACCTCAGGAAACTTACAATCATGGCAGGAGGGGAAGGGGAAGCCAGGCACCTTCTTCACAAGGCGGCAAGAAGTGTCAAGTGAAGCGGGAAGAGCCCCTTAGAAAACCATCAGATCTTGTGAGAACTCACTATCACAAGAATAGCATGGGGGAAATTGCACCCATGATTCAATTACCTCCACCTGGTCTCTCCCTTGACATGTAGGGACTGGGGGATTACAATTCAAGATGAGATTTGGGTGGAGACACGAAGCCTAACCGTGTCAGTCAGTTTGGGAAAGTTATCTTAATACCATCTTCCAATCCATGAAGCTGGGATATTTCTATATTTAGGTTTGCAATGCCTTTCAACAAGCTACTAGTAGTTTTCAGTGGACAAGCATAGCCCTTCTTTTGTTAACTTTATTCCTGTGTATGTCATTCTTTTTGATGCAATTGTAAATGGAATTATTTTCTTAATTTCATTTTCAGGTTGATCAGATTGCTAGTGTACAGAAACACTGGCTTTCCTATGTTGAACAAATATCCTGCAACCTTGCTGACCTCATTTATAAGTTCTGATAGGTGATTTTTTAAATGTGTAAATTCCTTAAGATTTTCTAGGTATAAATCATGTCATCTGTGACTAGAGAGTTTTGATTCTTCCTTTCCGATCTGGATGCCTTATTTCTTTTCTTGCTTAATTGTCCTGGCTTATAACTTCCAGTACAATGTTGGAATAGACGTGGCAAGAGCATTCTTGTTGTTTTGTTCCCAACCTTAGTGGGTAATGCTGTGGTTTTTCATCAATGCTGTTTATCAGGTTGAAGCAGCCCCCTCTCATTCTTATTTTCTATCTTGAAAAGGTGCTGGATTTTGTCCAATGCTTTTTCTGTATCTGTAAATGATCATGTGGACTTTGTCCTTTATTCTATTGGTAACTATGTCTATGTGAGACTCTGTGTCAAAAAAAAAAAAAAATTGTGATGGTGATAATTCTATAAAAGTTTAGCAGGATTCACATGCCTTGGCTTTTCTTTGTTGAAAGTTTGATTACTGATTTAATCTTTTTTTTTTTTTTTTTTTTTTGAGATGGAGTTTTTGCTTGTGTCGCCCAGGCTGGAGTGCAGTGGCGCAATCTTGGCTCACTGCAAGCTCCGCCTCCCAGGTTCACGCCATTCCCCGGTTCACGCCATTCCCCTGCCTCAGCCTCTGGAGTAGCTGGGACTACAGGCGCCCGCCACCACGCCCTGCTAGTTTTTTTGTATTTTTAGTAGAGACGGGGTTTCACCGATCTCCTGACCTCGCAATCCACCCGCCTCGGCCTCCCAAAGTGCTGGGAGATTTAATCTTTTTACTTACTAGTCAGTCTGTTTGTCCTAGGAATTTCTCCATTTTATCAAAGTTAATCTGTTGGCATACAATTCATGGCACTGATACTTTGTATTCTGTAAGGTCATCTGTACCATCACCTCTTTCACTCTTGATTTCAGTTATTTGAACATTTTTTTCCTTGGACTTGCTAAAGATTTGTCAATTTTGTTGACCTTTTCAAAGAACGAACCATTGGTTTTATTGATTTTCTCTATTATTTTTCTATTCATTTATTTCTACTCATCTTTATTATTTCCTTCTGCTTCCTTTGGGTTTAGCTTGCTTTTCTTTTAGTTTGAGGGAAGATAGACAATATGCAATAAATGTAATTATTGACATGGTTATTTTGAACTTACTGTTTTGTTTTGTATTTGTCTATCTCATAAGTTCTCTCTTCCCTTTTCCTTCCTTTCCAGGATTCTTGGATTAAGTATTCCTTAGAACTCTATTTTGTCTCCTACGTTGGCTCTTTATTTCTGTTTCACATTTTTGTATTGCTTTAAAGGTTCATACCTAAAAATTGCTTAACACTTTTATATATGTTTTACATCTTTAATTCATCACAATCTGCCTTCAAGTAATAGTGTAAGAATCTTGACAGTACACTTCCATTACTCCTTTCTTCTGTGCTGTGCTATTTTCATCATACATTTTATGTCTGTGTATGCTATTTTAAACAATCTTACTACAAAGAAACATGCCAAGAACATCAACATTACCACTCTATTTCTATACTTCAGACATACAACAAAGGGTCAGGGCACTCTGGCTCTTGGTTAGAACCCTCTTTATGTGGTTTTCCTTTTAGGAAAATTGCCTGGCTTAAGACAAGGCACCCTACATATAGTTGTTGAATAAATTTCAACCATCCAAAAAAAAATACAGAAAATACACTGTTAGGAGTGTAAATTGGTAGAAAATCTTTCTGGAACGTTCATTTGAAACATGTACCTTGATCACGAAAACCACTTCTAAAGATTATTCTGGCTGGGCACAGTGGCTCATGCCTATAATCCCAGCACTTTGGGAGACCGAGGCAGGAGGATCACGTGAGGTCAGGAGTCCAACATGGTGAAACCCCTACTCTATTAAAAATACAAAAAATTAGCCAGGCGTGGTGGCAGGCGCCTGTAATCCCAGCTACTCGGGAGGCTGAGGCAGGAGAATCGCTTGAACCCGGGAGGCGGAGGTTGCAGTGAGCCGAGATCGCACCATTGTACTCCAGCCTGGGCATCAAGAGCAAAAACTCCATCTCAAAAAAATAAAAGATTATTCTAATGAATCTTCAACTGCTTCCAAAGGAGGCATGGTACAGAGGATGGAAAAGTAGCTTTTTTTTTTTTTTAAACATAGTGAAATATATATGATACATTACTAATCAAAAACCTGAGTTAATAATGGCAAAGCGGGTTACAATTTTTGCTTAAAAAGGTCTTCATATAAACGATAGATATACAAGATGAATTAAAATACTGGATGGACAGTCATCAAATTGTGAGTTATATCTGGGTAGGAGGATTAAGGAGGACTTTTTAAAATTATGCATTTCTATGTTTTTTTGGTTTTTTTGCAGTGAGATTATACTTTTGTAATGAAGTGCATGACCTGGGGGAGGGGTGGTTTCATCTGGATTTGGCTGCTGGGACCTTGGGACGCCCCTCAGGATCTAGAGCCAGTTTTCCCTCCTGACCAGAGGCCCAGTGACACCTACCTAGCAAGGCTCAGCAGACCCCCTGCCTCAACTTCACTCCATTTGGACTCTGGGAGGCTCCTGGCCCCAAACCACCCTGCCCAAGAACCTCCATGAGTTCTCTACCTCTTGTACCCTTCTCCCCAGCATCACTGTAAATGTTCCACCCCTTCCCGTACCATGCCCCCTTCCGCGAGCACTTGGCATCCTTCCCTGGTGCAGGCAGGAGCGAGGCGGAACTTCCTGGAACAGTCCACTTTCCCGACAGCCGCCTGCAGCAGAACCACACACTATCAAAGGGAAAGAGCATTTTCATCACTGACTGCCGAAGGGCCAGGCTGCTCTCCAGAAAGTCTGGAAACTTTGTCGACCTTTAGGATTGGTGGTTTTTAAATTTCAGCTAATCACATACCATTTCTGATTTGTCAGCACAGTTTCACATTTTCATCAACATTTTTTCTGTATTTTTCCTTTTAGGATGACCTTTCCTAGATGGTGTGTGGGGTAGCTTAAGCTCCGCCCCCTTCTCCTGCCATCTCCTCCCCAAGGCACCAATGCTGCCTCCTCCACTGTTAACACCGTGTGCTTACTCATCTACAATCCTTCTTACTGGCAGTGGAGGCCTTCCATCCTCTGCAGTGACTGTGTGGAAACCTGAGCCACTCCTCGTCTCTAACACAAGACTGGCAGCAGCTCCTGATGAGACCAGGTGAGCCTCAGTGAGCTCAGGCGCTGGCAGATACGGACATTGAGGCTGGCACTGGCCAGTGCTGTGGTGGGCGTCACTCTGCACTGCTGCTGAGCAAATGCCCTGAATACACCTGTATCTGGTTCCTCCTTGCCAGGAACTCATTAAGCTGCCTGGGCCTGTAGTCTCGTGCTCCTCCCGCTCGGCCAGCAGTGCCACCCGGGAGCCTTGCTAACCGCAGGTTCTCACTCAGCAGGGCCAGGGCAGCCCCAAGCACTTGCATTTCTAACCAGCTCCTGATGATGCAGCTGGTCTACCAGCCACCAGCTGGCTAGCAAGGGTCTAGTCACAGTTTCAGTGGAAGGAAGTTCCATTCATAAACTATACAATTTCAGATGCCTTCTAGTAGAATTACCTGATGAAATTTAAAAATATTTCCAAGCTCACCCTAACCCTAAAATGAAGTTTATCATCCCAACCAATCTCGGGAAGGGAGGGGCCAGTTAGTTTTAACGTTTCCATTTCAAATATTAAGAGCCTCATCGGTGGCTCATGCGTGTAATCCCGGCACTTTGAGAGGCTGAGGCGGGAGGACTGCTTGAAGTCAGGAGTTTAAGACCAGCCTGGTCAACAGAGGGAGACTCTTGTCTTTAAAAACATTCAAAAAATTAAAAATTGGGCAGCTGTGCTGCTGTATGCCTATAAAGCTACAGGTAATTACTTTAAATATTTGGACAGATAACTTAAAATACTTTAATAATTTAAATATTTAAACAGATAATTATCTGTTTTAGTTTGTCAACACTGTGGTAAGTCATGATCTTGCCACTATACTCCTGCCTGGGCGACAGACGAGGAGATCTTGGCTCTCAAAAAAAAAAAAAAATACATTAGAAAAGTGAGACCAGGCATGGCAGCTCACACCTGTTATCCCAGCACTCTGTAAGGCCAAGATGGAAGAATCACTTAAACCCATGACTGACAGACCAGCCTAGGCCACAAAGTGAGAGACCCTGTCTCTACAAAAAAGTTAAAAATTAGCCAGGTGTGCTGGCATGCACCTGTGCTCCCAGCTCCTCAGGAGGCTGAGCTGAGAGGATCGCCTGAGCCCAGGAGGTTGTGGCTGCAATGAGTTGTGATGGTGCCACTGCACTCCAGCCTGGGCGGCAGAGCAAAACTCATCAACAATGAAATTCTCTCAAATTAAGAAAAAATATTAGAAAAGTGAGTGAAATGGGCTGGGCGCGGTGGCTCACGCCTGTAATCCCAGCACTTTGGAAGGCCAAGGCGGCTGCATCATGAGGTCAGGAGATCGAGACCATCTTGGCTAACATGGTGAAAATCCTGAAAATACTGAAAATCCTGAAAAATCCTGAAAATACAAAAAAATTAGCCGGGCGCGGTGGCGGGCGCCTGTAGTCCCAGCTACTCGGGAGGCTGAGGCAGGAGAATGACGTGAACCCGGGAGGTGGAGTTTGCAGTGAGCTGAGATCGTGCCACTGCACTGCAGCCTGGGCAACAGAGGGAGATCCTTTTCAAAAAAAAAAAGATCCTTTTCAAACAAAAAAAAAAGAAAAATTAGAAAAGTTAGAAAAGTTAAAAAAAAATTAGAAAAGTTAAAAAAGAAAAATTAGAAAAGTGAGTGAAATGACCCAAGACTACACAGTAAGTTACTAGAGAAGCTGGTGGCATCTTAGAAATACAGAGTTTATGGGAAAAGTTTTAAATTTTTAATGAAAAAGACTTCGAACAATGTATTATTTACACGTAAATAAGAAAAGAGAGCAGAATCCCCACATCCTCTTCAGAGGGAGACAGGAGGCCATTTATAAGAAGAGAGTTCATATAAACCCCATTAAATAGAAGCTGGACCTAAATACTTCCAAACAGGAGTACATAATAGGTGAACAGCCTCCACTCATCCCATCGATCTGCTTCAGATCAGATCCGCAACTGAAAATGAAGAAAGAAACAGATTAAGGAAAAATACAAAAAAAAAAAAATGAAAATTTGTAACATAAATTTAACTAAAACCTCACAACAGACTTCTCAAAACAAAAAACAGGCCAGGCATAGTGGCTCGCGCCTGTAATCCCAGCACTTTGGGAGGCCAAGGTGGACAGATCATTTAAGGCTAGGAGCTCAACACCAGCCTGGCCAACATGGTGAAACCCCGACTCTACTAAAAATACAAAAATTAGCTGGCTACGGTGCACGCATCTGTAATCCCCGCTACTCAGGAGGCTGAGGCAGGAGAATTGCTTGAACCCAGGAGGCAGAGGTTGCAGTGAGCCGAAATCGCGCCACTGTACTCCAGCCTGGGTGACAGAGCAAAGCTTCATCTCAAAAAAAACCCACAACAATAAAAAAACAAACTCAAGTGCCCCCAACTAAGAATAGGGACGTTCTTGCTACAATTCCAGTAGAGCTGGACGATTTCCTACCGTTCATAGGCATCTCATCGATCTGAGTGGAATAGTACTGCTCGATATCTCTGAGGATGCGGATGTCATCGTTCTTTACAAAGTTAATGGCGACACCCTTCCGGCCGTATCGACCCGATCTCCCAATTCTTCAGGAATAAAACAGTATTACAGTTAGTACATACAGCCACCAAGATCGAGTAAACGTGTGACAGAAGTGAAGTCAATGAGAGCTTGCACCTTACCTGTGTATATACAATTCTCTGTTATTGGGGAGATCGTAGTTGATGATGAGGGACACCTGAGGGACATCCAGCCCCCTGGCCCAGACGTCTGTAGAAATAAGCACTCGGCTGCAAAACGGAAAGTGTGTTTGAGGCGATTCAATGACTCCTGCGGGTGTAAGACTGGACTCGCTTCCACTGCTAATTTTGAGGAATCCTGGCTACAAGGTCAAAATATATGAGATTCCCCCTCACACCCGTCTGTCTGCAAACATGAAGCCTCAGGGACAGCACCAGAAACCCCTGTGCAGAGGGGCTGTTGGTGGATTTAGTTACTTCGGTCGTGTGCTCCATCAGATTAAAAAAATAGACATCTTTTACTATACTACCTTGAACTTGTTTAGTCGGTCCTAAACCAATAACTGGGAAAAATACTTTACTTTTGCCTAGCAACAAATTAAGAACAGTAACTTTGGCTGGGAGTGGCAGCTCATACCTGTAATCCCAGCACTGCCGGAGGCTGAGACGGATGGATCACCTGAGGTCAGGAGTTCGAGACCAGCCTGGCCAACACGGTGAAACCCCGTCTCTACTAAAAATGCAAAAAAAAAAAAGGCCATTCCAGCTACTCAGGAGGCTGAGGCACGGGAATCACTTGAAACCAGGAGGTAGAGGGTGCAGTGAGAAGACACCTGACCACTGTGGAATTAAACTAGTCGAAACGATGAACAGAAAACCCCTACTTACTGGAAAAGAAGACACACACTTGTAACCAAGGTACCAACCTGGCTAGTTAAGGCTCGTTATCACCTCGACCGAAGTATTACAGGAGCACAGCGAACCTCTCATTAACTGGAAGGTTTTCTGCTCACCCAGGGCCTCAGCTTTCAGAGCAGGAGCTCGTCATCTCCCCAGCTCTGGGGCCTGCCTCAGGCAGTGCATATGAAGTGCTCAGCACACAGTCTAGCAAACCCTGACCGGCAGAGCCACAGCACAGCGGACCCACCTGGCGCCCGACCGGAACTCCTTCATGATGGACTCCCGCTCTTTCTGGGGCATGTCTCCGTGCATTGAGGACACAGTGAAGTTGGCTTCTCTCATTTTTTCTGTCAGCCAGTCCACCTACAAATCCAATCAGCAGATGCTACTGCAAGCTCGTACACCAAACCAGAGATGTGCATTCGGGATTTTACCCCCATTTTTGCAGAACCAGTAATCATATTCACAAAGTAACTGCTCTTAAAACTCAGAATCATCCTAACTGGATGCACAAACTTTTTCCCAGAAAATGTTGGGGTGCACTCACAAAACCCTCTTACTTCATTTTCTCCACATAATGACTCTATGGGGGGAGGGGGCCAGGTGTGCTCATTCTCATTTGAAATTTGAATTCCAGTCTTGTCAGAACGTAGCCCAATTCCTTTCCTTTCTCAGGAAACTGGCCGACAGTTCTCAGGTCTGCCTCCACAGTATCATCACCTGGGGATCTACAACTACTCAGGCCGGGGTTCCACCTTCAACGAAATCTGAATCTTTTTGTTTGTTTGTTTTTTGTTTTGTTTTGAGACGGAGTCTCGCTCTGTCGCCCAGGCTGGAGCGCAGTGGCCGGATCTCAGCTCACTGCAAGCTCCGCCTCCTGGGTTCACGCCATTCTCCTGCCTCAGCCTTCCGAGTAGCTGGGACTACAGGCGCCCGCCACCTCGCCCGGCTAGTTTTTTTGTATTTTTTCAGTAGAGACGGTGTTTCACCGTGTTAGCCAGGATGGTCTCGATCTCCTGACCCTCGTGATCCGCCCGTCTCGGCCTCCCAAAGTGCTGGGATTATAGGCTTGAGCCACCACGCCTGGCCGAAATCTGAATCTTTAAGGATGGCTGGCATCGCTGTTCTGTAAATAAAGTTTTAATGGTCACAGCCATGTCTGACCGTTTGCATATTGTCTACGGCTGCTTTTGCAACAGACCACATACCCTGAAAGCTTAAAATATGGACAAACTGGCCCTTTACTGAAAAATCTTGATTAAAGTCATTCAGAGACTCAATCTGCAATTCCCCTTCAAGCACATGGAGGCCGTGCAGCAGTGCCTCTTACCTTTCTTTTGGTGTTGCAGAAGATGACTGCCTGAGTGATGGTCAGTGTGTCGTAGAGGTCACACAGCGTGTCAAATTTCCACTCTTCCCTCTCCACTGCCACAAAAAATTGCTTGATGCCTTCCAGAGTCAATTCATCACTGAAGGACAAAGACAAATCCTGTTACATCCTCATTCTTCCAGCTAGGACTTGAGGGCGGGCCAAGCTAGGATGCAGGGAGACCCCGGTGGAGAAGGTCACACCGTGGTATCTGGTGCGGACCCAGCACCCCAGCCCTATCCTCCATCCCGTCAGCACTTCCGTCACACAGGTCTCCATTCTGTATCCTACTGAACATTTCACACTGTGCACCACGTGGAATATGATTCTAAACAAAACAATGGTAAGTAAATACCGTCATCTAATTTTTAAATTTACAATTATTGGTTCAAACCACAATGAGTATGATAAAAGATGGGTTTTTTTGTTTTGTTTTGTTTTGTTTGAGACAGGGTCTTGCTCTGTTGCCCTGGCTGAAGTGTAGTGGCACGATCACTGCAGCCTCAGCCTCCTGGCCTCAAGCGATCCTCCCACCTCGGCCTCCTGAGTAGCTGGGACTACAGGCCTGTGCCGCCCTGCCTGGCTAATCTTTTATTATTTGTAGAGATAGGGTCTCCCTATGTTGCCCAGCCTATTTGGTTTTTCAAAACAGGAATTTTAAAAGAATTTGCATGCTTTAAATTCCTTTACACTCAGGCAGGAGGATAGCCTGAGGCCCAGATTTTGACACCAGCTTCAGCAACACAGCAACACCCTGGCTGTAAAAAGTTTTTGAAATGATAACATAAAATCCTTTATAAATGGGGCCCAGTGTTTTAGTAAACTCGACTAGAGGGGCTCCTACCGTTTCACCAAGATGCGGATTGGGTCGGTCATGAACTTGTTGGTCATCTCCAGAATCTCGTGTGGCAGCGTGGCACTGATGAGAACCACCTGTGTGGCTGGAGGCAGGTACCTGTACACGTCATAGATCTGCTCTTTGAAACCTGGGACAGGGAGCAAGACAGGTGAGGGATGCTTAGGGCGGCACGCCTAGCGTTCCCACTGGGTGAGAGGCAGAGTGGGGATAAGGTACGGTTGACAGGAAATCTCACTTTTACAGAACCAGGCCACATCCACGCGCTCTCTCCGTCCCTACTCCCCGCCCCCCGGAGTGTTATCTGGTTGAGGGAATCTGGTTTTCCTCTGGTGCTTTTTCAATCTGAAGTGCTCTAGGGATCAAGAAACCCACCCCGAGAGTCCTAGACGCCAAATAAAAAGCAATAGAGAGGCTGGCCTGAGTCACCCAAAATCTCAGATGCCTGCGGCGCAGTCCTGACTCACTTCCACCTGCCACTGTCCTGTGAGATTGGCATCCACTGTGCCCAGACCTGCCACATTTTAAAGAGAACCCAGACATCTTGTTACAGAAAATCTCCCAGTGAAAAATGCTGCCCACTTATTCACGTTATTTAACATGGCACAGGCGGAACCAACAGGGGAGCCAGCACACACGCACCCTCCGCCAGGCCCGGGCAGAGCCGGGCAAAGAAGGGAGCCAGGAGCAGGCAGGGGCCCAGCCTCCTCACCACAGGGCCAGTTAATGAACTGGAGGCTCTGACTCCATAAATTATATGTGGCCAGAGAATCTGCATTTCTACAAGTCCCCAGGTGACAAGGATGCTCCCGGCCTGTGCCCCTCACTGTGAGGACCCCTGCCCTAAGTGCCAGAAGCACAAAGAGCCACCCACAACCCAGGCCTTCCTCAGCCACCACAGAAACTGAGTGTGGTCACCGAACCTTTAACCTCAATGAGGAGCAGGGGGTCCAATAAAGGGCCCCAGAAGGAGGAGGGGAGGGAATGTGAGGTGCTCAGAACGCAGGCCCCCAAAGAACTGCTGGAACCAGAGGCCCGAGATGTGGCTGAGAGGATGCCCACGGGCGCTGCTGGTGAGTGCTGAGAACAAAGCACTTCCTCACCACCCACCTGATGCCCTTATGAAGACGCTGGGGGGCCTGCCACAGACCCTCACAGTGAATTCGAGGTGATACATCACCATGCATTTCCCAATCACTATTCTAAGAGAACAACTGCTATCACCTAGAGGTCCTCACTTCAGAACACCTATGAAAATCCAAGAAAGTATACATCCGAATCTACCAATTTATCTTTGTGTGTGCGTGTGTGTGTGTTTGAGATAGAGTCTTGCTCTATTGCCCAGGCTGCAGTGCAGTGGGGTGATCTTGGCTCATTGCACCTCCACCTCCCGGGTTCTAGCAATTCTCCTGGCTCAGTCTTCCAGGTAGTTGGGATTATGGGCACACATTACCACCCACCACCACACTTGGCTTATTTTTGTATTTTTATTTTTATTTTATTTTATTTTTTTTTGAGGCGGAGTCTCGCTCTGTCGCCCGGACTGGAGCGCAGTGGCCGGATCTCAGCTCACTGCAAGCTCCGCCTCCCGGGTTTACGCCATTCTCCTGCCTCAGTCTCCGGAGTAGCTGGGACTACAGGCACCCACCACCTCGCCCGGCTAGTTTTTGTATTTTTAGTAGAGACGGGGTTTCACCATGTTCGCCACGATGGTCTTGATCTCCTGACCTCGTGATCTGCCCATCTCGGCCTCCCAAAGTGCTGGGATTACAGGCTTGAGCCACCGCGCCCGGCCTTTTGTATTTTTAATAGAGACAGAGTTTTGCCATGGCCAGGCTGGTCTTGAACTCCTGACCTCAGGTGATCCACCTCAGCCTCCCAAAGTGCTGGGATTACAGGTGTGAGCCACTGTGCCCACCCTCCAATTTATCTTGAAGAATGAAAATAGCCTACACAACCAAGAAATATATTATGGAACATTCCTCCAACAGAATACCTTATTGCCATTAAGCAGGCCACAGAATACTTACCATGGACAGATGCATTTTTAAAAAAGCAGATTATCAAACCGAATACACGTGATTCCATGTCTATTAACTACAGCTATGTACAGAAAGTCTGGAAACATACTGTTTTAGGAGAAACTCCCAAACTAGGTTTCTCCTCTGCTCTCACACCAACACAATCATCAACACCGGAGATGGCTTTTGTGAGTGACCGGGGTCTGGGGCTTTTTCCTGCCAACCAAGCAGGAGACAGGAATGCAGTGCCCTCCAGTGAACTCTGCCACTCCCTACCCGGAGCTGGTGCGGAGATGCATAGTGTATATATGGATATGATCATAATACCACGTACGTATTTTGCAATATTTTTTAAGATAGGCTTGTTCTGCCACCCAGGATGGCACAATCACCGCTCACGGCGGCCTCCAACTCCTTGGCTGAAGTGATTCTCCCACCTCAGCCACCCCAACGCCTGGGACTGGCCCATGCCACCAGTCTGCTAATTTTTAATTTTTAATTTTTCAGTAGAGAGTACGTCTCTCTCTGTTGCCCAGACTGGTCCTGAACACCTGGTCTCAATGATACTCCTGTCTTAGCTTCCCAAGGTGTCTGGATTATAAGTGTGAGCCACCAAGCTCAGCCTTATTTTGTGATTTTTATTCATTTTTATTAACTATAACTCCTCAATAAACATGTATTTGCATATATAACAAAAGAACATGAAAGGCATTTGTAGGCAGTCCGGGCCCTGCTGGTGTTGCCCTCCACTGCTCCATAACCCCCGTGGGCCATGTCCTTCCCGGAGCGGCGCCACCTTCCCTCCTTGCTCCTCTGAACTCGTTTCTCTAGCCACTCAGCTTGCAGTCTCACAGCTCTGCCTGGGTTTACTTCTGGGTCTTTAGCCCCGAGCCCAGGATTAAAGGCCTCGATGACAAAGTCACCGGCACCTGCACTCCGCTACTCCACAGCCGCTCTAGGCAGCCACTGCCCCAGTGGGCTGCGTGGTCCTGACTCTAGGCTGTCTGACAATGGACATCCTGACAGATGGCCTCGACCTTGGCCCATGAGTTTGTCTGTCTTGAATGGGCCTATGAGTTATGTCTACGTTTCTTCCAACTTTGATAAAAGCTCCTCTACCCTCAAGTGTCCTTTCTCTCTGCTTCCCCTCGGCAGAGCCTTCTGTCAACCACACCACACGCTCCTTCTCCTTCCTCCCACCACATCATGCCTCCACAGAGGAGCCTGGAGTTGGCTCTGAGCACTCAACAGAAACTGGTCTCACAGGATCCCTAGGAGGCTCTAGGACCCCCTTCCAGTGCTGACCCACCCACCCACCCCTGCCAGGCCCCTGGTGGCTGCTGACCCCATGTCCTCCCTGGGCTCTGTCCCACCTCTCCATGAGACATACTCTGTGCTTCCTAGGTTCCCCCATCCTAGTCTCCCAGCTGTCTGCTCTTCCACTTGGCCCACATGTTCCTGGGGTTCATGGACCCCACTGCCTGGCTCTACCCAGGGGGCTGTCGACACGCAGCTGAGGCCAGACCCTTCCAAACATGTGACAGACTAAGGGTGTACCAAGGCACCTAAAAGCTAAGACATGTCAAGTCTGAAGTAATTATGCCACCTGACTCCCAGATCCGCCCTCACCTGCCATCTACCTTACCACCCATGTGCTAGCCTAGCGACACGCCTGGGACCCTCCTGAGTTAGGAAGGCTTCCCCGGGGGGTGGTGGGGGTGGCAGAGGGGCCAGCCACCAGCCCTCAACCTTCCCTCAAACCTTCCCTTCCTTCAATCCAACCCTTGCTTTAGATTCCCACTGCCACGTGGGTGAGGCTACCACCTCACCTGGATCAATGCTGCTGCATAAAAACTGTGGGTCAAACAGGCCTTCTCACTGCAGCCCTGGATATGCAGCTCAGGGTTCATCTCTTGCACTTCCCTCTCGCCCCATCCAGTTCAAGCCATGGTGAGCCACTTCCCTGAAGATGTGTGGCACGCATCTTTAGCCACAACTACCCAGAAGGCTGAGGCAGGAGGACTGCTTGAGCCCAGGAGGCCAAAGCTATAGTGAGCCATGATTATGCCACTGTGCTCACTCCAAGCTGGGCAACAGAGCAAGACCCTGCATCAAAAAATGAATAAATAGAATCAAGGTAGGGGCCGGGCACGGTGGCTCAAGCCTATAATCCCAGCACTTTGGGAGGCCGAGA
>NW_012110918.1:16422521-16456223 GCF_000951035.1 Colobus angolensis palliatus
GCACAGGTTCACGTCCACGGTGGGAGAGAGAAACATCCATGGTTTCCAAAAAGAAAGATTGTTTCTACTCCAAGATGATCACCAATTATTATTTAAGCCATTATTATCTTGAAAACACAAAATTCGCCTGCTCTTTTCTCTGACAAAATCAAGTTAATTTTGCTGGTTTCTTTCTTTTTTTTTGAGACGGAGTCTTGCTCTGTCACCCAGGCTGGAGTGCAGTGGTGTGATCTCGGTTCACTGCAAGCTCCGCCTCCCAGGTTCACACCATTCTCCCACCTCAGCCTCCCGAGTAGCTGGGACTACAGGCGACTACCAGCACACCTGGCTAATTTTATTTTTTTATTTTTAGTAGAGATGGGGTTTCACAGTGTTAGCCAGGATGGTCTCGATCTCCTGACCTCATGATCCGCCTGCCTCAGCCTCCCAAAGTGCTGGGATTATAGGCATGAGCCACGGCGACCGGCCTGCTGGTTTCTTATTACAAAAGTTATACCATTAACAGAAGACAACATAGAAAATTCATAATCCCATCCACCAAAGAAACCAACATTAAGATCTTAATATACATCTTTTTAAATATACATCTTTATATTATGTAAGTATAAAATGGGTACAATTTATTTTTTTTGAGATGGAGTTTCACTCGTTGCCCAGGCTGGAGTACAATGGCACAATCTCAGCTCACTGCAACTCTGCCTCCCGGGTTCAAGTGATTCTCCTGCTCAGCCTCCCGAGTAGCTGGGATTACAGGCACCTGCCACCATGCCCAGCTAAGTTTTTATATTTTTAGTAGAGACAGGGTTTCACCGTGTTGACCAGGCTGGTCTCAAACTCCTGACCTCAGGTGATCCACCCACCTTGGCCTAATCTATTTTTATTAAAATTGATTTTTTCGCTGAAAAATCTACATTTCTAAGGCTGTAAAAAACTACGGAGAGCACAGAAGCCAAAAATGACTTAATACAAACCGGCGATTTATGTAATGATTCATGGCAAAATGTTAATCAGGAAGAAAATTCTGAGGTATCAGAAAACAGGATTGGATTAAATAAATAAGTCAGTGTTTCACAACTAAATCACAAAAGCAGTACTTGCAAATCGGACACCGCTGTCTTTAGCCATCTCACCTTCTGGATCTGCACAGCTAACTCTCTTGTGGGAGCCAAGATCAAAGCTTGAGTTTCACGAACCTGGTGAAATAATTTATCAGAAAATAGAGAATTCTCAGTATTATCAAGGTGGATTGTAGTAATTCACGCTGAGCTCTGTATGAGAAATAGTATCTCATATTAATCATACTTCTCATCTTACAGAGGTTAGCAAATCTTAATGTCATTTAAATTGCAAATCCAGCAATAACTTAATGTGTCAGAATCCTCATTTGCAGAAAAGAACTTCCTCTAGTTAAATAGAGAATCATGACAGAATATTAGTGCAAATATTAGTGTACAACTAAGACTGTGTAAAAATTTGCTGAGTTAATACATACTAGAAAATTTTAAATTGTACTTTTTGAACACTGTAGTTACAGAAGAAAAAGCGGGTATTTCCTAGAATTACAGAACAGTCTGTTTTAAGAATGGCAAATTACCTGAATATCCAAACACTGGAGGACTGAGATACTGAAGGTGGCTGTTTTGCCTGTGCCGGACTGAGACCTATCGAAGGAAACGAGCAGTGGGATTAGAGGGAGGACAGGCCATGCCACAGCTGCACTCCAAGGCCTGGGCTCCAGAGGCACTTATGTACCTTCTTCCAAGAAGCCCCCGTACCCAATAACATCTGAACTGCAAGGAGGCGGGACTCAGGCCCAGTGTCACAGCTTAAGTGTCCATGAGGAGAATAGATATGGCTTCTGCATGGGGGGCAATGGAGCCACAGACTCTGTCACTTCAAGAGGTGTTTCATAGGTGTCAGAAAAAGGAGGGCTCCGCTTTATCTAAATACAACTCTTTCCCTTCTAGGATTTTGGACTAACTCTCTCCTCCAAAGAAATTTTTGTGTAAATGAGTCTTTTTTGAAATTAGGCAAACGAGGAATAAAGCTATTAACAGAGGATTTGTGGTGCTAGGAGATATGGCTATATACAGGTTTTCATTCATAGTTCCTAGCTCACAGCTCCCACAGCCCTTGTTACAGTCTTATTAAAATGATGGGTTTGTTAGGCCTCAGGAAACAATCTCTCTGACCTTCTGCTCTCCTTTCACCTGTTCCACAGCAGGGCTCTAATCTTCCCTGCCTTTCAGATTTTAAGTCACAGAGACCCTCATTTCATGGCATGGTGGCTCAGGCCTGTATTCCCAACACTCTGGGACGTAGAGGCAGGACTGGTTGAAGCCAGGAATTTGAGACCAGCCTGAGCAATACAGGAAGAGACCCCATTTCTAAACAAAACAAAAAACTAACCAGGAATGGCGGCACATTCTGGCAGTCCCAGCTACTTGGGAGGTTGAGATGGGACGATTCCTTGGAGTTAGAGGCTGCAGTGAGCTATGACCGCACCTCTGCATTCCCCCGGGGTGACGAAGTGAGGCCCCATATCTTAACACAAAAAATGTTTCGGCCGGGCACAGTGGCTCACGCCTGTAATCCCAAGGCTTTGGGAAGCCAAGGCAGGGAGACTGCCAGGAGTTTGAGAGCAGCCTGGGCAACACAAAGAAACCCTGTCTCTACAGAAAATAAAATACTTAAATGGTGATGTGTGCCTCTAGGCCCAGCTACCTGGGAGGCCGAGGTAGGAGAATCACTTGAGTCTGGGAGGTTGAGGCTGCTGTGAGCGGTAATCACACGACTGCACTCCAGCCTGGGAGACAGAGTAAGACCCTGTCTCAAAAAAAGTAAAAAATTTAAATTAAAAAAATTTTTTTTAAAAAGCATTATGGTATTATCCTAGAAAAGCTCCTGCCCTATTCCCTGGGCGGGGGAAAGAATGCTGACCTCATGAAATTTTCCACAGAAATCCAAGAGGACCGAGTTCAAAGAGCTTCTGGATGGCTGAACACAGACAGTGGAACACACGGAGATTCTGGGAGGCCGCACCCCCGCCCCCATAGCTGTATCCTTTGCAGTACCCTTTATAATAAACCACTAAATGTGTTTCCCTGAGTTCTCTGAGCTGCTGTTCCAGCAAATCAATCCAACCTAAAGAGGGGATCGTGGGACCCCAACTTGAAGCTGCTTGGTCAGAAGTTCTAGACGTCCAAACTTATAACTGATGCCTGAAAAGAGGGTAGTTGAGGGAACTGAGCCTTCAACCTGTGGGATATGGCCTATCTCCAGGCAGATGGTATGAGCTGAACTGGAGGACACCCAGCTGGAAAACCCCAACACCACAAGTCTTCTTCTGTGCTGATGACTGTTGTGGTGGTGTGAGAGCAGAGGAAAAGCAGTCTGTTTTTCCGAAATTGTGTTATATACAACTCCACCTGCCAGCAAACCACTAAGCAAAGCTGGCTAAGAAAATGAAAGCCTTGGCCGGGCACAGTAACTCACGCCTGTAATCCCAGCACTTTAGGAGGCCAAGGAGGGTGGATCACCTGAAGTCAGGAGTTTGAGACTGGCCTGACCAACATAGTGAAACCCCATCTCTACTAAAAATACGAAAACTAGCCAGGCGTGGTGGCAGGCGCCTGTAATCCCAGCTACTTGGGAGGGTGAGGCAGGAGAATCGCTTGAAACCGAGAGGCAAAGGTTGCAGTGAGCCAAGATGGTGCCACTGCGCTCCAGCCTGGGCGACACAGCGAGACTCCATCTCAAAAAGAAAATGAAAGCTTTCTATAGGACAGAACAGAAATTTAAAAATTATTAAACCCTGTGGCTAAAGTCAGGGCAAGTGTTGGTACTGAGTGTGTAGAAGCTGAGGGAAACAGTCATCCCAGAGCATCTAGCTGCCCTGCGCCGCACCCCAGGACAACTTACTGCGCGATGACATCTCTCCCTTTGATGATCTGCTTGATTGCTCGTTGCTGGATTGCTGATGGTTTTTCAAAACCTGCATATAAAAACAAAAAAATAGCTCTCACTACAATGACAGCACAGAAACCCTGTACTGTGAGCTCCTCAGGGCAGACACGGTTTGCTTTTTGAACCTGTCCTCCAGCCTAACCCAGTGTTCAACACAGCAAGCTCTCAAAACCCAGGGGTTCAATGAATTGGACTAAGTGGATTTCTAAACTAACATGGGCTATTATTTGTAAAGACAAATCTCTATTTTAAAAAACCCACCAAATTGTAGAATACAGAGACACCAGTTTCGGTTAAAAAATAATCATCATCATCTTGTGGGTGTGCAGCATCTGGAAGTGTAAGTGCCAAAATGTTCCTGGCAGTTACTGCAGTAGAGGGGTGAAAAGAAGCTAACTTTTTACTCTAATTACTTCCTTAGGTTTGACTGGATTACAAACAACCTATACTACTTTTTAAATTAAAAAAAAAAAAACAAAAACAGGAAAGTCACTGTAGCCATTCTTCTCTCCTGCTAGCCAGCATTAAGTCTGTGTGTTGCTGACAGGTCTACAAGTCTATTTAACCTGCTTGGGTCACACTGTGGGGTGTCCTGTGCTGTCCTCCTGTCTGGATGCAGCTCACTACCCACCATACCATCTCTCCTGCAAAGCAACTACTACACCAAAGGGGGAGGCTATTTTGAAGAAGAACCATGTGTTTTTCAAGTAAGTAAATAAAACTTTATGTACAAAACTCTATTTCAATTATTTTTTGGTCGTCTCTTAATGTAGCTCTGCTCAGTTCTGGGGCATAGCAAAAAATGAGAAAGAAAAGAAAATGTAGCACAATTTCCCATCTTAACACAAAAGCAAATATAGCAGATGATTTAAACTCTTCATGAAGAGCAAGCACATGGATGGGAAACTAGTAACAGTGTCTTAGGGCAGGGACCGCCTGAGTGCCAGGAAACCAGGTGGGGCTGTCACTGGAAGGCTAGCCGAGATGCTTTCTCACCACCCATCCTCAGCAACTTCGCCTCACTTTGTCCAAACTGTCGTGGCATCAAGAATTACAGGATAAGACCAGGTGGGGTGGCTCACACCTGTAATCCCATCACTTTGGGAGGCTGAGGCTGGCAGATCACTGAGGTCAGGAGTTCAAGACCAGCCTGGGCAAGACAGCAAAATCCCATCCCTACTAAAAATACAAAAACTAGTAGGACGTGGTGGTCGGCTACTCGGGAGGCTGAGGCAAAGGAATCGCTTGAGCCCCAGAGGCAGAAGTTGCAGTGAGCCGAGATCATGCCACTACAGTCCAGCCTTGGTGACAGAGCAGGACTGTCAGAAAGAAAGGAGAACTACAGGATAAAAAATGTCCCTGTCCCAAGCATTAAACACAGGCCATTTACCCCAGATGCTGGTCATTCCCATCTATGTGCCCAACCCAACCTCTTCTCCAGACTCTCTCTCAACTTCCACAGATCTTTCAAACATACCAAGCGACAGCTCCTGATTCTGACTCTCTGGAGTGCTGCCTACCTAGCCAAATGTTTGCAGCATCAACTACCGGTTACTCAAAACACTCTAACCCTCCTTCTTCTGTCACTCACATTCAATCCATCAGCCAATGCTGTCAGTTCCCTGGTACTCCATCTCCAAGACAGTACAATCCTCTCTTCCCTGAACTGGAGCAAAAGCTCCCAACTCTTCTGTCTCCTCTCCTACCCTGCCTCACCTCACCTGAAATTCACAGACACCCAGAACAATCTTTAAAGCTGTAAATGTGATCGTGTCACATAGCTACTTACGACATTCCAGTGGCTTCCCACTAGATTTCCAAATGAAATTCAAATTATTCGTCACCCTACACGTCTTTGCTAGATCTGGCCCCTGACTAGCTCTCCAAAATCCCACCACAGGGGACTTCTTTCAGTTCCTGGAATGCAGCTGGCTAAGGGCTGCAAGGCCCTGGCACCAGCTGTTCCTTCTGCCCCAACTGCTCTTCCCTCCTAAGTCTCCTTCATCCACACCTCTGCTCAAATGGCACCCTTCCTGTGAACCCCCTTACCTCTCTGCTTTACTAATTCTCTCCTCCTTCCTAGTCCCACTCTATTCAATTACCTAGCTTCGGGTTCTTCCTAGCAACAACCACTGCCGGGGCAACCTGACCGTATGCTGTCCCTCCAAAGGAAATTCAAAACCCGTAAAGGCGCAAACCCATCTGGTTTACCGCCAAAACCCCAGTACCTAGAAAAGTTAGTAGGTACAAAACAGTTATCTGCTGAATGAACGACTCCGAGGTGCCTCGAAGCGGCTGCAGCCCCCGACGGACCCAGCGCCGAGCTCTGCACAGGGGACACACACCGAACGCGCCGACACAGCCAGGCGTGAGGGCAGGGGTGGGGGTGGGGGTCGCACGTCACTGGCCCCCGAGCCTCGACCCTGACCACGACCTCCGGAGCGCAGGGCCGGCCCAGGAGTCACCAGTCGGGCCCTCAGCCCCCAGCTCGCCGCCGGCTAGCCCCCGCGGCCCGCGCCCACTCACCGTAAGCGTAGATGCCCCGCAGTAGGTCCTCCCGCAGGCCCATGGTGTCGAACGTGGGGGTCACATCCACCTCCTCGCTGGTCTCGAATTCCACTTTGGTCATGTCTTCCTCTTTGAGCAGACGCTTTCGCGCCGAGCCCGAGGTCGCCATCGTGGCCGTGGTCGCCATGATTTAGAGTCCGCGGAAGAGCACAGCGCGCGCCGCAGCGTAAAGCACCACCCAACTCCTCTCGCTGCCGCTGCCGAGAACTGACGCCTTAGCGTGAGAAAGCGTGAGACGTGCGTACGTGCGTATGTGCGTGCGTGCGTGCGCGCGAGGCGGCCACGCCTCTGGGGCGGGGCACTCTTCGTCACTTGAAAGGGAACCGGGCGTTTGTCGCAGGGAAAAGTAAGGTGTTTCAGCTCTCGCGCCATATGCAGTTCCCGCGGGATCTCGTTGAGGGCGGGGCACCCGGTTCCTTATAAAAGGTACGGAAGGGGTTGGATTTCCAGAATTGGTGGCGTTTTGTGGCGGCTGAGGGCGTCGGGAGGCTGGGACGCTGAGGCTCTTTGAGCGGCGTGCGGCCCTGAATCCCCTGGCAACAGGCTGGGGGCCGCGAGGGGCCTCCAGTCCGGGTGGCGTCGCTACAACAGCCCCGCCTCGAATGAAAAGGACGACCACGGGTCCTCTCTCGGGCCCGCAGTGGGTGGACTGCGTCGCGGATCCGTAGTGGGGGCGCCCAGCTCGCCGGGGAGATTCGGGTGGAAAGCCTCACGGCCGCCGGTGGTGGGCCCCGGCGCGGCGCTGGGCTCGGGCGGGTCTGCGCTGGGGAGGGCCAGGGCCTCTAACGCCGGTGTCCTTCTTTGGGGACGCGCCTGTGTGTGTCTTCGCCGTTTGCCTGGTCAGTTGGAGACAGGGTCTCTGTCGCCCAGGCTGGAGTGCAGCGGTGGGATCAGGGCTCACTGTAGCCTCCGCATCAGGCTCTGGAGTAGCTGGGACCTCAGGCGCGCGCCACCACGTCCGGCTGATTTTTTAAAATTTTTTGTAGAGACGGTGTTGGGGGAGGGGTGGGGGTTAGGGTTGTCCAGGCTGGTCTTGAACTCCTGAGCCTCAGGTGATCCGCCTGCCTTGGCCTCCCAAGGTGCTGGGATTACAGACGTGAGCCACTGTGCCCGGCAAGCAGCTGTTATAAAGTAAAATACACGCAGAGCCTGCAATTTACTCTTAATGAAAGCCTCCTGTCTAGACGGTGCTAATGCGTGTCCTGCAGCAAAGATAACGCAGACGGGATCATTTAATTGCGCAGCAGAACAGTAACCAGTTGCGCATCTTAACCTACTTTTAGTTTGTTCATTTGTTTTGAGACAGAGTCTGGCTCTGTCGCCCAGGCTGGAGTGCTATGGCGCGATCTCCGTTCACTGCAGCCTCCACCTCCCAAGCCCAGGTGATCCTCCCACCTCAGCCTTGAGAGTACCTGGGACCGCAGGTGCCGCTACTACGCACAGTCCCTAACCACTTTCTTATCTGACACTTGAAATGCTTCTACATACCCAGCTCCTCTAATGCACTTTGAAGCAGCTCCATCATCTTTGAAGGGCAGTTCACGCTGTTGAGAATCATGTTTTTAACTGTGGGAAAAGTAAAAATTTACACGAGCATCAGCTCTGTCATTTTTTTTTTTTTTCTGGACGGAGTCTTGCTCTGTCACCCAGGCTGGAATGCAGTGTCCTGACCTTGGCTCACTGCAAGCTCCGCCCCCCAGGTTCATGCTGTTCTCCTGCCTCAGCCTCCCGAGTAGCTGAGACTCCAGGCACGCACCACTATGCCCGGCTAATTTTTGAATTTTTAGTAGAGATGGAGTTTCCCCATGTTGGTCAGGCTGGTCTTGAACTCCTGACCTCATGATCTGCCCACCTCGGTCTCCTAAAGTGCTGGGATTACAGGCGTGAGTCCGGCCCTGTCATTATGGTCACAAATCTGGCTTGCATGGCTAGGCACATCTTTAATCCACGGCTTCTTTCCAGGAGTGCTTGAAAGCTCTCCTTTTATGAAGGTTAATTTTAGTTAAAACCAGAGCATCCTGGCCAGGCCCGGTGGCTCACACCTATAATCCCAGCACTTTGGGAGGCGGAGGCAGGCGGATCACGAGTTTAGGAGTGCGAGACCAGCCTGGCCAAAATGGTGAAACCCCATCTCTACTAAAAAAAAAAGATACAAAACTTGGCTGGCTGTGGTGGCGGATGCTGGTAGTCCCGGCTACTCTGGAGGCCGAGGCAGGAGAATCTCCTGAACTCCAGAGGTGGAAGTTGCAGTGAGCCAAGATTGAGCCATCTCAAAAACAAAAAAACCAGAGCATCCTTTTATCAAGAAATTGGTGGATTGCAGTATTTCAAGGGTGAACAAGTAAATGCAGCCTTCTCCAAGAGCAGATCTCATTCTGGCACCGGAATTTATCCATGACAGATAATTGACCCAAGAAACATTCCTTGTAAGGTTGCTGGTGTCACGTAACCAAAATATTAACTATTGTAAGCTCTGATACCTTCCTCATTCTACAAAGGATCGTTCAGTGCCTCACACTGTTTGCCAGGCCGTGCCCTAGGGCTTTGTTGTAAAATACACACAGACTTCAATGACTTAGTGTAGGAGAAGAATGTAAAATACCTTGTTGACTAAAGAAGTACAGGTAAGCTTTTAAAGAATTAGTTTTATTCAGAAGCCTTACTGAGGACCCTACACCCTGGCCCCAGCCCAGGAGCTCAAGCGATCCTCCTACCTCCGCCTCTCAAGGTGCTGGAATCACAGGTGTGAGCTACCAGGCTTCACCTTGTTCCAAGTTTTAAAATCTAATCCACAAACTGCTTAGGTTTGTTTTCCTTCACCTTTTTGTGACTAGATGATCTAACATTTTATACCATTTTCCTGGAAGTGTTTATGCCAGATGTCTGAATGCACATCTGAAAGGTCTCTAACTTCTGGGGAGCAATAGCTTTTTAGCCTAGAGTGTATGAAATGATGAGAGCTGGCGGGGTTTGGTGCAGTCTCTGGGTGAACGATGCTTTCTAGGGAAACGATGGGGCCTAAGACAGACATGGGGTCTCCTGCTTTGAGATTAATTGGCTGAGATGGACCCCTCCCCAACACAAACATTGCAGGACATGAGGTGCTGAAGATGGGGTTGCTGGCCCAGAGCTTAATGGGTCTGTCCACCTTTGTGACCAAGAAGCCTCTTCCTTAGACGCTGAGGGGCCCTGGGATTATGAGGGTAAATCCACTTTTTATGGTAGGAATCTCCAAACCCCGTGCCACAGACCAGTATCAGCACCTGTCTGTGGCCTGTTAGGAACCAGGCCGTGCAGCAGGAGGCGAGCAAGGGAGCTAAGCTGAGCTCTGCCTCCTGTCAGCGGCAGCATTGGATTATCAGAGGACTGTGAACCCTATTGTGAACTGCGCATTGGAGGGATGTAGGTTGTGCACTCCTCATGGGAGTCCAATTCCTGGCGATGTGAGGTGGACTAGTTTCATCCCGAAACCACTGCCCCATCCACCTCCGGAAGAATTTTTTCCACCACCTGTGGAAAAGCTACTGACATGGCTAGACTTAGTGTCCCCGCCCAGATCTCATCGTGAACTGTAATCCCATAACCCCTGTAACCCCCACGTGTGGAGGGAGAGACCAGGTGGAGAAATTGAATCACGGGGATGGGTTCCCCATGCCGTTGTCTTGATAGTTCTCTCGAGATCTAATGGTTCTATAAGGGGCTCTTCCCCCTCTGCTCGGCGCTTCTCCCTTCCTGCCACCTTGTGAAGAAGGTGCCTGGCTTCCCCTTCCCCTCCTGCCATGATCGTGAGTTTCCTGAGGCCTCCCCAGCCATGCTGAACTGTCAAACCTCTTTCCTTTATACATTACCCAGTCTCGGGCAGTTCTTTTTTTTTTTCTTGAGACAGAGTCTTGCTCTGCCCCCAGGCTGGAGTGCAGTGGCCGGATCTCAGCTCACTGCAAGCTCCCCCTCCCGGGTTCACGCCATTCTCCTGCCTCAGCCTCCCGAGTAGCTGGGACTACAGACGCCCGCCACCTCGCCCGGCTAATTTTTTCAGGCAGTTCTTTATAGCACTATGAAAATGGACTCATACATCTGTCTTCCACAAAACCCGTCCCTGTTGCCAAAAAGGCTTTAGAAAACGCAGAGTGGGAAGGCGGTGAATAGATGGGAGGAGACTCTTATTTTTGTCATGTAGGAGAGCAACAAGAGCTCCTCTCAGGAGGATTTTTTGTTTGTTTGTTTTTTGTTTGTTTTTTTCTTGAGACAGAGTCTCTCTCTGTCGCCCAGGCTGAAGTGCAGTGGCCGGATCTCAGCTCACTGCAAGCTTCGCCTCCCGGGTTCACTCCATTCTCCTGCCTGAGCCTCCCAAGTAGCTGGGACTACAGGCGCCCACCACCTCGCCCGGCTAATTTTTTTTGTATTTTTTTAGTAGAGACGAGGTTTCACCGTGTTAGCCAGGATGGTCTTGATCTCCTGACCTCATGATCCACCCATCTCAGCCTCCCAAAGTGCTGGGATTACAGGCTTGAGCCACCGCGCCCGGCCTAGGAGAAGAAGTTTTTGCTGTGAAATATGGTGCGTGCTTTTCCATGGCCTACGTGGTGCTCAGCAGATGCCCTAGCATCAACAGGACCCAGGCCCCTCATTCTGTTTATCACTGGTAGGCAGTTAGGATCACGTCAGCCGTGTCTTGAGAACATGTCTTGTGAGTCATGCACCTGATTTGTTAAAGCGTCGACTCTGTGTAGCTCTGTTATGCTATGCATAACATCTACTTAAAAAATGAGAGCTGACAGCCTAGCTTAGCTTTCTGTCCACAAGTCCCCTGCTTGAACTTCTGGATAAGTGTTTCCATTCCTGTGGGAAACCTTCATTATCTCCATAAGTAGAGAATGCAAACAGATATCTTGTCTCTTTTACTGATGGAGACATTAAGACCCAGTGTGATAAGTTCAAGTGCCCTACAAGGAAAGGCACAAGCAGGCCAGGCTCTGAGTTCCCTAAACAGTGGCTATAGTGCCTGCCCTTTGTCCCTGGCCCCCATGGTGTCTAGGAAAAGAGGCTCCCAGTCACGAGGTAGACAGACCCCCTAGGCCTGGTCTCAGCATCCTCGCTGTCAACAGCATCTCTATTCCCACATGGTTTCCACCCTGGAGAGGGAGACTACCCACCCCATTAAATGTGGCTGCTAGGGTCATGTCTGTTTCACCCCTACTGTTTCCCTAATGCTCAGTAGGTGTTCAATAAATAGTTGTTGGCTTACTCAATGTGTGGACCTCTGGGGCAAGAGGGAAGGAGGGACACAATGCAGTCCCTGCTGCCCAGGAGCGCTGTGAGCTCAGGAGGTTGCTGTGGGGGAGATGGTGAGATAAGAATTTGGCAGGGCTTGTTTCACAAGATACAGGTCACAAAGAACCGCTGATAAAACAGGATGTGGTAAAGAAACCTCCGAACCCCACCAAAAGCAGGATGGTGATGAAAGCACCCTCCGCCTGTCCTCACTGCTCCTTATATGCTAATTCTAATGCATTAGCTGCCTAAAGACACTCCCACCAGTCATGACAGTCTCCAAATGCCATGGCCACCTCTGAAAGTTACCCTGTGTGGTCTGAAACAGGGAGGAACCCTCAGTTCCGGGAATTGCCCACCCCTTTCCCAGAAAACTCATGAACAGTCCACCCCTTTTTAGCATATGATTAAGAAATTACCATAAAAGCCAACCAGCATCCCTCAGGGCTGCTCTGCCTATGGAGTAGTCAACTTTTACTCCTTTACTTCCTTCATAAACCTGCTTCCACTTCATTCCGTTGGCCCACTTTTGAATTCCTTCCTGCGGGAAGCCAGGAACCCACGTGGTCTCACAGACTGAGTCCCACTTCAGGGGTTTGCCCCGTGACAATGGGAACAGCCCAGTGGTCTGTCCCCCTCCAGACCTGACCTGTCCCTTTTCCTCTACCTTCATTGGCTCCGGGAATCAGGTAGAAAAGGGTGAGGTGGCTCATCTTGCCCAGGAGGCTTGGGGGCAGTGCTGCTGGGCTGGGCTGGGTTCCTGTAACTCATCACTGCAGGAGTTGATGTCCTGGATAGAAGTGACCTCGATCTGATCCAAGGGGCCATCCACTAGGAGTGACTTCCTGCCGGAAGTCTCCACCCATCCCTAGGTATTAAAGGTGAACACTGTTCCTTTCTAGGCACAGCCCTGCCTAAACCCAGCTGGCTGGGGCAAGGCACCTTGCTGAGTGCTGCCTGGACTCACCTCACTGCTGTCTTGACTCTGGGACCTGCACTGGCTGGGCAGAGTCTAGCACATGTGCAGTGTTAACAGAAAAACCAAACTCCTTAAAAATGTTTTCAGGAGGGTTATTCTGAACCAATAGAAGGGGCTGTGGCCTGGAAAAACACAAATCCAAAAAGCCTTGAGTAAGTGGTCACAAGGTACCCAGGTAACAGTTTCTGTCAGCCTCTGAGCCCAAGCTAAGCCATCATATCCCCAGTGACCTACACGTAGACATCCAGATGGCCTGAAGCAACTGAAGATCCACAACAGAAGTGAAAATAACCTTAACTGATGACATTCCACCTTTGTGATTTCTTTCTGCTCCACCCTAACTGATCAATGTACTTTGTATTCTCCCTAACCCTTAAGAAGCTTCTTTATAATCTCCCCCACCCTTAAGAAGGTTCTTTGTAATTCTCCCCACCCTTCCAAATGTACTTTGTGAGATCCACCCCCTGCCCCCAAAAACATTGCTGCTAACTCCACCGCCTATTCCAAAACCTGTAAGAACTAATGATAATCCCACCACCCTTTGCTGACTCTCTTTTTGGACTCAGCCCACCTGTACCCAGGTGAAATAAACAGCTCACACAAAGCCTGTTTGGTGATCTCTTCACACGGGTGCATGAGACAGTTTTCTTTCTCTTTTTTTGTTTTTTTTTTTTGAGATGGAGTTTCACTCTTGTTGCCCAGGCTGGAGTGCAGTGGCACGATTTCAGCTCACTGCAACCTCTGCTTCCCAGGTTCAAGTGATTCTCCTGCCTCAGCCTCCCAAGTAGCTGGGATTACAGGTGTACACTACCACACCTGGCTACTTTTTTTGTATTTAGTAGAGATGAGGTTTCACCATGTTGTTCAGGCTGGTCTCAAACTTCTGACCTCAGATGATCCACCCACCTCGGCCTCCCAAAGTGCTGGGATTACAGGCATGAGCCACTGTGCCTGGCCAGTAACATTTACCTTTATACATTTTAGGTAAACAGGAGTTACAGGCAAAGACATAAGTTAGTACATGGAAGGTATACGTTTGGTTCAGCCTGAAAGGCTGGACATCTCAGAGCAGGGGCTTACAAGTCATAGGTGGGTTTAGGGATTCTTTAGTTGCCATTTGAGAGAGTTAAGCTATTATTTATGTTACATTTTGGGGGAGTCAAAAAGAGTTAAGCTATTGTCTAAAGACCTGAAGTAAGTAGAAAGGAATGCTTGAGTTAAGGCAGTTGTGGGGGTGAAGGCCCTTGCTATGTAAATGAAAGCCTCATAGGTTTCTAGCAGCTCTCTGAGAAAATGGATGGCAAATGTCTCTTTTCAGACTTTAAAGGTGTCAAGCTGTCAGCAGATCTCTCCTAGATCCAGGCAAGGCGTAGAAAGGGAAGGCCTGGATGTGTTAATGGACGTTCTCTACAGATGCAAATTAATTTCCCCCACAAAAGACAGCTTTTTTTTTGAGATGGAGTCTCACTCTGTCGCCCAGGCTGGAGTGCAGTGGCGTGATCTCAGCTCACTGCAAGCTCTGCCTCCTGGGTTCATGCCATTCTCCTGCCTCAGCCTCCCGAGTAGATGGGACTACAGGCACCCACCACCACACCCAGCTAATTTTTTGTATTTTTTAGTAGAGACGGGGTTTCACCATGTTAGCCAGGATGGTCTCAATCTCCTGACCTTGTGATCCGCCTGCCTTGGCCTCCTAAAATGCTAGGATTACAGGCGTGAGCCACTGCACCCAGCCAAAAAACAACTTTGCAGGGCCATTACAAAATATGTCAAATATATTTCATGGTAAGATATTTTGATTTCCATTCTGTCATGTGTGCTCATCCAGAGCCAGGTTGGAAAGGAAGCCACATTGTACCAGGTTAATTAAAAAAAAAAAAAAAGTTTGACAAGGGTTTGTGGTTAGTAGGGTATGAATCAGCCTTTGCCTGCCATGGCCATAGGTCTTGTTTATAATTTTGTATCTTATTGCCACAAAGAGTCTGTTTGATCAATCTTATCTCTATTTTAATCTAAAAGAAAAACTTCAGCCTGTTGTGGGAAGTCAGGGACCCCGAATGGAGGGACCAACTGAAGCCATGGCAGAAGAACATACATTGTAAAGTTTTCGTGGACATTTATTAGTTCCCCAAATTAATACTTTTATAATTTCTTACGCCTGTCTTTACTGCAGTCTCTGAACATAAATTATGAAGATTTCATGGACATTTATCACTTCCCCGATCAATGCTCTTGTGATTTCCTATGCCTGTCTTTAATCTCTTAATCCCATCATCTTCATAAACCGAGGATGTATGTTGCCTCAGGATCCTGTGGTGATTACGTTAACTGCACAAATTGTTCATAAAGTGTGTGTGTTTAAACAATATGAAATCTGGGCACCTTGAAAAAAGAACAGGGTAACAGGGATGTTCAGGGAACAAGGGAGATAACCATTAGGTCTGACTGCCTGAGAGCTGGGCGGAACAGAGCCATATTTCTCTTCTTTCAAAAGCAAATAGGAGAAATATTGCTGAATTCTTTTTCTCAGCAGGGAACAGCCCTGAGAAAGAGAATGCGTTCCTAGGGGTAGGTCTCTAAAATGGCCGCTCTGGCAATGTTTGTCTTTTGCGGTTGCAGATAAGGGATGAAATAAGCCCCGGTCTCCCATAGCGCTCCCAGGCCTGTTAGGATCAGGAAATTCCCGCCTAATAAATTTTGGTCAGACCAGTTGTCTGCTCTCAAACCCTGTCTCCTGATAAGATGTTATCAATGACAATACGTGCCCAGTGGGACATGAAACTTCGTTAGCATTTTTGATTTTGCTCCAGTCCTGTGATCTCGCCATGCCTCCATTTGGCTTGTGATATTTTATTAACTTGTGAAGCATGTGATCTCTGTGACCCACACCCTATTCGTACACTCCCTCCCCTTTTGAAAATCACTATTGCAAACTTGCTGGTTTTGCAGCTTGGGGGGCATCATGGAACCTGCCGACATGTGATGTCTCCCCCAGATACCCAGCTTTAAAATTTCTCTCGTTTGTACTCTTTCCCTTTATTTCTCAGACCGGCCAACTCTTAGGGAAATAGAAAAGAACCTACATGAATTAACATTGAATTATTGGGGGTGGGTTCCCCCGATATCAGCTGAATTAAATTTAAAGGAGTGTAATTGAGTAATGAATGCTTTGTGAATTGGGCAGCCCCCAGAATGAGCAGATTCAGAGAGACTGCAGGTGGTGCCCCATGGTCAGAACAAATTTATACACAGAAAAAGTAAAGCGACATACAGAAATTGGAAGTGTTAGAAACAAATTTTTGGTGTCGCAAAGTGAAACAAGTACTCAGGCAAAAGTTTTCCCAGCAAGGCAATTTACGTCTATAGAAGGGTGTTTCCTGCATACAAGGCAGAGGCAAAGGAAAGCATGGAAAACAAAGGAGAGCAGGAGGTTTTTATCTCTAATACAGGCCCTGTTCCTGGGTCCTCCCCCTGCAGGCTGGGGTCAGACTGCACAATCTAGGCTAATTCCAATTGGCTACTGTTGACATAATCAAAGGAGGCAGCATTGGGCATTTGACAGGAAGGACAGGTATGGTACATCCTGGGATGTTTGGGCACAGCAGAGAGAGGGAGAGCTGATAGATGAATGTGAACCTTTTAGAATAGAACAAAGAACCAGGAACCAAAAGCCTTTGAAGAGGAACTATTTGTTCCTAATAACAGAAGTGAGGTACAGAAACAGCTGGATTGGTTACAGGTTGGTGTTTGCCTTGTTTGAACACTCAGCAGTGTGTGAGTGGTTGAAGTATGGCTGCTAGGATTGGCCAAGACTCAGCTATTGTTGCAGGCACATACTCCTAAGTTAGGTTTTCAGTCTTGTCTACCAAGTTAGGTTGCAGTTCATCCACGAGGACTCAAATATATTAGAAGCATGGAGTCCTTCTCAGGCCATATTTGGTGTGCTTTAACAAACCTCAATGCTGGTCAGTTGTGCCTGAACTCCAAAGGGAAGAGGCATAATGAGGCATGTCTGACCTCCCTTCCCATCATGGCTGGGAATTGTTTTACAGGTTTCTCTGGAGTTCGTTTGGCCAAGAGGGGGTCCATTCAGTTGGTTGGGGGTCTTGGGGTTTTATTTTTAGTTTGCAACAGGCATCATTCTTACTGCTGGATGGATTTAGAGAATGCACCTGCCCTCACAGTTTCTATTGCAGAAGAGGACAAGACCAAAAACACAAACCAATAAGATAATTGTAGGTTTGATAATTGCTGGGATGTAAATAAAATAACACAAAGTGGAAGAGAGTTAATGGGTTGCTGATTTACATGAGTGGCTGGAGGTAGGTGCCACCTAAGTTGAGAGGAAGTGGCCCCAGTGACACGCAGGGGTGGAGTGTTCCAAGAAAAGGGAATGGTTGAAAACACTAGAATAGTCATCAGCCTTTTTCCATTCCTGTAGCCCACACGGTAAGAATAAGGTGTGATGAAACCCAAAGGGAGTGATTGCAACCACCTTTGCAAAAGATTAACATTGAGAAAATTATGCCAGTGGAAAAGATAGCATCTAACCAGCCCCCATCTTTCCTTTAACCTCCAAACTGCCCTTAAGTCATTCCTCGACTTGGGCCAAGTTAACTTGAAGAGACAGTCAGTTTAAAGGATAATAGCCTTTAGTTTAGTAAGCTAACACCAAGCCTTTGTAAAGCTCATAAAAGACCACCAAGTTAGGAAGAGGAAAGGAGTGTAAATTCTGCTAAGGTATGGATGTAAACAATTACCAGCCATTATTCCCGTGGTCACAAGATTTGCAACTTCCCCAATTACTCCTTCAGATAATTAGACTCTTGTAGACCCTAATGTTGGTCTTTTGAGAAGGCTTTTCTGGTTTTTTGCATTTCTCATGACTAATGGCCCCACTCAGACCCACTGACCTTCCTGTTGCCCCACCAAGGAGCTGACTGAACACACGCACACAAGAACCATGTTCCGCCCTTCAGGATTCTGCCCCCACCAGTCAGCAACACTCATTCCCTAGCCAACCCCTCCCCACAAGACTGTCTTTGAAAACCTTAGCATCCAAGTTTTGGGAGAAGGCTAATTTGAATAATAATAAAACTCCAGCCTCCCATTAGCCAGCTCTATGTGTATAAAACACTTTCTCTGTTACAATTCCCCTGTCTTAATGAATTGGATCTGTTTCTGCAGTGGGCAAGAGGAGCCCATTGGGTAGATACACAGTGAGTGCAAAGACCTTGAGACAGGCAGGATACTGGCACAATTGAGGGACAGAAGACAAGGAGCTTGTTGCATAGTGAAGGTGGGCAAGGAGTGTGCGGTGGGAGGAGAGGTGCGTGGGGCCAGATCATAAAGAGTCTCAGAGACTATTGTTGGGGCCATAGCCCCCGGCGGCCCTCTAGAGGTTTGCTAAAAATCACTGACATGAGGTAGATTGATTAACAGGAGAAAAGGCATGCAAACTTATATAATGTGTATACACAGGAGACTTCAGAATGAAGATCCAACCCCTCAATGAGTTAAGAGAAGCTTGTATGCCATCTTGAAGTTACAGAAAGAAGCAGGGCTTGGATCCTGGTAAAACAGGTTATGGAAGGGACGAGAAGAGGAATTCCATTGAGATTCTATTGAGGGGCAATAAATGATTACTAGGGAGAATGACCGGATCAGGGAATAGAAATCTACTTGTAAATAGTTCTCTTTGTTGTTTTTCTCTCTCTCTATTTTTTTTTTTTTTTTGAGACAAGGACTCACTCTGTCACTCAAGTTGGAGTGCAATGGCATGACCTTGGCTCACTGTAGCCTCAGCAGGCTCAAGTGATCCTCCCAACTCACCCTCTCAAGTGGCTGGGACTACAAGTACATGCCACCACAAGTGGCTAATTTTGTTTACTTTTTTTTTTTTTTTCTCTAGAGACGGGGTCTCAATATATTTCCCAGGCTGGTCTCAAACTTCTGGGCTTGAAGAATCCTCTCAGTTCAGCCTCCCATAGTTCTGGGGTTACAGGCACGAACCACTGCACCCAGCCAGTATCTCTCTATGGAATTCAAATGATCCCTGGAGACAGTCTTTATTCTTACAAAAGAGTCTGTTCATGTGTGCATTCATCTTAGTCTTCTTTTCTGCAATAGTTAATAACAGGGAGGAGAGAAGAAGCTATTGTTCTCCTTGGTAGAACTGGGTCTTAAACAGTAAAGAAACTTCAACTTTTATGCGAGAGAGATTGGGGGGAGTGCTCAGAGAGACACTGAGACATCTTCATTTCAGCATGTCAGGACACCATATTGATGCAGGATTTTTTACTCCATAGCTCAGCTAGGTCCAGGTTCTTGTCTCACAACCAGGAAGAAATAGGCACATGGACATCAAAGAATGAGTGGAGTAGAACTTATTAAGCAAAAAGGAAAGCTCTCAGCAAAATGAGGGGAGCTGAAAGCAGGTTGCTGGTTGCCCCCTTCACAGCTAAACACAAGGGCTTTTATATAAAAGCTAATGGAGCTGGGTTGCTTATTTGTATAAGGTGTAAATTCCTGTTGGCTCCATCCCTTCCCCTCAGTGTGCATGCAGGCCATTAGTCTGCTGTGGTCATGTTCAGGCAAACACGCTGTGCAAGTTCCCTTATCTGCACAAAGTATCTGGTGTAAGCACTTGTGGGGCAGATCGGAGATTCTCCAGGGACCCTTCCCTTACTGTCTGCCTGAAGCATGCTAGCTAACTCCTTTCATTCCCCCCTTTAAGAGTGGAGACCCCAACTGCTGTTGGGGAAAGTGGACGCTGACCACTCTTAACTGCTTCCTGCTGACGGGGTACTGTTTTGGGGAAGCAGCAGTTAGGCTCCTCCTGAGGTAAGTTTAAGGATCCCCAGAAGAATGGCACATCTGGCCCAGCGCGGTGGCTAACGCCTGTCATCCCAGCACTTTGGGAGGCCGAGGCGGGCAGATCACAAGATCAGGAGATCGAGACCATCCTGGCTAACACGGTGAAACGCTGTCTCTACTAAAAATACAATTAGCCAGGCGTGGTGGCGGGCGCCTGTAGTCCCAGCTACTCGGGAGGCTGAGGTAGGAGAATGGCGTGAACCCAGGAGGCGGAGCTTGCAGTGAGCCAAGATTGTGCCACTGCACTCCAGCCTGGGTGACAGAGACGCCGTCTCAAAAATAAAAAGAAAAGAAAAGAAAAAAAAGAATGGCGCATCCATGCATGGTTCCATTTGCATCACCATTTGAAGTTTAATGGCCTCGCAGTGAGAAGAAACAATTTGGGCCGTGAAAATGAAACAAGAAGGGGGAAAGGACAGCTCAGAAATCCCAAGGCTACTGACAAGCCCTGATAACTGGTGGCTACAGTTATGCCTGCTAAGCTTTGGGTGCATGTGGCTTTGGTTAGCTCCCTTGGGCTTCTTTTCCTAAACAAAGAATCCTCCAGTTTTTGGGCATCCTATTTATTCCTATCACCTGGTAGGATCTGTAGGATCATTTTCCAAAACTAGAATATTGATCCAGATTTTTACATCACCCATTCATTTTGTTACTTTTGAGCTACAGCTGGAGATTGTTGGTTGGTTCACAGGAACAAGCAGGTTAGTTTAAAATGTAGGCAGAAACAAAAGCAACTAATGAGATTAGAATTTAATGACAAACAGATGTTAAGTTCTGAAACATAAGTTTTCCAACTCCAGTCCTCATTTTTTGTCAGAAAGAAATCATGATAGGACTGAGTTGTTTGCAAAATAAGCTTTAGTCCTATATGTGGCCTGATTATTTGCATAAAGTGCAACAAGAATAATTATTCTTCACATAGACTTTTCGGTTGGCTTTGATGGAACTCTATTCCACTAGGAATCTCAGATAAGGTCTGGTAAAGCTGAGCCCAGCCACGGGTTTGTACCCTCAGATCCCTGTGAGTTGGGTAACTCCCTCTCTTCTTAAGGTCCCAAGAACATGGGGCACCTGGGCCTGTTAGAATGTGACATTCTGTCCTCACCACAGGTTAGGAACCCCGTGCAGGGACTCTGTAGACAGGATATTAGGCCAGTTTTCCCAAGGGGATTTTGTGGGCTCGGCAAGTCAAGCTTGATTCCTTAATGGGAAGCACACCCTTCCAGTCAAAGCCTTGGTATAACAACCCGTTTCTCCTATTGTGTCCTGTTGCAAAAGAAAATGGATTCTTATTTTCTTATTGCACCGATGCAAATAACTATATTGCCATAGGTTAAGAATACTCACAAGTAGTTTCCAAACTCTGGAGAATCCAGGCAGAGAGAAGCAAAGATGCTCCAAATTTTGTTCACAAGAGTATACCTTACTCAATTATTAAAGGCTGTAAATAACTCAAAATAAGTTTCCTTGACTCTGAAAAACCAAACAAGGATCAGAAACATTTTAAGCAAAAAGGTTAAAAAACTTAGTTTTATGTTAGTTCAGTCCATTCTGTTAACTCTTGCTCTGCTTAATATTCATGAACATTTCAGCTCTTCATGAGTCTTGTACATTTTTTCTTTATTCCAATGTCACAATCTTCAAAGTTATTAGAAACCTGCATTTGAGAGCACTTGTCAAAGTCCTAGCGCTGATTATAAACCATCTTTTGAAAAGGATCAAAGCCGCCAGGTGCAGTGACTCACACCTGTAATCTCAGCACTTTGAGAGGCCAAGGCGGGTGGATAAACTGAGGTCAGGAGTTCGAGACCAGCCTGGCCAACATGACAAAATCCCATCTCTAATAAAAATACAAAAATTAGCCAGGTGTGGTGACAGGCACCTGTAATCCCAGGTACTTGGGAGGCTGAGGCAGGAGAATCACTTGAACCCAGGAGGTGGAGGTTGCAGTGAGCCAGGATTGTGCCATTGCACTCCAGCCTGGATAACAAGATGAAACTCCATCTCAAAAAAAGAAAAGGATCAAAGCAAGACAACAATTGTCTGCAAATGACAAAATGTCCAGGGTGGTTACAGTCCAGAACATGATTGACAAAGAAATTTGGTAATTTCTGTGGTTTACAATAACTTAACATAACCTTAATTAAGATTGATAGCATATACTCAGACATTAGAATTTTAGACATTCCATATAATTTTAGAACATAATATTATCACTAAAATATAACCTAAAGAAGATTAGACATCACTTTTGAATCCCATGTAACTAAACATGTCAAATAATCCTGTCTACCTCTCTTTTGGATGCTCCAGGGGCCCTCTGTGGCATCCAAAAACTAGGGGGTCAGGAAAGACAATTTTTGAAACTGAAGTTTGATTTGGGGAAGACTGTTAAATATGTTAGAGGTTCAAAGCACTTAATGCTATGAGATAGAATTCCAGATTACCACAAGTCATTTATTTTAGCCGAAATGATGACTCAAAATTTAAAACAAAGCAAAAACCTTTACTCATTCAGAGGAAGATTTAGCTTTCCTATCTGTCTTTAATACTACATAAAAATTCTGCTCTAGAGGAGAAAGCCAAATTTCACCCGAAATTTATTAATGTCAACCCGAATTTTTGAAACCTTATAGATTAATTATATCCAGTCTTTTTTTTTTTTTTTTTGAGATGGAATTTCACTCTTGTTTCCCAGACTGGAGTGCAATGGTGTGATCTTGGCTCACCACAACCTCTGCCTCCCAGGTTCAAGTGATTCTCCTGCCTCAACCTCCCAAGTAGCTGAGATTACAGGTTCCCACCACCATGCCCAGCTAAGTTTTGTATTTTTAGTAGAGATGGGGTTTCACCATGTTGACCAGACAGGTCTTGAACTCCAGACCTTAGGTGATCCACCCGCCTCAGCCTCCCAAAGTGCTGGGATTACAGGTGTGAGCCACCATGCCAGGCCAATTGTATCCAGTCTTAACCAGTTTGACCATGAAGTGAGATTCTTGTAAACCTTTTAGAACCCTTTACAAATTTTTGTTAAAAAATGCATTCATGCCTTAAGAAAACCTTGTTGTGCTTTTATTTCAATGTTCAATTTATGGAAAAACCATATAATACCTTTTTGAAGTTAGTCAATATGTTCACACACAGAATTTCTTTTGCAAGATTAGTTTGTACAAACGTTCCACCAATGATCCTTTAACCCAAGGCAAAAATTTACATTGCCATGCCTTCTTACAATCTTTTATTAAAAGCATATTTTACTTTCCTTACACACCTTGCATGTAAATCTATTTTTAGTAGTCTCAATTATATGTTATAATGGCAACTCTTAGCAAAGTTTTTGAGATGGAGTCTCACTCTGTCACCCAGGCTGGAGTACAGTGGCGCAATCTCAGCTCACTGCAAGCTCCTTCTCCCCGGGTTCACGCCATTCTCCTGCCTCAGCCTCCTGGGTAGCTGGGACTACAGGTGCCCACCACCACACCCAGCTAATTTTTTGTATTTCTAGTAGAGATGGGGTTTCACCGTGTTAGCCAGGATGGTCTTGATCTCCTGACCTTGTGATCTGCCCGCCTCAGCCTCCCAAAGTTCGGGGATTACAGGCTTGAGCCACTGCACCTGGCCAGTAATTTTTAACTTTAAGATAAAACCTGGTAAGTTGTTTTAATTATGTACTAGGCACAGATAAAGTCTGACTCCTTCCAACATAGTTATGGATGTGGTTAATTCCATATAGCCCCAAGCCTTACCAAATAGTAAAGCAGACAAGTCAAACAGTTCTCAAAAGCCAAAGAAGCAGTTTATAATCTTAAAAGATTTAGCAAACCTAGTATCTAACCTACATGATTCAGCCCACGTATTTACATTTTGAAGACATTTGTATTTTACCAATGATCTTTAAAACTGCCTTTATTTCTCAATGATAAAAGTCACATGAACTAAAAGGCATCACAGTTTTTATTTTTCCTTCACAAATATTTGATCTAAGCATTTATTTAATTAGAGCCCTTTTTTATATTAGCATCACACACATAACACATATATGATTACACAGGCAGACAGAAGAAGATACAGTAGTTGTAAGATTTTTCCTTTGCTAATCTCCTAATTGGATTATTGGCTTCAGGGTGGAGTCCTTCAAAAAACAGGGCTAGGAAAGCATACAGTTACTAGGGCCCAATAAACAGGTATAGCTGGAAGACAAAAACAGACATTGAGAGGAATCTATCCACTTTTAGTTCCTGGGGTTCCATTTGGAAAACAGGGTTTTTTTTTTTAATGGGAATAGGCCATTCCCATTAAACAGTTACACCTCATTTTAGGAGATGGCATTGCAGATGAGCTTGTGACATGGTTTGGACATGTGTCCCTTCCAAATCTCATGTTGAAATATGACCTCCAGTGTTGGAGATGGGCCTAGTGGGAGGTGTTTGGATCATGGGGGCAGATCCCTCATGGGTGTCTTGGTGCTGTCCTTGTCGTTCTCAGTGAGTTCTCACTCATTTGAAAGAGCCTGCGGCACCTCAACCCCTCTCTTACTCCCTCTCTCCATGTAAAATGCCTGCTCCCCCTTCACTTTCTGCCATGAGTAAAAGCTTCCTGAGGTCTCACCAAAAGTCAAGCAGATGCTGGTGCCTTTCTTGTACAGCCTACAGTACTGTGAGCCGAACAAACCTCTTTTCTTTATAAATTACCCATTCTCAGGAATTCCTTTATTGCAATGAAAAACAGAGGAACACAGCTTGCAAAGAGAAGAAAGACAAATATTTTGTTGGGGACAATCTATAAACCAGTTTCCTTAGAGTCTGAAACGCAGTCAATTGAGGTGTCCAGATGTTAGATTCAAAGCATTGTTTGTTAAAGTGGAAGAAGGCAGTGGAAATCTGCCAAGTTTTTCTTTTCTGTATTACAAGGTATGTGTTGCGGGAAGTCGGGGACCCCGAATGTAGGGACCAGCTGAAGCCATGGCAGAAGAACATAAATTGTGAAGATTCCATGGATGTTTATTAGTTCCCCAAATGAATACTTTTATAATTTCTTACGCCTGTCTTTACTGCAATCTCTGAACATAAATTGTGAAGATTTCATGGACATTTATTAGTTTCCCAAATTAATACTTTTATAATTTCTTACGCCTGTCTTTACTGCAATCTCTGAACATAAATTGTGAAGATTTCATGGACATTTATCAGTTCCCCAGTCAATACTCTTATAATTTCCTACACCTGTCTTTACTTTAATCTCTTAATCCTGTCATCTTCGTAAACTGAGGATGTATGTCGCCTCAGGACCCTGTGATGATTGTGTTAACTGCACAAATTGTTTGTAAAACGTGTGTTTGAACAATATGAAATCTGGGCATCCTAAAAAAGAATAGGATAACAACGATTTTCAGGGAGCAAGGAAGATAACCATAAGGTCTGACTGCCTGAGGGGCCGGGCAGAACAGAGTCATATTTCTCTTCTTGCAGAAAACAAATGAGAGAAATATTGCTGAATTCTTTTCCCAGCAAGGAATAACCCTGGGAAAGGAATATATTCCCAGGGGGAGGTCTATAAATGGCCGCTCTGGGAGTGTCTATCCTATGCGGTTGAAGATAAGGGATGAAATACACCCTGGTCTCCTGCAGTGCCCTCAGGCTTGCTAGGACGAGGAAATTCCATCCTGGAGAATTGTAGTCAGACCGGTTGTCTGCTCTCAAACCCCATTTCCTGTTAAGATGCTTGTCAAGGTGATGCGTGCGCAGTGGGACATGGAACCTCATCGGTAATTCTAATTTCGCCCTGGCCTTGTGATCTTGTTCTGCCCTTCTGCCCTTGTGATCTTTTATTGCCCTTTGAAGCATGTGATCTTTGTGACGTACTCCTTGTTTGTACCCCACTCCTGTTTTGAAATCCCTAATAAAAACTTGCTGGTTTTGCAGCTCAAGGGGCATCACGGAATCTACCAATAGGTGATGTCACCCCCGTAGGCCCAGCTGTAAAATTTCTGTCTTTTGTACTCTTTCTCTTTATTTCTCAGACCAGCCGACACTTAGGGAAAATTAAAAAAACCTACGTTGAAATATTGGGGGCTGGTTCCCCCAATAGTATGAGCTTTAGCTTGCAAGGCCTCAGGGAAAATGTAGTAGCAATTTCATTCAGTCCACATCAAAAAGATGGAAGAACATTTTGAAAATGTTATTGTGGAGATTTGTAGCCAGATAAGAATAGAGGATTCAGCACAAATTGTACAAAATAATAAAAACTGAAAAAACAATGGACAAAGCTAGAAACTAATAAAAAGTGTACTGTAGTATTCTTTCTTTCTTAAAAAAAATTATTGTAGGGAAAAGGTCTTGCTATATTACCCAGGCTAATATTGAACTTCTGTCCCCAAGCAATCCTCCCACCCAGCCTATAGTTTTCTTTTGAAACATAATTTTTTCTCTCTCCAGTTTCCCATTGTTATCAAGGAGAAATCATAGTAAGACCAATATATTGGCAAAATAAGTTTCAGTCTTATTACACTTGGCACAATTATTTGCATAAAGTATAGTAAAAATAGTGATTGGCCATATAGGCTCTTTTAAGTTGCTTTTGCTGGAACTTTTTATAAGGTTAGATGATTTATTTAATCTCTCTGTCTTTCTCTCTTTTAGACAGAGTTTTACTCTGTCACCCAGGCTGGATTGCAGTGGCACGATCTTAGCTCACTGCAACCTCCACCTCCCAGGCCCAAGCGATCCTCCCACCTCCACACCTCCTGAGTAGCTGGACTACAGGCGCCCGCCACCACACCTGGGTATTTTTTGTATTTTTGGTACAGACAGGGTTTTGCCATGTTGCTCAGACTGGTCTGAGCCTTATTTATTTATTTTGCCTGCACCTGACCTTATTTGTTTATTTTTGATGCAAGGTCTCACTCTGTCGCCCAGGCTGGAGTGCAGTGGTGTCATCATAGCTCACAATGACCTTGAACTCCTATGCTCAAGTGATCCTCCAACCTCAGTCTCCCAAGTAGCTTTGATGAAAGAAACATATCACTACACTGGGCTTTGTTGTTGTTGTTGTTGTTGTTGTTGTTGTTTTCAGAGATGGAGTCTCACTATGTTGCACAGTCTGGTTTTCAATTCCTGGCCTCAAGCAATCCTCCTTCCTTGATCTCCCAAAATACTGGGATTACAGACTTGAGCCACCATGACTGGCCAAGATCAGACTTTGTAAAAGCCTCCTGAACCAAGGAAAAGATTTATCTATGTCTACAGATACCTGTATGAATTGGATGACTTCTTCTAGAGGTCTCAAAATATTTGAGATTCCTGGGCCTAATCAGAAAGTGACATTCTTTACTTAACAGGACAGGAAACTTGCAGGGGAACCATTGAGTCAAGGTACCAGACCAGTGTTTTCAACTGTCTTTTTTTCAACTCTATAAGTTAACCTCAATTCCTCAAAACAGTCCAGTCATATCTAAAATATGCCATTCTAGTCAAAGCCTTGGTAAAATAATCAGTGTCTCCAACTGTTTCCTATTATAAAAGACAACAGATTCTTACAGACCTTACGCAGATAACTATATTGCCATAAATTAGGAATACTCACAAATAGTTTTCAAACTTGGAGACATCAGATAAAGAGAAAGAAATATGCTTCAAATTTTGCTCACAAGAATATACTTCACTCAATTGTTAAAAGCTATAAATAGCTCAAAAGAAAATAGTTTGTCAAATATCAAAGGTTTAAAACACTTCATATCACAAAATAGGATCACAGGTCACTGTAAAAAGGTCACTGAGCCAAAATGATAAATTCAAATACTTCAAAAAGCAAAAATTATTTACTCTTTAATAGAGAGTCAGTTTCCTAAACAATCATAAAGCCTAGTAAATTCAGGCTGGGCATGGCGGCTCATATCTGTAATCCTGGCACTTTGGGAGGCTGAGGCTAGTGGATCACCCGAGGTCAGGAGTTCGAGACCAGCCTGGGCAACATGGCAAAACCCCATCTCTACTGAAATTACAAAAATTGGCTAAGCATAGTGGTGCATGTTTGTAATCCCAGCTACTCAGGAGGCTGAGGCAGGAGAATCACTTGAACCTGGGAGGTGGAGGTTGCAGTGAGGCAAGATCACACCACTGTACTCCAGCCTGAGTGACAGAGTGAGATTCCATCTCAAAAAAACCCCAAAAACCAAAAAACTAATAAATACAGCATGAGGTCACTGAATCTGTCTTTCTCCCTCACCTATTTTGTTTTGTTTTTTGAAGTTTACTGAAAAGGTAAACAAACATCTTGGACTATCTCTTATTACACAAAAATTTTGTTCCAAAAAGGAAACCAAATTTTACATTTGCATTAGTGTTTTATTAATAATAAAGCTAATTTTAGTAAAATTTTATAAACAAATCCATCCATTCTTAACCAGTTTGACCACAAGATTTTTATAAACCTTTTATAACCTTTGACAATTTTCCATCTTCTTTTACAAATTTCTACATACATTTAGTTTTATTATCATTTTTAAATTCCCTCAATGTAAAACTTAACTAGGCAAAATTAGTATCCCTTTAACAAAAACTATAATGGTATGGCTTCTTATAACCTCCTTTACTAAAAAGACATTTTACTTTCCTCATATATTTTGCATATAGAAATGTTTTTCTTGTAACTAGTAGTTTTCTTTATTTATTTATTTTTGAGACGGAGTCTCGCTCTGTAGCCCAGGCTGGAGTTTTAATTACATATATTAATTATGATGTGAACTCTTAGTAACACTTGTTTTTAGAGAAAAACCTGGAAGATCAGCAATTTTAATCATGTACCAGATACAGACCCCAGGACAAAGGACAGTGCCTGCAGCTATGCCTCCCCATGGCTGAGGTGAGAGGATTGCTTGAGCCCAGGAAACAAAGATTGCAGTGAGCCAAAATCTCACCACTGAGCTCTCACCTGGGTGACAGAAAAAGACTCTGTTTCAAAAAATAATAAAAAAAAAAAGCAACAGTTTTATGACCTTAAAACATTTAGGTGACAGAATCTGACCGATAGACCATTAGAGTTAGACAAAAATGTCTACATTAAATTCTGAAGACATTTACTATCCTGTTTTACCAATACTTTAGAAACTATATTTACCAAAGATTACTAGAGTCACCTGAACTAGAACTCATTTAAGTTAACGTTTCTATTTTTCTGATAAAATATTTGATTTAAGTGCTTACCTTTTCCTTAAGCCAATTAATTAGAGCTCTTTCATGTATTTTGGTAGTGAAACATGACATACACGTGACATGTATAAACACATAGACATACAAACACACAAACAGAAACAGGTCTTATACACTTATAAGATTGTTCATTTGCCATTTTTCAACTAGTTTCTCTCCCTCACTTCAGACTATTAATCTCTTGATTAACTGTTTCATGCCCAAAACAATTGTTAGGGAACTCTAAATTTTCATCTCCAAAAACATGACTTTAGCTGAAACGAGGTAGAAAATTTGTATCTCAAAAGCACAGAACTTAGATCTAAGCAAAGTCTCATGCTGTTGCCCGGGCTGGAGTGCAGTGGCCCAATCTCAGCTCACTGCAACCTCTCCCTCCTGGGTTCAAGTGATTCTCTTGCCTCAGCCTCCTGAGTAGCTAGGATTACAGGCAAATGCCACCACACCCGGCTAATTTATTTATCTATTTATTTATTTAGTTAGTTTTATTTTATTTTATTTTATTTTTAGCAGAGGCAGAGTTTTGCCATGTTGGCCAGGCTGGTCTCAAGCTTCTGATCTCTGCTGATCTGCCCACCTCAGCCTCCCAAAGTGCTGGGATTATAGGTGTGAGCCACCATGCCCAGCCTAAGTGAAGGTAAGGTTTGTTATGTGAACTGTAAGCTGTATCTTCCCCATCCTAAAAGTTCCTCCTGGTTTAGAGAGGAGATGCCCTTATAAATGGAGACTGCCTTTATAGATGTAAAATTATTTTACAAAGAGTTTCAAAATAACCAGCTAAATGTTAGAATGTTGCATTTTGGTTTTTAAACTTAGCCTGTTTCTTAATTAGATGACTAGATAAATTAGATTACCCTGAAGAGTAGAGCCCTTTAATGAAAAGGGGAAAGAAAGCATGGAGCTTTTTTTTTTTTTTTTTTTTTTGAGACGGAGTCTCGCTCTGTCTCCCAGGCTGGAGTGCAGTGGCCGGATCTCAGCTCACTGCAAGCTCCGCCTCCCGGGTTTACGCCATTCTCCTGCCTCAGCCTCCCGAGTAGCTGGGACTACAGGCGCCCGCCACCTCGCCCGGCTCGTTTTTTGTATTTTTTAGTAGAGACAGGGTTTCACTGTGTTAGCCAGGATGGTCTCCATCTCCTGACCTTGTGATCCGCCCGTCTCAGCCTCCCAAAGTGCTGGGATTACAGGCTTGAGCCACCGCGCCGGCCAAGCATGGAGTTTTTAAGGCCTAATCTTTAAATATGCATGAAGCAGGCACAGCTGGAAGGCAGAGCACAGATCCTCCAAAATCAAAGATCCCATTTTTACGCCAAATCCTGGGTCCCAGAAAGAAGAGAGCTGCGTGGGACTGGCCGGTGCAATGCTCCCACGGTGCATTTCATCTCAGCACCGGACTGGACGGCGCAATGCTCCCACAATGCATTTCATTTCGTCATGGGACTGGACAGTACAGTGCCTCCACAGTGCATTTCATCTCAGCCTGGGACTGGATGGTTCAATACCCCCACAGGGCATTTCATCTCAGCATGGGACTGCATGGTGCAATGCTCCCACAGTGCATCGGGACTGGATGGCCGCTGTACCCAACTTGCATCCTGCTTTGACCAGCAGGGTCATTATTGGTGCTCAGAAAACAAATCTGGCTGATTTCCCACTTCACTGGTGCCCCAAACCATGCTTTTTGTCACCCCCTGTAGTAATAACCATTTTCTGTAAGCAACTACCATTAGCCACCTCTAAAACTGTATCTCTTGCCTAGCCATTATGCAAACCACGGTCAAGTTTTCTCACAATACTGGGTAATTTTTGGTATCCCCGAAAAGCCGAAGAGATCAGGTAATGCCATGCAAAAGAGGGCAGAGCTTTAGACCTCAGAAGACTCTGCATATGACGCTTGAAACTTCACAAGGAAAGCAGAAGATCTCCAACAAACGGTGAGTGGCATCTTTTTTTTTTTCTGAGTTCCTTAAGGGGTTTGGGTCATTAGAAATCTCTGGATCTCTTTACATGGTACTGAATATGGCAGCGGAAGCAGGAGTGGGGCGGAGTAAAAGTATATGGGAGAACAATTTTTTAAAAATGAAGTGAACAGAGGTGTCAGAGGCATTGGAACCAGAGTGACTCCATCTTGAACAGGGTCTGGGTGAAATAAGTCTGAGGCCCACTGGGCTGCTTTCCCAGGAGGTTAGGCATTCTTAGTCACAGGATGAGACAGGAGGTTGGTACAAAATGTAGGTCACAAAGACCTTACTGATAGAACAGGATGCGATAAAGAAGCCAGCCACAGCCCACCAAAACCAGGATGGTGACGGAAGTGACCTCTGCCTGTCCTCACTGCTCATTATATACTGATTATAATGTGTTAGCATGCAAAATGACACTCCCACCAGCGCCATGACGGTTTACAAATGCCATGGCAATGTCAGGAAGTTACCCTGTGTGGTCTAAAAAGAGAAGGAATGCTCACGCCTGTAGTCCCAGCACTTTGGTAGGCCAAGGTGGGCGGATTACCTGAGGTCAGGAGTTTGAGACCAGCCTGGACAACATGGTGAAACCCGTCTCTACTAAAAATACAAAAATTAGCCAAGCATGGTGGCAGGTGCCTGTTAATTCCAGCTACTCTGGAGCCTGAGGCAGGAGAATTGCTTGAGCCTGGGAGGTGGAGGTTGCAGTGAGCCGGGATTGTGCCACTGCACTCCAGCCTGGCCGACAGAGTGAGACTCTGTCTCAAAAAAAAAAAAAAAAAAAAAAAAAAAGAGGGAAGGAATTGGCCAGGCACAGTGGCTCACGCCTGTAATCCCAGCACTTTGGGAGGCCGAGGTGGGTGAATCACTTGAGGTCAGGAGTTCGAGACCAGCCTGGCCAACATGGTGAAATCACGTCTCTACCAAAAATACAAAAATTAGCCAAGCATGGTGGTGCATGCCTTTAATCCCAGCTACTTTGGAGGCTAAGGCACAAGAATTGCTTCAACCCAGGAGGCGGAGGTTGCAGTGAGCTGAGATTGTGCCACTGCACTCCAGCCTGGTTGACAGAGCGAGACGCTGTCCCTCCCTCCCCCAACCAAAATCCTTTCAAATCTCTTGTTACCAGATTTTAGCTGGGCCAAACAGCTGATAAGTCTTTTTGTATAAGACCCAGAATCCTCCCAAAGACAAGAAAGTGAAGTTTCACCAGCCACAAATGGAGTCTAACTCACATTTCTGTTCAGCCGTATTCTCTAGGGTCTCAGCTTCTCAGCTGACCACCTGCACACAAGGGCCCAAAAGCCCTGTGTCTCAAAGACAGAAGAAGGCGGGAAATCAAAAGCTGTTCATGGAAGGGATTAGGATCAATATATGGAAACCAGTAGGGACTGATTCCCTGATCAGGAAGCAAACCCAAGCCACAGTGAGAATTTTAAATACCAGACTCCAAAATGGAGTAGCTTCCATTGTTAATCCCACATGGAATCCAAAGTGTGCAGTTTGGTTGTTTTGTTTGTTTTTGTTGTTGTTTTAATTTTTTAAGAGATAGGGTCTCACTGAGTAGCCCAGGCTGGAGTGCAGTAGTGCAATCATAGCTCACTGCAGCCTCAACCTCATGGGCTCAAGGGAAACGCCTCATCTTGTCTTTCACCTCAAAACTGCCCATTATCATTGCTGGACTTGTGCCAGGCTAACTCTGGGAGACATTTAGTTTATGGTTTAAATGATAATAGCCCTTCTCCAAAACTGAACTGCCATCATAAGGCTAATTTAAAGACTACCAAGTTAGGAGGATGAGAGGAGCCTGAGTTCTGCTGATGTATACACATAAACCTAAGATTGGCCTTCTGAGATGTCTTTTCAGGATTTTGCTTTTTTTTTTTTTTTTTTTTGAGGTGGAGTTTTGCTCTTGTTGCCCAGGGTGGAGTGCAGTGGCCCGACCTCAGCTCACTGCAACCTCCACCTCCCAGGTTCAAGTGATTCTCCTGCCTCAGTCTCCAGAGTAGCTGGGATTACAGGTGCATGCCACCTCGCCCAGCTAATTTTTTTTTTTTTTTTTTTGTATTTTTAGTAGAGACGGGGTTTCACCATGTTGGCCAAGATGTTCTTGATCTCTCGATCTTGTGATCTGCCTGCCTTGGCCTCCCAAAGTGTTGGGATTACAGGTGTGAACCACTGCGCCCAGCCAGGGTTTTGCATTTCTGATAGCTGATGGCTCCACCTGGACCTGCCAATGTGTCCTGTGGCCTCACCCAGAACAAGACTGTCACCTCTGTCATTGCATCTGCAACCAACCAGCAGCACTCATTCCCAGGCCCCCCAAACTATCCTTGAAAAATCTCCTAGCCTCTGAATTCTGGGGAGGCTGGTTTGAGTAATAATAAAACTCCAGTCTCATGTTCAGCCAGCTCCGCATGAATTAAACTCTTTCTCTATTGCAGTTCCCCTGTCTTGATAAATTGGCTCTTTCTGGGAAGTGGGATAAATGAACCCACTGCACGGTTACAATAGCAGCACTCACAGGAGCCTGATGGCCATAAACAGACAAATGAATCAACAAAGCATGGCGTTCACACAGTGGAATATGATATGGCCCCATCCGGGATGAGGCACTGACATAGGCTATGACATGGAGGAGCCTCAAAACATCATGTAGAGGGAAAGACACCAATGCAAGAGACCACGTATTGCACAACTCCATGTACATGAAATGTGCAGAACAGGCAAATCCAGAGATGGAAAGCAGATTGGTGGTTGCCTTGGACTGGGAGCTGCTTAACGGGTGTGTGGTTTCTTTTTGGGTGATAAAAATGTTTTGAAACTTTTGAAACTAGATATAGTGGTCACACAACATTGTATATTTACTAAGTGCCAC